>NC_069386.1:102641136-102944166 GCF_027475565.1 Acinonyx jubatus
TAAAAGCAGTTTTATATTTATCTAGAACATTTGCAGTTGAGGAAACATAGATTTAATTTAAGGAAGAGGAAGAAGTTGTAAATAATGATTGGAGGGGATCCTGAGGGAAATTTCTGTGTGTTTCCCAAAAGCTCTCAGTGTCGATGCCCTGAATCTTTATTCTGTTTAATTTCCCATCAAACCTTAGGACTTCCTTCTTCAGTACAGCTATCAAGTTCCTTATCAACATGACAAACATTTCTTTTAGTTCAGAAATGGTGGGGTTTCAAGAATCCAGTTGTTATTTCCCAAGAAATAGGCAACTAGAGGGAAAAACAGGATGCATGAGAGAGAAACAGGGATTTTTATAATAACTCTAAGAAAAGGTGAAAAAGAATTGGGAAGTAAATGGAGTTATAAATAGGTGTGTGTGTGTGAGAGAGAGGGAGAGGGAGAGGGAGAGGGAGAGGGAGAGGGAGAGGGAGAGAGGGAGAGAGGGAGAGAGGGAGAGAGAGGGAGAGAGAGGGAGAGAGAGAGAGAGAGAGAGAGAGAGAGAGAGAGACACGCAATTCTACCTCAGGCAATCATTTTAATAAAGAGGTGAGGAAACAGCAGAAAAAAATGGCAAATAAGCTCTCTCTTTCTGAGGGTGAAAATGGGGGTGGTGGCCAATTTCCAAACAGAAAGTTCCCCATAATGACTTCTCTGTGGTGTATCAGCCATTTGAGAACTTGCTTTCTGTTCTAAATAAATGCATAAGAAAGTTTTGTAAGGCAACATGAAGACCTTGGGAAGTCATTCAACCTTCCTAGATTGGGGTGTTCTCATTTATACAATGAGAAAGTGGGACTAGACACTCTATGGGAAATTTTGGTGTAAAAATTTTAAATTTTAGGAAGACCTTGTGACTTAATACCAACTAGCACTGTTTCTAGCTAAGTACAAGTTAAAATCATAGACTTTGCTTATGCAACCCAATATGGTCCTTCCCTCTCACCTCCTTAAAAAGTAATCTTCCCCAAGCATCACCATGACAACTGAGAAATAATCCTGTGTTTCTTCTAAGGAAGGGATTTTCAGATTTATACCTAGACACAGGGCAGGATATTTTTCAGGAAATATCAATGCATTTGGAACTTTCCCTAGAGTAAAAGATCTAAGTGAGAATCCCTGAAAGAACAAGAAACAGAAACTGACTTTCTTCTAAAATATTAAAGTAGCTCATACATTGCAGTGTTAAATGCTGCTTTAAAGAGCGAACTTTCCAGAAAAAATTGAATAAGATAGATGACAAATTTATTAAACTCATGTTTTATCAAAGGGCATGGTTTTAAAATTGCCTGTACACATTGTGAAACTGATCATTTTTATAGAACAATATTACGAGGCTCTTGAAATCTCAGTTATACATACCAAAGGGATAGGGTTGAACCTGGATTTTTGCCTGAAAAGAACATTGTACCCGAAATTAGGATTCCCAGGGCTTAGAGGCCAGTTTAGCTCCTGACTAATCATCTCTTCCTGGATGTTTCTTTCGTCATTCTCTCTCTTGATTTTCTATGCATGAAACGGAAATAACTATTATTCCTTTATGTCAAACTCATTGATTGCTATTCTCTTATATTTTTATTGTGGGATACCAACGAATTTATCATTATAATCATTTATAAGGGTAATGTTTAGTGACATTAAGTATATTGATATTGTTGTTCAATCATCACTACCATCCGTTTCCAATTTTTTTTCATCTTCCCAAACTGTAACTCTGTACCTATTCTCTTATGTTAAGAGTATTTCTCTTAATCCACTCAGAGCATCAACCCAGAGGGTTCTCATACCATGTACCCTCTTATTATGGTGGTGAGAAAATAATTTTACAGAATTATGAAGGGGAAATTAAAAACTGCAGATATGCTGGTTTGATGTCAAATATGCTACAAAGTTTTACACATCAAGTTCTGATGATTAAAAGTGTAGTTGGGTTACACTCAAAAGTTTGAACTCAAACGTTCCATCACTGAATGTACATACTCCCCCTGTGAAAAGCACACCAAGAAGAATCTTGCCCCTCTTAGTGAAAACTGCCAAGTCCTCTCAGAGAAGACTAACAGAGTTAAGCATTCTGGGAAGATCAACCTTCTGAAGAAGTGGATGAATCAGGTGGGATGGTTGCGTCCGTGCAGAAGAGACACCCTGAGCAACACTGGTTCCGGGGACTTCCCAGGCTCCAGTGCTCTCCTGCGTACTCTGCCATGTGCTGTTCATTTTGAATCCAGTTCCCTTGACTTGCTGCTTTGGACCATCCTTGTTTCCCTGCCTCTCCTCCTTGTCCATAGGTCCCAGGCCCTCCTACCCCTCATGCGCAACTCCACCCTCATCTTGGATAAGGACAAGGTTCCCTTTTGCTTAATCCCCCGCCATTGTAGGTCAGCCTTCTCCACTCCTCTCCTGGCCATAGCTGGCTAACACTTAGCCCCCTTTGCTCTCTTCCCTTTACCCTCTCTTTCACTCACAACCAGAGCCACAGCCATTGCATTGAACACCAAGAAATGTGGTTTTCTATGGTTTATAAGAACAACATCAGTATTAAATCAGATAATTTGATTGATCTTCAGCTTTCTGATTTATAGGTCAGACTTCCAGGCAGAGAAATCCTGTATTGAAAATCTGAGCTCATCTACCTGAGCACTTATTCTTTAAAAAAAAAAAAATGACAGAGCTACCTAATCAGAGATATCTTATATCCAATGAGTTATGCTTTGTTCATCCATTATCTCAACAAACATTTACTCAATACACTGCACATCTAGGAACCATTTAGGTGCTGGGAAAATAACTGTGAACGAGAAACTCACTGCCCTCACAGAATTGAAAGTCTTTAGGGAAATGTAGACCCCGATGGGCAATTGCAATAATACAGATAAGTACAGATAAGCACAGATAATTGTAATAGGAGAGGTAGAGTGGGTCTGCATGAGCAGTGACTGGGGCATCTAACCAGGCATGAGGCTCAGACAACTCTTCCTGGGGAAGTGATATTAAGCAGGAGTCCAAGAGAAGTCAGCCAAGCAACATAGTAGGAAATCTGGCATACACTGCCTGCCATTTCATGGTAATTTCATTTGTTTTCCAAAAATTAGATGTCTCTCTTATCCAAAAAATAAGATAAACTCCTACCCAATGTGTAGGCAACAGAAAGCACTTTGACAATGCCATCTAAATACAATAGAGTCTGCTTGTCCTTGGGGTAAATAATGATGCTGTCTTTTGATGAGATTTATTTTCTTTTTGCATTTCAGTAATAAAATCATGTCAGGTGGGATCTGAGAGAAGATTTAAAACTAGCCTTAAGTGTTTCTATCTAATATTTAGAGTTTATTATTAGTACATTAGTACATGAGTAAAACAGATTGATGACATGGCCAAGACTTGAAAGGAAAATGCTGGAAAACTTTGTATATTTGATTTAAAGAATCCAGTCGTGCATAAGGCATCAGTAATGCCTTACTTCTTTACCAGTAATGCCTAAATGCAGTTAATTCTGAACTCACACGTGAAAAGATGCATGTGTTCCATCAGGGGCTCTTTACCCAGGGTCCAAGGGTTTCAGGAGTTCCCCATGTGTTGGGAAATTATATCTAAAAATTGTGTGTATGTACATATCACTGGGGAGATGTTCCGCAACTTTAATTGGCTACTCAACACAGAATCTGTGTCCCTCAAAAGGTCAAGAACCACTGCTCTGTAGGTTGGTATAAGTGCTAAAAGGACAGTAAGAGCTGGATGGAACTTAGAGATCATCAAATATGAATTATTCCATATGTGGATTGAGAAATGGAGGTAGAGTTTCAAACTGAATGTGTTCTCTAGGAAGGAAAATCAAAATGTAACAGTAAAGATTTTGGCTAACATAAAGACAATTTAAGAAAGGAATTCCAAACAGTAAAGATTGATAATCATTAGAGTAGTGATTCTAAAAAGGAGAGGAGGACTTTTCTTTTTGAAAAACCTTAAGGTAAAATATGAGGTTTGGGATACTTGGGTGGCTCAGTCAGTTAAGCATCTGACTTCGGCTCAGGTCATGATCTCATGGTTCTCGAGTTCGGGCCCCTCATCAGGCTCTCTGCTGACAGCTCGGCCTGGAGCCTGCTTCGGATTCTGTGTCTCCCTCTCTCTCTGCCCCTCCCCTGCTACGCTGTCTCTGTCTCAAAAAGGAATAAACATTTTAAAAGAAAGAAAGAAAAACATGAGATTTTTATCCCCTGGAAGTGAAGGTGGGATTTTCCTAGCTAACGGCAAGAGAATACACAACGTGACAATGCAGTCTTCAAATGCTCCCTCTTCTCTTTCCTGGTCTATGGTAACACCGAGCAAATTATAATTCAAGCCCATCCAAAGGCAACTGCAACATATGGTTTTTAGAACACTAGCTTCTGTACGTAAAATCAGCAGCTGGAAAACAGGGTGCTCTTTTCTCCAGCTTTGCCGATTGGAAGTAATGGGAGACTTTTCAGGCCCTGTAGCTTGTTTGAGGATGAACATAAAAGTCCACTATTTGGGATTTAGGTATTTTACATTTTGTGACCAACTGGACATAAACCAGATTGGAGTTTAGTTTTGTGATCTCGAAGAAGGATCCGGTGGATACACTGAGAGTAGCGAAATAGATTGAGGAAGGAGGGTAAACCTGCCAGAGCCCTCTGCAAGCATCATCTTCATATCCAATATCAACAGTGAGTATGCTAGCTAGCAGGAGCATACATTCCTTAGATCAAGTCTAAGCAAAACTTTGCTGGCTAATTGTTTATGAAACTGTATCTACTTGAAATAATTCAACTGCCTTTTTAAAAAGAGGCATTTTTGGGGCACCTGGGTGGCTCAGTCGGTTAAGTGTCTGACTTCGGCTCAAGTCATGATCTCATAGTTCATGGGTTGGAGCCCCATGTAGGGCTCTGCGCTGAGAGCTCAGAGCCTGAAGCCCGCTTCGGATTCTGTGTCTCCTTCTCTCTCTGCCCCTCCCCTCTCTCTCAAAAATAAACATTAAAGGGGCACCAGGATGGCTCAGTCAGTTGAGCATCCGACTTTGGCTAAGGTCATGATCTCACGGTTGTGAGTTTGAGCCCCGCGTCGGGCTCTGTGCTGACAGCTCAGAGCCTGGGGCCTAGTTTGGATTCTGTGTCTCCTTCTCTCTCTGCCCCTTCTCCACTTGTGCTCTGTCTCTCTCTATCTCTCAAAAATAAATGTAAAAAAAGAAATAAAAAAAATAAACATTAAAATTTTTTTTTAATAAAAAACATTTTTTAGTTAGAACTTTACTATGGCTTAGCTGAGCTTTCCGCCTAATTAATTTGATGTTTATTGCTATTCATCACAGAAATATGAATGAAATACACAGTCTCCCAGATGAACCAGAGAAGTAATATAACAGAAATGATCATATTATCCATTCTTGGATACAATACTTATAAAGCAGTTCTTAGTAAAAGTAACTGTAAAATATTCCTTCATTAAATAAAGACATTGTCAATTTACCAATCCAGTACTTAAAACTCTGATGTCTAAACCAACACAGGCAGGGTTGGTAAAGAGAGTTGTAATTTTTTTCCTTAGACAAAGAAACAAACCAGGATTCAATGTATGGCGAGACTGTAAGATTCAGTATTAGTTAATGTCTATGAGTCAAAAGGACTGACAGATTCAGCTTAAACAATTAATGTTGTTTTCCCCTTCACAAGCTTACAACAAACGTCCTATGTCAGTTGCGCTGACAAGGATCTCAATTCAACCATGTAGGAAAAGAAACATTTTGTTCAATTTCTTTTGTATTCCTTCATTTCTTCAAACCTTAGACTCTATTACAGAAGTCTTACTTTCTATACTTTCCTTATGCCTGTTGTGAAAAGAATGGCAACTAAGCATAATTACTGAAATACTAGAGAAGTCAAAGACAGAGACTGCAGTAATTAGAATTCAAAGAGAGTTCAAGCGCCAAACTGATACCTAAATAAGTCAAATCTAAGCAACTTTTAAAACTTTCCTCTTTTGCAGAATCTAACAAATTTTCTCTAAAATAATTTTCATCTCCAAACTGCCAATTCTTTGAGTAAAACCCGAATGTTGGCAATAGGTAATTTAAGCTGTATCTCAAGGATTTCTACAGAGAATATAAACACAGTGACAATAATAATGAGCCTGAAGAGCATAAAACCCAGCCACACGGAGAAGGACAAATGGCCAGTAAAACAGCATTTACCATCTGAGAGAGGTGAGTTTCATTCAGAAACACCGTAGGATGCTAAGGGCATCACTCTTGAAGAATGTTTCTTCATCTTTTGAAATGGTTCGCCTTGTTCACAGTGCTTTTTCTGAGGTGGGTTGAGTCTCCTATTCTATAGCAAACACTCTGCTGTGGCTGGTGTCCAGGTGCTGTTCTGGAGATGCTGCTAGAAGCCACAAGCACTGATGTGCTGTTTCCCTGGGAAACCATGTGCCACATGTTCAAGCCATGTTTGACCTCCACTAAAATTGTTCTCTTAAGCAATTGTTAGGCACAATGCAAAACTGTGAAAAATGAAAGGGAAAATTAAGATTGCTTCCCACTAAAAGCACAGCAGGGTTGCTAAACTAATAAAGCATTACCTTTCTAAAGATGTGGGGGTTGAGGGGGCAGCAGGGGCTGCCTGGGTGGTTCAGTCGGTTAACCGTCTGACTCTTGGTTTCATCTCAGGTCATGATCTCACAGTTCTTGAGCTCAAGTCCCACATAGGGCTCTGTGATGACCCCCACAGAGGCTGCTGGGGATTCTCCCTCTTTCTCTGCCCCTCCCCTGTTTGTTCTCTCTCTCAAAATAAATAAACTTAAAATTTTTTTAAATAAATAAAATAAAGATGTGTGTGTGTGTATGTGTATATATATAAATGTAACTGAAGCATAGTATTTCCATAGTACTTCCAGTGCAACCAGAAGGAAGCAAAGGCAACAAAATCTCTGGAAAAATGTTGAGTTCATGGGCAAATCACACGGAAAGACTAGCACCCCAGGGTAAACATTTTGACTTTGGTGAAAGATGATTAATTTGTATAGAACCTCCAAGAGTAAAATGTTTCCATAAACAGAAAAGAAACTGAATTTTCTCATTTTGTGATCGCAGAAATTACCACTACATATGCATCAATTTACTCACGACCAGCACGGATAGTTCTGACGGGTTGCTATGCACTTGGATGCCAAGACTGGAACCCAGAAAAGAGGGATGAGCCGAGAGCATCGGTGCAGAGACTACAGTCATGGGAGGGGCTGACAACTCACAGGAAGAGCTGCAGGCGGTGGAGAAAATCAGGCCTCGGGCTGAGCCCTGGAAAATACTACCTTAAAAAAACCTTTTTGGTTCGACATAGAAGCTGCAAAATTTGTACAGGGACATCCTGTGGACCCTTCACCAAGCATCCTATTGCATGTATAGATTTGTCTAGCCACCACCACAGTCAGGATACGCAACAGCTTTGTCACCCCCCAGAACCTCCCTATAGCATAAGACCCTGGAGATCCATCCAACACTGGCATGTGTATCAACAGTTTGTTCCTTGTTATTGCTGAGTAGTATTCCACAGGATGAGTCCACCCCAGTTGGAACACTAATGTCTAAGGGTCTAAAAGAAGGAAAGAAGCCCACATATGAAAGTGAGGAAAATGAGACCAGCGAAGGCAAAGCAGGAGGGCCAGAGTCCAGAAGTAGGGGAAGGGAAGTGTGCTTCAGGGACAGTGGGCTCAGCTGTGCCAAAAGCTGCTGAGTGAGATAAGGACCCAAAATTTATCAGGACAACCACAACCAACAAGGTAGCGGGCACCCGTCACATGCTAGGGATGTGCTAGGCCCTGAAAATAAAATGGGAAGCAAAACCAGACATGGTCCCTGTTCCCATGAGTCGAGATGAAGAGATTAAACGGAACAAATAAACCTTACTAGGAAATATAAATTGGGATAAGTATGGATAAAAGAAAGGGAATGATGTTACAAGAATCAATAACAAAGGGACCAGATCTAATCTACAGTTCATTCATTTATTCTTTTCTTTTTTTTTTTATTTTTTCATTCATTGTGCAAGACATATTGAGTATCTAGTATGTGCTAGCTCTGTGCAAGATTTTGGAGATATATCATTAAACAATATGGACAAGGTTCTAAGTCTACATTCTATGCTATGGAGGTGATACAGGAGCTGAAAGATCTGGATGATAAGAAGTAATGAACTGGGTGGAGGATAAGCTATTCCATGGCAAGGGAAGCATATGCAAATGTCCTGTGGCAGGGTGCAGCACAGTTCATTGGAGAAACAGAAAATGCCTAGGTGGCTGTAATGTCATGAGTGGGAAATACATGGGTGTGACATAAAGCAGAAAAGGCCAGCTTCATGGATTTTTTTTTCTAAGTATAATTTAAAGCTATTCGGTGGTCTTAAACAGGGAAGAAAGCTGGCCTTATGAATAGTTTAAAAGGACCACCGGGATAACTGGAGAGTGGACCGTAATGGAGTGGAGACTTCAGGTGAGCCATGGCGGCTTTGACCAGAATGGTCGAGTGAAGACAAGGAGGCAAAGCCAAGACAATTTTGGAGACACCTGACAAGATTTGGTGGCAGATTATCCAGTCCAAGCCAGGAGAGGGGTGGAAGGTAGAAGATGAGAAAGGGAAAGCATTAAGAACAAGCCCTATATTTCTGGCTTTTGCAACCAGATGGACATTACCGAACGCTGGAGAAAGAACAAATATGGGAGATGGATGATGGGAAGACTAAGTGATCCATTTCAGGTGTGTTTAGTTTGAGAAGTCTAAGAGACATCCAAGGTGGAGGGGGAGGTGTCCTAAAGGCTGCTGGATTGCAGTCTGTTGCTCAGAAGATAACACTTAGCTGGAGAATCATCAGCGGGGAGATTTTTTAAATCTCTACAAGTTTGGGTGAAGTCAACTAACACACAGAGCCGAAGAGGAACCAGTACGGAGCCTCCAGGCCTCTAACATTGAGAGATGAGATGGATCTGGAGCCAGTAAAGGAGGCAGATGCTTACTAAATAAAGCATCTGTGAACTGAAATTCAGAAAGGCCTCAAGGATGATGGCTGAATACGCCGCATTTGAAATGCCAAAAGAAATTATTTTCCAGGAATTACAAATGTATTCTTGGGCGCTAATGAACTGTTTTGATTTCTGAGAACAAATTTAAATAAGTTTGAGAAATTCCATCAAACAATTTATGCCAGTGTATGTAATTACACCAACACATATGGCACTGAGAAACCACTCACTCCTCAACAGCATGTGAAAATGTTAGCGCAGCAAGGGAGAATCAAGCCTCAACTCAGAGCTTCCTGGCTATGCCAGGTGAAGTCAAATAAGATCCTGTTTAGGATCTTATTGTTGATTTGTTGAAGGAGGTGTTGCATGCTTTTAATAGATGCCTCAAGGGGCGCCTGGGTGGCGCAGTCGGTTAAGCGTCCGACTTCAGCCAGGTCACGATCTCGCGGTCCGTGAGTTCGAGCCCTGCGTCAGGCTCTGGGCTGATGGCTCAGAGCCTGGAGCCTGTTTCCGATTCTGTGTCTCCCTCTCTCTCTGCCTCTCCCCCGTTCATGCCCTGTCTTTCTCTGTCCCAAAAATAAATAAACGTTGAAAAAAAAAATTAAAAAAAAAAAATAGATGCCTCAAGAAAATTGCCAGGAACTTCCACAGTGAGCCTTCACGATTGCTTCACAATCACCAAATTAGCCCAAGACATGAGGGGAGCAGCGATGGGTATGCAGGCAGCTAGGAGAACCAGAAGGAGCTGGGCACTGTTTAATTCCTTGTAGAAACCCATTCAAGCTTAACCACTGGGCGAAGGCTCTTCTGAGGGGGTGGGGTAAGGGTAGGGGATGGAAATAGCCTGAGGGAGACTGTTCTCTGTACAATGGATTTACACACTCAACACGTTACCAAAACATTTTGAAAACTTACTTTCTACTCTTCATTGCGGAGGCCAGCTGGAAAATACAATCCTCAGCAATGTATTCCTTGTGCAGTTTGTAATGCACTGTAGGCTGCTTTCACAATTTATAAAGACTGCTCAAATACCCCATGTCATGTCACCTCCATGCATCTGGATGGCACTTATCTTTGCTTAACTGATGAGGAAACCCAAAGCTCAAAAGTGTGGCTGAAAGTAATCTGTCACATGGCCAACAGGTTTCCAAGTACATCTAATATTGTTTTATTCTGGAATCAAGTATTAAGCGATTGCTACGGGCCAGGCATTGTGCTAGAATCTGGAAATATAAAGACAAATCAGGTAGGATTTCTGCTCTGAGTCCACTGGTACTTATTAGTGGGGTTACCAGATAAAATCCCATACAAGATGTAGGCTGGACTTATGTTAAAAATTATTTATTATTTGTCAGATTCACATTTAATTGGGCATTCTGTATTCTTATGTGCAAAATCGAGCAACCTCACATCATTAGAAACATTTTATGAATCACAGAGGCCAACAGAGCCCTCCTTGTTCTTTTTATATTATACAAAGTGATTTGAAATGTTTTTTTTCTCAGAAAAATTCTATCTACCAACAAAACACAAAACACAGACTGATGTTTATTGAGTAGAACATAACTAGACAACAAACTATAAGGCTCTAGTTAAGAAAAAAACTTATCACTTTATTATATATAAAAGTACTTTTTTGGTTTACAAAGCATTTTGCATATATTATCTCATTGGCTCTTACGCAGATGAAGGGATATTGATCCCAATTTATAGATGAGAAAACCAAGGCTTAGAGAAACCACATGACTTGCTTTGAGTGAATAGTAAGTCATGATACTCTGAAACCAGTCAATGAACCTTCAGTTCAAGTGCCTGTTTTTCTACAGGATTCTGGATGCTGACAACAGTAACTGCTAAAGTAGCATCCTAAATTGAATTCTTCCTCCTTCAGTTTTGGATGAGGCCACAAAGGCAGAAAACAATATAAAAGTTGTCAAATATGCCCCTGATCTTAAAGTCAGGGCACATCACCTAAGCCCACTTGTAAAAGAGACCTCTCTGGAGAGAGTTATTGATATGCTGTGCCATGGCCCCCTCGCACCCCTCACCTCGAGGTGTGGGAGGGGGGTGCTTTTTCCTCTCTTTGGGGGGAGGTGCAACTTGGCATGTGTTCACTGGGGTCTGGGGTTCATAAGGTCTGCAACCTGAGTCTCCCCAAGAGAAGTTAAAAGGTGGAATTTGGCAGCTGGAGATGTCCCTGTGTGACAACGGTGTATAAAGAGCAGCACTGGGAGCAAGTAGCCCTTCTTCCAATGACTGGGCTAATCGGTATGTCCATATGCTGGGGACCATCGAGGGAGCCGGCCTGCTGGTCTTAGAAGAGCTCCTGTCCAAGATGACTCCCAAGAGAGGTGACATGACCACAAAAGAATGGGGTTTGGGAAACCCAGGAACTGAGAGATGGGGAGGGACATCATAATCAGCCAGTTTGTGTGAGAGAGGCAATTTCTTGGAACTCTTTGAATTGTTTGATATACATCAGCTCTTGTTAGTTTACATCATATTCCTATGAATATTCCTATGAATATTCCATCATATTCCTAAGTACTATTATTAGCCCATTTTACAGAGAAGGAAACTCAAGCACATATGCAGGTGAATGAACCAGCCCAAGTTCATACAGGTGATGAAGAGGAATGTAAGCTAAGATAGGCTCTTAAGCTCTACTGATTCTATTAGGTCCTTACCTTATTTAATCCTCAAACAACCCTATTGTTGTCCTATGGTTACATTCAGCTAAGTCAATAGGATATGAGGATATGAGTTTTCAGACACTATTGATATTGACATAGAGAAAAAAAATGAACGTTTCCTTTTCTTGATGTTATATCACCACACGCTAAGGAAGGAGATGTGATAAATATGTTTAAGTTATGGAACCACGCAGGTCATACTCCCCATACACTACTCTCAAAGGCTCTGGAGATCATTGGGCAAATAGCAGAAATGAAAGACAAAAGAATGTAGAAATACTGCACCTCATGGGCAGTCTCTGGCTATACGCTTCTAATATTCAGTCATAGATAGTAGGTAGGTGGTAAGAAGTGAAGAGACAAGAAACTAAAAATTCTGACCTTAACTGGTATAATAGAAATTTAATTTACAAAAAAAGCCTGCAGTCTTATGCATATTACACGGAAACACATGCAAATATATGAATATATGAAATGAGATCCTCCCGAGGAAGCTTCCAGCCAGGACGACCATACTAAAAAGGAGGCTCAATCTTCCAAACTAATTGATGGAGGTGCTAAAAGTCACCTCTAAAAGGAATTTTCACCATTAGACTCTACTGTTTTACATATTCAAAATTATCGTTTTAATAGAATTTTATACGAACATTATTACAAATATTTCCTGAGGAGACTAAGGCATGAAATCAGCTAGTTTGGTGTTTTAGAGTCAAATGGGACTAAAGCAAGAGCCAGCCTTTCTGTCTTGAGAAAGGCTATGGGAGAGAAAGGCTGGAGGGAACACACATTACTCTTGCCTGCCCCAAACCACTTCTTCACGATAAGCGCCTAGGATTTTCCTATGAGGAACCACCCCCATTCCACTCTAGATCTATTGTTTAGGTGAACCTGGACCCCTCCTCCCGGATGCCCCTGAGTCAGGGATGGACACATGACCCTGTGCTGGTCAATCAGCCTATTCCGTAACTTGACCACAAAAGACTCAAAGCAGTGAGGGCCAGCTCCAGGACTCTTACCAGAATCGTATGGAAGGGTGTTTTTTCATTGTTGAGATAACATGTATTGGTAAAATGAAATCCTAGAGTTATTGGGATCATCATTGCCTCAAAAGAAAATGGAGAGAGACAGGGTCATCATGGTTTTGGCACTCGTATCAGGCCTCACCTGAACTCGATACATCCCCTGGACTTTTCAGTTTCACAAGACAGTAAATTCTGGTTTTTTTTTTGTTTCTTTTTAAAGTTTATGTATTTATTTTGAGAGAGGAGAGAGCATGAGTGGGGGAGGGGCAGAGAGCGAGAATTAGAGAATCCCAAGCAGGCTCTGTACTGGTAGAGCCCAATGTGGGGCTAGATCTCACGAACCATGAGATCATGACCTGAGCAGAATCCAAGAGTCCGCTGCTTAACTGAATGAGCTGCCCAGGCACCCCTTGTTTTATTATTTTTTGTTTTGTTTTCTGAACCCAGTTTGAGTTAAGGCTCTGTCACTTGTAAATTAAGGAGTCATGCCCATTTCAGTCACCCTAAACAAAGGAAGTTATTAACAGCTGACCTAATCACCCACTGCCAGCACTTAGAAAACAATTTGAAAAACAACTTCTTGAACTACATTGAAGATTAGGTCAATTACACAGCATTTGACCTGACAAGAAATAATGAGAGATGCCCCCAAATTGCCATATTGCCTATTTCTTGCCCCAAATGTATCCTGCCTCATTAGTGAAGAAACTATCCCACTTCTTTTTCTCTTGTGAAACCATTTCTCACCCTCTTTTATCTATGTGTATAAATTAAAAAGACAGAAGATTCATCAAGAAATCTCCATCTCCCCATGCCATGTCAATACTGTACTTTCTGTTTGAGATTAGCTTGGATCTATAAAATTTCATATTGGTTCATGATTATGCTTATTGTGCACCAAAACATAAGTCAAATAAAGGACATATTTATATGTTTCATTAGTGTCAGACAAAACTTTGGAACATGATCTCATATTGAAGATCTCATAAGTCCATATTAAAATAATTCCAGGAACATTACTGCCTTCTTGATGAGAGGCCTGGTAATTTATTAAGAAATGTGGGTCAAGACAAATCAGCCCTCAACAAATACAAAAAGATTGAGATCATACCGTGCATATTTTCAGATCACAACACTATGAAACTTGAAATCAACCACAAGAAAAAATTTGGAAAGATATCAAATACTTGAAGACCAAAGGACATCCTATTAAAGAATGAATGGGCTAACCAAGAAGTTAAAGAGGAAATTAAAAAGTACATGGAAGTCAATGAAAATGATAACACCACAACCCAAAACCTCTGGGACACAGCAAAGGTAGTCATAAGAGGGAAGTATATAGCAATCCAGGCCTTCCTAAGGAAGGAAGAAAGGTCTCAGATACACAACCTAACCTTACACCTTAAAGAGCTGGAAAAAGAACAGCAAATTAAACCTAAAAACCAGCAGAAGACAGGAAATAATAAAGACTAGAGCAGAAATCAATGCTATCGAAACCAAAAAAAAAAAAAAAAAAAAATCAGAACAGATCAATGAAACCAAAAGCTGGTTCTTTGAAAGAATTAACAAAATTGATAAACTACTAGCCAGTTTGATCAAAAAGAAAAAGGAAAGGACCTAAATAAATAAAATCAAAAATGAAAGAGGAGAGATGACAACCAATACAGCAGAAATAAAAACAATAGTAAGAGAATACTATGAGCCATTATATGCCAATAAAATGGGCAATCTGGAAGAAATGGACAAATTTCTAGAAACATATACACTACCAAAACTGAAACAGGAAGAAATGGAAAATTTGCACAGACCCATAAACAGTAAGGAAATCAAATTAGTAATCAAAAATCTGCCAAAAAACAAGAGTCCAGGGCCAGATGGCTTTCCAGGGGAATTCTACCAAACATTTAAGGAAAAGTTAACACCTATTCTCTTGAAGCTGTTCCAAAAAATAGAAATGGAAGGAAAACTTTCAAACTCTTTTTATGAAGCCAGCATTACCTTGATTCCAAAAGCAAAGACTCCACTAAAAAGGAGAAATACAGGCCAATTTCCCTGATAAACATGGATGCAAAAATCCTCAACAAGATATAAGCCAACCAGATCCAACAATACATTAAAAAAATTATTCACCACGAGCAAGTGCGATTTATACCTGGGATGCAGGGCTGGTTCAATATCTGAAAAACAATTAACGTGATTCATCACATCAATAAAAGAAAGGACAAGAACCGCATGATCCTCTCAATAGATCAGAGAAAGCATTTAACAAAATACAGCATCCTTTCTTGATAAAAACCCTCAAGAAAGTAGGGATAGAAGGAGCATATCTCAAGATCATAAAAGCCATATATGAAGATCCAATGCTAATATCATCCTCAATGGGGAAAAACTGAGAGCTTTCCCCCTAAGGTCAGGAACAAGACAGGGATGTCCACTCTCGCCACTGTTATTCAACATAGTTTTGGAAGTCTTAGCCTCAGCAATCAGACAACACAAAGAAATAAAAGGCATACAAATCGACCAGGAAGAGGTCAAAGTTTCACTCTTCGCAGATGACATGATACTCTATATGGAAAACCCAAAAGATCCCACCAAAAAACTGCTAGAACTGATTCATGAATTCAGCAAAGTGGCAGGATATAAAATCAATGCACAGAAATTGGTTGCATTCCTACACACCAACAATGAAGTGACAGAAAGAGAAATCAAGGAATCAATCCCACTTACAACTGCACCAAAAACCATGAAATACCTAGGAATAAACCTAACCAAAGAGGTGAAAAATCTGTACACTGAAAACTATAGAAAGCTTATGAAAGAGATTGAAGAAGACACACAAAAAAGGGAAAAATATTCCATGTTCCTGGATAGGAAGAACAAATATTGTTAAAATGCCGATACTACCAAAAGCAATCTACATATTCAATGTAATCCCTACCAAAATAACTCCAGCATTCTTCACAGAGCTAGAACAAACAATCCTAAAATTTGCATGGAACCAGAAAAGACCCCACATTGCCAAAGGAATCTTGAAAAAGAAAACCAAAGCAGGAGGCATCACAATCCCAGACTTCAAGCTATACTACAAAGCTGTAATCATCAAGACAGCATGGTACTGGCACAAAAACAGACACTCAGGTCAATGGAACAGAATAGAGAACCCAGGAATGGACTCACAAACATATGGCCAGCTAATCTTTGACAAAGCAGGAACGAATATCCAATGGAAGAAAGACAGTCTCTTCAGCAAGTAGTGCTGGGAAAACTGGACAGTGGCATGCAGAAGAATGGACCTGGACCACTTTCTTATACCATACACAAAAATAAACTCAAAATGGATGAAAGACCTCAATGTAAGACAGGAAGCCATCAAAATCCTTGAGGAGAAGGGCAGGCAAAACCTCTTTGACCTTGGCCACAGCAACTTCTTACTCAACACGTCTCCGGAGGGAAGGGAAACAAAAGCAAAAATGAACTACTGGGACCTCATCAAAATAAAAAGCTTCTGAACAGCGAAGGAAACAATCAGCAAAACTGAAAGGCAACTGACAGAATGGGAGAAGATATTTGCAAACAACATATCAGATAAAGGGTTAGTATCCAAAATCTATAAAGAACTTATCAAACTCAACACCCAAGAAACAAATAATCCAGTGAAGAAATGGGCAAAAGACATGAATAGACACTTCTCCAAAGAAGACATCCAGATGGCCAACCGACACATGAAAAAATGCTCCACATCACTCATCATCAGGGAAATACAAATCAAGACCACAATGAGATACCACCTTACACCTGTCAGAATGGCTAACTCAGGCAACAACAGATGTTGGCGAGGATGCGGAGAAAGAGATCTCTTTTGCACTGCTGGTGGGAATGCAAACTGGAGCAGCCACTCTGGAAAACAGTATGGATGTTGCTCAAAAAACTAAAATAGAACTACCCCATGATCCAGCAATAAATATTAGGTATTTATCCAAAGGATACAGTTGTGTTGTTTTGAAGGGGCACGTGCGCCCCAATGTTTATAGCAGCACTATCAACGATAGCCAAAGTATGGAAAGAGCCCAAATGTCCATCGATGGATGAATGGATAAAGACGATGTGGTATACATATACAATGGAGTATTACTCGGCAATCAAAAACAATGAAATCTTGCCATTTGCAGCTACATGGATGGAACTAGAGGGTATTATTCTAAGCAAAATTAGTAGAGAAAGACAAATATCATATGGCTTCACTCACATGAGGAATTTAAGATACAAAACAGATGAAATGGAAGGAAATGGAAGCAAAAATAATATAAAAACAGGGAGGGGGACAAAACATAAGAGCCTCTTAAATATGGAGAACAAACAGAGAGTTACTGGAGGGGTTGTGGGAGGGGGGATGCGCTAAATGGGTAAGAGGCATTAAGGAATCTACTCCTGAAATCATTGTTGCACCAAATGTTAACTAACTTGGATGTAAATTAAAAAAAATAAATTTAATTAAAAAAAAAAGAAATGCGGGTCAAGGTACTGATTTCAATTTATTGCATAAATGACAATGGTCTAAATCTACTAGACTGCTAGGTGTACTCATCATGAATCTACAAGTACACATGACTATTACTATTTCTACCAGCAAACCTCCTGCCTTAGAAAACATGGCCTCCCAGATGTCCTGGGATAATGCAGGGAAAACAGGATAATCTATCCAGAAGACCCTTAAGAAACCCTGTTTAGCTCATGGTATCCATCAACATCATGAATATGTGAGATATCATCTTAAGTCCAGCTTGAAAAAGCAAACCTTTCCTCAAAGCTGCCAAAGACCAGCCCTTTCTTCTATATTAAAATTCTTCTGTCTTCTCCATTCACTACAACCCCTTCCTTATAAAACTATAACAACACACATCTCATAATAAATCATTGAGGGGTGCCTGGGTGGCTCAGTCAGTTAAGTGTTGGATGCTTAACCGACTGAGCCACCCAGGTGCCCCACATATTTTGGATAACATATTTCCCATGTTTGTTCACATATATTATCTCTATCAAAATATTACGTAGAAAAGATAAATATTTTTGTGTTTGATCTGTAAAAAGAACCACTTGAGACTCAAAAGGAATCAGGTGAAGGTTTACAAATGATATTAACGTAAAAGTAGAACTCACATAGACTTGACTGGAGCCAGACAGGTGATGCACTGTGGAATTTATGAAGTAAGAGAAAATAAAAGTTTATATGAGCCATGAATTAATTGGTTAATGGGTCTGACTGCACACACAAATATAATGGCTTTTAGTCTTTTTAAAAATTCATTTTTCTTGCTTGAAGGCATTATTACAAAAGTGAAAATCAATACAGTGTTCTAAAGAAACAGATGTCCTGTGAACAAAAACTAGGCTTAGAAAGGAAGCAGAGGTAATTAGCTATACAATCTAAGCCTTTTTCTGTTCAATATCAGAAGCTCCTGTTGCGTATTATTTACTCAGAGAAAAGATGATCATGGACATGTTAAATTTAAAAATAAAGATTTTTTTTAAGTTTATTTATTTCTCTCTCCAGAGAGAGAGAGGGAGAGAGAGAGAGAATCCCAAGCAGGCTCTGTGCTGTTGGTATTGAGCACGATGTGGGGCTCAAACTCACGAACCGTGAGATCACGACCTGAGCCAAAATGAAGTGTCAGACATTTAACTCACTGAGCTACCCAGGTGCCCCTAAAAAACCATCTCTAGTTTTAGGGGTGCCTGGGTGGCTCAGTCAGTTGAACATGTGACTTTGGCTCAGGTCATGATCTCACAGTTCGTGGGTTCAAGCCCCACAGAGGTCTCGCTGCTGTCAGAGAAAAGCCCACGTTGGGTCTTCCCTCACCCTCTCTCTCTGCCACTCCCCCACCTGCACCATCTTTTGCAATAATAAATAAACATTAAAAAAAATAGAGACGGTTTTTAAAATAAGGTGGTGATAAACAATACCATCTCTCAGTTTCAGTGAACGTTTTACAAGTGTCATCAGAAATGACCCTGGACTAAGATGCCAGGGACCTGAACCACCAGGTAAGCCTAATCTCTCTGGGCTTCAGTGTCCTCATCTTTTGAATAAGTGTGTTGGACTGGACGGCCATAGATAGCAAAAATCAGCAATAAAGCAAAAAATACTCTCCAAAAGAACTAATAGGAGGAAACGTAGACACATTTTCTTGCTGAAGGTTTGTAACTAGTCAGTTGTAGTTGTGACCTATTTCAAGAAAGTTCCATACTTAAGCCTTCAAACTCACAAAATGAATGAACTAGGAATTACGAGAAAATGATTCATCCCATTGTTCTTTTAAATGTCAACATTCTGTGGTACAAATAAAAAAATACTTGATTTATAAAAAAGAAAAGATCACCTACAAAATTTTAATACTGTAGCTATCACATAGAACAAGACACTACATATTAATATGTCACAATTTATGAACTCTTTTGATTTTTTTATGGAGGACATGGACATCTTTATGAAGATAAGCAGTTTTCATCTGTCTAGATTAACTGAGGAACACTGCAGTCTTAAAAGTGGTGGGTGTAAGTAATGTCTAGGCTTATGATCCCCTGTTTTACTAAAAGTCATTGGAAATTATTATAGATTGTTTTATTTGAACACGACAGTGAGGATTACATAATTAATTCTAATCTATAAACACAAATAATCATTGTGTTAACACAAACACAGTCTCTATTGCCTATTTGGGATGCTTGATCTTAGAGCTTCATTAGGCTTTAATTGCCTTACTTCATTTTATTAGTTTATCCCATACTTGCCCACTGATAAGTGAAATAGCAATGAGGTCACTTTCTAAGGTGAAATCAAGAGGTGATTTCTAACCTTATTTGGATGAACTCCTAACTAACCTTGGTTTCAACCACCATTTCTTTCCATGCTCAACCCCCACTACTATTGATAAAAGTTTCTGCACTGGCCCCTGGGTGCTAAGGAAAAAGACACTCCTTTGAGGATGATTTCATATAAACAACCAATTAACTTGTGCTTAGCTGATAATTTCATTTTTCCAGAAGATTACAGTAGTTTGGAATATTAAAGCTCATCCTAGTAATAATGATTACCATGTTTCATAAGATGCAGATGTCTCAGGTCTAACACCTCTGAAATCAGATTTGTCATAGAGCTAATGACATCGTACAATCACTGGTAGCCATTGGCAGCTGTGGTGTCATTGACATTGTCTTTGAATGTGTAAACTTTATTGTAATTCCTAGTGGCGTGAGGGAACAACACCAACCTCTTCATGTTTCAATCAATAAACCATTTAAGGACTATCTGAGGAGGAAAAGGAATCCTGGCTGAAAGAGAACCTTCCAATGGCACCTTCTGGAAAAAAAAATGCCAACAGCATATCTTATGTGGTGTTAGCATCTTGGAAGAAAATTTTGGAGACAATAATGGAGGGAAAAATGATATATCCCCATCACTCTTGATGGTACAGCATAGAAAATATAGACTTCAAAAACAGAATCGATGAGTGATTTGAACAATTCAGGCATTTAACTTTTCATATGTTTGAGAGATCGATGCTAATGTTTTATGTCTAAATTAGCCCAAGAGAGCTCTTCAACAAATATAAAATAAGAATTCAGCACAATAAGAAAATAATGCTCACAGATTGGAAGAACAAACATTAAAATGTCTATACTACCCAAAGCAACCTACACATTTAATGCAATCTATATCAAAATACCACCAGCATTTTTCACAGAGCTAGAACAAACAATCCTAAAATTTGTATGGACTACAAAGGATCCCAAAAAGCCAAAGCAATCTTGAAAAAGGAAAACAAAACTGGAAGCATCATGATTCTGGATTTTAAACTATATTACAAAGCTGTAGTCATCAAGGCAGTATGGTACTGGTACAAAAACAGACACTTAGATCAATGGAACAGAACAGAAAACCTAGAAATGGACCCACAACTATATGGTCAACTCATCTTTGATAAAGCAGAAAAGAATATCTGCTGGAAAAAAGTCTCTTCAACAAATGGTGTTGGGAAAACTGGACAGTGACATGCAGAAGAATGAAACTGGACCACTTTCTTACACCATACACAAAAATAAATTCAAAATGGATGAAAGACCTAAATGTGAGACAGGAAACCATCAAAATCCTAAAGGAGAATACAGGCAGAAACCTGTATTGCTCTTTGACCTTGGCCAGAGCAACTTCTCACTAGACATGTCGCTGACGGCAAGGGAAACAAAAGCAAAAATGAACTAGATAAAAAGCTTCTGCACAGCGAAGGAAACAATCAACAAAACTAAAAGGCAGCCTATGAGATGGGAGAAGTTATTTGCAAATGACATATCTAATAAAAGATAAAGAATTAGTATCCAAAATATGTAAAGAACTTATTAGACTCAACACCCAAAAACAACCCCACAAATAACCCAGTTAAGAAATGAGCAGAAAACACAAACAGACACTTTTCCAAAGAAGACATCCAGATGGCTAACAGACACATGAAAAGATGCTCAACATCACTCCTCATCAGGGAAATACAAATCAAAACCACAATAAGATATGATCTCAGACCTGTCAGAATGGCTAAAATTAACAATACAAGAAACAGCAGGTGTTGGTGAGGATGTAGAGAAAGGGGAACCCTCTTGCACTGTTGGTGGGCATGCAAACTGGTGCAGCCACTCTGGAAAACAGTATGGAGGCTCCTCAAAAAACTGAAAATAGAACTACTCTATGATTCAGCAATTGAACTATTAGGTATTTGCCCAAAGGATACAGAAATATTGATTTGAAGGGGTATGTGCACCTCAATGCTTATAGCAGCAATATCAACAATAGCCAAAGTATGGAGACAGCACAAATGTCCATGGACTGATGAATGGATAAAGAAGATGTAGTACATATACACAGTGGAATATTACTCAGCCATCAAAAAGAAGGAAATCTTGCCATTTGCAATGACATGGATGGAGCTGGACTATATTTTGCTAAGTGAAATAAGTCAACCACAGAAAGACAAAAACCATAATATTTCACTTGTGGAACTTAAGAAACAAAATAGATGAACATATAGGAAACAAGCCACAAGAGACTCTAAACGATAGACAACAAGCTGAGGGTTGACAGAGGGAGGTGGGTAGGAGATGGGCTAGATGGGTGATGGGTACTAAGGAGAGCACTTGTTATGAAGAGCATGGGTATTGTATGTAAGTGATGAATCACTGAATTCTACTCTAAAGCCAATTGCACTGTATGTTAACTACCTAAAGTTTAAATTCAAAAAGGGGAAAAGAAGAAGCAAAGAATAAAGAAATGGAAATGATTAAAAGAAGAAAATAACGTGTCATTATCTTCTGAGACCTATACCAAATATTGGAGCACCTTAAAAACCTTAGACTCCATGAAATACAGTGGGTTTCAGCATGGATGCCACGTGCACCAAATGAGCGGTGGTTGCACAAAGAACAAATTTGAGGGGGACTTTGAGACCACAGCCGGGCTCAGTAGAAAGGAGGGTGACCAGAGTTGTCTACAATGAAAGCTGGAGGGACCAGTGGGGCCCCTGCCATTTTTCTTCCAGTTCAGCCTCTCCCTGGAACAATAATCCTCCTCCCTTTCTTAATTTTTCAACTTAAAAGTATAAATGTGGGTGGCTCATGCACCTTTCTTTGATACGTGGGGGTTAACATGAGCTTTCAGAAAGTACACACAAGGGCGCCTGAATAGGTCAGTCGGTTAAGTGTCCGACTCTTGGTTTCAGCTCAGGTCACGTTCTCATGGGTTCATAGGTTCAAGCCCTGCATCCAGCTCTGCACTGGCAGCACGGAGCCTGCTTGGGATTCTCTCTCTCTCCCTCTGCCTCTGCGCCTTCCCCACTTGCTCTGTCTCTTATCTCTCTCAAAACAAATAATTAAACTTAAGAAAAGTGCACACAAAGCATTTTTTCCCTGAAAAATAAAATCGAGCTTTATTCAAGCTCTTCAGCAGTGCCCTGTGTGATCTGACCTCTGCATCTCGTTTCCCTCATGCCTGCTGTCAGATAAAATACAGATAGGATATACTTATACTAAAAATAATATATTGCCTAGCTGAAGTTCAAACTTAACTGGATGTCCAGTAATTTTATTTGCTGAGCTTGGCAGCCTTTCCCATCACTCACTGCCCTGGTCTCTTTACCCTCATTACCCTGCCTGTCTCTTCCCTGAATCCCCCGAGCTCCTGCCTCCCCTGTTTCCACATGTGCTGCCCCCTCGTGGTCTGCCCAACTCCTCCTCATCCTTCTGCTCCCAGCTGGGGTCACTCCTCAGAGAGGACTTGCTGATTCCTTAATCAAAATCAGTTCCCGTGTTGAAACTTCTTGTCACACCTTTTCCTTTCCTTCATAGCATGTATCACAATCAGTAAGCACTCACTTTATTTCTGTGCTAATACGATTAGCATCTGTACTAGTCTTCTCTTGCTGCAATAACCAATTACCAAAACTTAGTGGCTTAGGACAACACAGATTTATTATTGTGCACTTCCGACGGTTAAAAGTCTAAAATTGGCTGGCAGGGCTGCAGAGCTTCCTTCTGGAGGCTCTAGGGCAGAATCATTTCCTTGTCTTTTCTAGCTTCTAGAAGCTGCTTGCATTCTTTGACTCGCGGCCCCATTTCACTCTTGCTTCCGGCCTTACATTTCCTTCTCTGCCTTTGAACCTCTTGCCTCCCTCCTGTAAGGAACATTATGGTTAAATTGAGCCCACCCAGATCATCTAGGATACTCTTTCTGCTTCAAGATATATAATTTATACACTTCTGCAAACTCCATTTTGCCATGTGGGATAACATATTCACAGATTTGGGGATTAGAATATGGCCATCTTTGAGGGATCATTATTCTGCCTCCCACAGCATCTCACAGACTATGGAAATGGGCCATGTCCATTTTTTCCCACTGTATCTCTGGGGGCTGGCATATAATGGGCATTAGATAAATGTTAGTGAAATAAATGAATATATCTTTTCTGTTTCCATACTTTGAAGCAAATAGCAAAATCCCTTACACAGTTCGCCAAGTAGAACTGACTAACCTGAATACTTAATTCAGGGATATACTATTGCTTTTTTTTATTTTTATTTTAAATTTTATTTATTTTGAGAGCAAGGGGGAGAGAGAGAGAGAGAGAGAGAGAGAGAGAGAGAGAGAGAGGGAAAGCATGGGGGAGGGGCAGAGAGAGAGAGAGAGAGGGAGAGAGAATCCCAACAGAGCAGAGCCCGACCCAGGGCTCGATCTCATGAACCATGATATCACGACCTGACCCCAAATCAAGAGTCAGACGCTTAAATGACAGAGCCACCCAGGCGCCCCAGAATTTCAAAAGGGAGGCTATTTCAAATGGGAGGCAGACGCGTAAGAAATCCTGCATGTGCTGTAGCAGAATCAGATGTACAACCCATGTTTCCATGCCTTCCTTCATCCCTCCTTCCCTCTCAGAAGCACTGGTTGCATTTGATCTTTCTTTCCGTCTTTAAACACTCACCTCTTTGCTTCCAAGACCCCAGAGTCTCCTGGGTTTCCTCTTCCCTCCACAACAGTTCCTTCTTAGTTTGCTTTCCTGGTGTGACTTCTCCACCTGACCGCTCATGTGGGGAGGGGGGGCCGGGGGCCCTGGTGCAGGGTCCCTTCTCGTCTTTGGCTACACTCAGTCCCCCAGGTGATCTCACCCAGGCCTGTGGTTCTAACTTATCTACCTGTTGATGGCTCCAAAATCACATATCCTGCTCCTTACTTGGGACCTTTACCCGAGGGTCTAATATTATCCCAGTTTAGAGTGTCCCAAACAGAACATTTTATTCCTCTCGCTCCCAAATATAATTCTCCCCTCAGAGTCCACATCACATCAAAGAGCATCACCATCTAACCACTTAGTGTTCTTCTCCCAACATCTAATTCACGAGCACACTCTGTTGATTCTGCCCAAAATGTACCTCACATGCATTCACTTCCCTCCAACTCTGTGCCCATCACCTTAATCCATGCATCCAGCATCTCTAGCCTGGCCCATAATAATCTGCCAACAGTCTCTCTGCTTCCAGCCCTTCCTTCCTCCTATACTATGCTCTCCACACAGCGGCCAGAGTATGGTCTTTTCAAAGCGTCAGACAGACCATGCCATTCCCTGCTTAAATCCCTTCAATGGCTTTTCTGAACTTACATGCAGACTCTTTTCTTTGGCTTGCAAAGCCCTCCAAGACCAGACCCCTACCCACCTCTCCAGCCCCATCTTAGGGCACTCCTCCTCTCACTCCCTGGTCCCTGTAATGTTCTCAAACTGGCCAAGATTAGTTATCCGTCAGGGCCTTAGCCTATGCTGTTCCCTGTACTTGGAATTCTTCCCCAGTTCCTTGCATGGCTGGAAACTTACACTCCTTCAGTTCTGAAACCAAATATCACCTCTTTACAGGTGATTCCCTGAAGCCTGTATCTGAAGTAGTTACCCTCTCCATCACAATCCATACTCTACCTCGTCAATTTCCTTCAGGCACATATCACAACCCAAAATCATCTTCTTCATTTATGGCTTGTCCCCCCGCCCCCCATGAGGGTACCAGCTCTTGCCAGTCCTATTCACAGTGAGATCAGGGCCCAACACAGAGTAGGTGGTCAAACAGGGCCGGCGGACTGACTTAATAAATGAACAAAGGGTTTAACAAGACTCAATAACCCAGAGCTTGCCGACTATACCAATATCAGACTGTTTTACCTTTGCAGCGGCTCACTGGGGAGTCTCCAGTGGGCGTTCTGAGAACTGAGTCATCCTGCGGGTGAACAGGAATGATGGCAGTGCTGAGCTGCCTGCAGCCTCGTGAAGCCCAGCCAGTGCACCCAGCCAGCACTGGTATCTGAGGGCCCCTGCCTTCTCTGCAGTGCTGTGGTAGATGAGGAATGGCGTGCTGTCTCCACAGGAGTGCCCCGGAGTACCAGGCACACCCCCCGGGCACCAAGAGGAACCAGGGCCGCTCTTGGAGCAAGAGAAGGGTGGTCTTCCTCCTCACAAAGGGAGGAGCATGGTGTGGGCACAGGCAAGGCTAGACCAGCCATTCAAGCCCCGTGGTGGGGGCATGGGAGGATGTCTGTGTTTGTGAGTGTGAGTTGAGGGCCCTGTCTACCTAAAGTTCTGTCATCTTGAGAAAACAGACCCAAGGGGGCGAGAGGGACCAGAGGTGGGTGCAACACTAAGGGAGAGAGGTTCGTCCTCCTCTCATGTCAAGAAAAAGTGCTGTCAAGTAGGACCCTAGCCGGGCAGAGCAGTAGGCAGGGACTGTAAAGCAACAACAGCCAGAGATCTGGTTTCTTCTCCTGGAGGAAATAATAAACTAGATAAACACACTAAACTGTGTAGGTGTCCTAGGTTCCTAGAAGACCCTCAGGAAAGAAGCTCCAAGAGGAAAGAAAGACATTCAGGCCACAAGCAGGATGGGAGTCTCTAACATAAATCTCAAATGGGATGTGACCTAACTTTATTTCCCAAGTGGGTAAGATTAGATATGTGAGCTTAGTGTGGATGAGGCTAGAATTTTCCAGAAGCTTTTGTGAACTTGATTATTAATTCTACAGGGCTTTTAAGTTTTTTTTTTTTTAATTTTTAAATTTATTTTGAAAGAGAGACTGAGAGCACGAGCAGGGGAGGGGCAAAAAGAGGGGGAGAGAAAGAATCCCAAGCAGGCTCCATACTGTCAGTGGGGAACCCAACGCAGGGTTCGAACTCACAAACTGAACCATGATATCATGACCGGCGCTGAAATCAAGAGTTGGACACTTAACCAACTGGGCCACAGGGCTCATATTTTGATGACTGTCAGTAAACCAGGGACAAGACATAATAAGAAACCATGGACAGGCACGAGGGTGTTCTGTGCTTCTGTCTCCCGGGAAATATTTCAGCCAGGTACCTTGCTCTTGGTAACTAAAAACCAACCACGATGTGTCCTCATTCCTTCCCAGGAGGAATCCAAAAATCAACGTGTTGGAAGCACATTTCTTCCCTCCTTTAGATTGGTGGTTCTCAACAGGGAGTGATTTTGCCTCTCAGGATATTTCGCCAAGTTGCGAGATATTTTCGATTGTCACAACTTGGAGGACAGGATGCTACTGGCATCCAGTGGGTAGGGGCCAGGAATGCCGTTAAACATCCTACAATGCACAGACCGGAAGCCCTCCACAACAAAGATTTATCCTGCACAAAATGTCAATTTTTTTAGTGCTGACTGTGGGAATTCTGATCTACACTAAAATGTACTCAAATCTCTTCTCTGTTGTGGCTCTGAAATCATGAGAAGAGGGGAAATGATTTGTGATATTGAACCAAAGCTGACAGTGCATCTTGCAAACAATTCTAATCCAGAGCAGTTTAACCAAGCACTAATCTCCTTTTTTATTTAGTGCTGATGCCACCTCATGGAAGACTGTGCCCGTGTGTTTTCTCCAGGCATTTTCCCCTCCATTGAGTAACCTCTTTGGATTACAGGCAACCCCTTCAGACTCTTAGAAGCATTTCCCCTCGATATATTAAAAAAAAAACCTCAAGCACATATTCCTTCGCAAGTTCAATATCACAAAAGTCACAAGGCCATTTACAAGGATTACTTTCAAAGGCCTTTTACGGTTACTATTAAATAAATTATATGTTCAGTGTACTGGAGCTTTAGAGAAGAGATCAAAGTAGAACCCCTGCCCTCAAGTGCTTGCAATACGCTGTGAGGCCCAATAAAATAAGACATGAAAGGGTACTTCAGTGTGACGAGAAGAGTCAGGTCGCACTGGGGAAAAAACTCACAAGGAAACTATTTCAAAGAGAGGACCCAGTGACACAAAGGCTCTTCCCTCTGCTACAGAATCGAGCGAATGGAAGGCAGCGGGGGCTTGGCATCAGTCACTTAACACGTGAGGTTAATGGGGAAAGAATCACTGGCGGGCAGGGGCTCCCAGGGACCACCTCTCAAGCTGTTGGCTCGGTGTCCAACCTGGTAGTGAGAGTAGTTCAGCTCTGGGCCTTGGATTTACTTTCTAGCCCCCCAAATTTAGATACCAGAGAAAATTCTGGAGACACAAATGTATTTAGCTTCTTTGCTTCCTAATCAAGACCTTAGTTATATTCTGAAAGTGTGGCACCGGAGCAATGTATCCCATGGTGCTTGCCGCCATGTGCAGAAGAGAGGCCTCTCAGGGATAGCTACCTTATCAGGGCTGGGGAGCACCCTTGGTTGGTGCGTTACTTTGCTGGGGCTGCTGTAACAGATCATCACAGACTGAGTGGCTTAAACAGTCAAAGCTTGTGGTCTTACTACTAGAAGTCTGCAGTCAAGATGTCAACAGAATTGGTTCCTCCTGAGGGCAGTGAGGAAGAATCTATTCCATACTTCTCCCCTCGCTTCTGGTGGTTTGCTGGCCATCTGATGTTCTTTGGCTTATAGAAATATCCTCCTATCTCTCCCTTCATCTTCACATATTGTTCTTCCTGTGTGTGTGCGTGTGTGTGTGTGTGTGTGTGTGTGTGTGTACAAATTTCCCCTTTTTGTAAGGACACCATTCCTAATGGATTAGGGCCCACTATCTCCAGGATGGCCTCATCTTAACTAATTATAACCACATTAACCTTATTTCCAAATATGGTCAAATTGCGAGGAACTAGGGATTATGGCTTCAACATAAGAATCCCTGGAGAATATAATTCAACCTGTAACAGGAAGCTGGGGGAGCACTGTGTCAAGAGCTGCGGAGGGACAGCATATGACAAGTGTCTGTCTAGATCAAGCATACTGTGGGTCAGACTGCTTAAAAGTAAAGCAACAACACGTCAGCATATCTTTATATCCAAGTGATCTGAGGACCTATTTAGGACTTCAGAATCCAGGATTATTGTGAAATTCCCAGTGGTGAAGATGGGTGGGTATTTAGGGCTGCAGCAGAGTGTGTGTGACATCAATCTAGGGGTTGCAACTCACAGCTGGTACCTGTAAAGCTGGTGCCGTGCATGGCCATGCCCTGTGGCTCTATGCTTACCATCTTCTCTTCACTTTCTCACCCTTGTGGTACGACCTCATCCAAAGCCGTCACTGCAGACTGAATGCTATAGACATTGCTGTAGACTGAGTGTTGCCCCCAAATTCATAGGCTGAAACCTAATCCCCAAAGTGATGGTATTTGAAGATGGGGCCTTTGGTAGATGATTAGGTCATGAAGGTGGAGCCCTCATGGATGAGATTAGTGCCCTTATGGAAAAGCTCCCAGACTGCTCCCTTGCCCCTCCCACCATGTGAGGACACAGGGAGAATTCAGGCATCTATGTACCTGGATGGGGGCCCTCACCAGACACCAGATCTGCTGGTGCCTTGGTCTTAGACTCCCTAGCCTCCGGACCTGTGAGAAATAAATGTCTGGTTGGGAGCACCCCAGTCGGTAGTGTTTTGTAATGGCAGCCTGAATGGGTGAAGACAGCTGTATTCCTGCCAGTGTTCACGTCACAGGCTTCCATGACCCTTCCTTGGTTCTTGTTGTCAACAGCTGTAGACTGGCACTCTATACCAACTCTCACCTCGTGCTTGAGTGTCACAACCAGTTATCAACAGCATCACTCCTCATTTATCACCCATAATAAACTGCCAATGTTTGGAAACAATCATTTCATAGATAAGTGTGGTTATCCCTTAGTGCTGCTCCTCTCACTCATTTATATTCTGATGCGTGTGATCACCCAATCCCGTAATCCCTGAGGAGGAAAAGAAGAGGGCATACTCTGTGGATCTGCTGCCAGGATCATCTTCCTAAGGCACAGGGTTGATCCTGTCACTCGCCTGTTCAAGACTCTCCAAGACCTTCCCTTGAATGAATGTTCCATGTCTTAGCACAGAAGACCCCAGAGTTCACTCCATCTCTTCCCTACCCGTGTTCTCAGCCTCATCTTCTACTTCCCTCCCTTCACATCCTGCATTCTATCCAAATTGGTCTACTGGTTTCATTTAAACATTTTCTTTAACTTCCCATTGTTGTGCCTTAATTTTTACTGTTTTGCTTGATATTCTTTGCCCCAGTGATCTATGCCAAATCCTCCAAATTCCCCCAACAGGAATCTATCCTTCCCCCCCTCCCACCATTCTGTGCTTCCGTAACACTGTTAGTATAAGTGATTTAGCACAATTATCACATTTCATTGCGACTTCATTTATTTTGCATCTTGTCTCGACTATTAGAGACTATGATCTGTAAGGGATATACGTGCCTGTTTACTCAAAACACTAAGCACAGAGACTTACACGTGGCAGGTGCTTGGTCAAGATTCAGTCTCCACTAGACACAAAACCTGCCAATGAACCAGAAAGCACTTATTTCAGCATCATCTGGTCATTGACGCAAATGGCCTTTTTCTTTCTCCCTTTCTCCTTTTTTCTTTCTTTCTCTCTCTTTCTTTCCATGACTTCCTCTCTGCCCAAGTTTTTTCCATAGTAATTCGTTTCCAAGTGTGTATTTTTCTCTTTCTCTTTCTCCTTTCAGGGAATGTGGAAGGACGGGGCAAGGGATTCCCACCACCTGTCCTTTCCTGGGACTTGTATCATGTTAGGATATCGTCTCTGTTAGAATGCAGTGAGCACAACTTTTCCACCGCTGATCTTTCTGATACATCAAGTCAGGCTTTAAGTAAGAACTGAGGCCCTCTCATGCTATGAGTCTGTTTGTTCTTTTCATGAAATTTCTACATTAACAACACGTTGCCATTGGTGATTTTGGGGGGGGGTGGGTTTGGTGTGATATTTTACCCTACCGCCTCAGGCTAGTGGTTGCTAGAAAGGCTATCACAATATCCTGTATGCTTCACTTCCCCAAAACTACAGGATTTGTGCTGGTCCTTGCTTTTCTCCACTGTGCCACAAATAGCATTACACATGAGATTCTGTGCAGCTGCAGAAAGTTCACACTATCAATGGGGGCTGGATAGTTTTTCTCTACACTGGCTTCGGTCCAGACTCAGAAATCAGGCCCCGCCTATGCTTTCGTTAGAATAATACTGGTGAATAATTCATTATCCTGGGGAATTTGAGGCTTTGAAGCATCCTAAAATAATTAGCTAGAGAAGACTCAGGTGAGAACAGTACCAAAAAAGAAAGGTTTCAGTTGTGTTTGCCACTAATTTTGCTACAGATGACGCATATGAACTTGGGTAAATTACTATGTCACTGAGCAAGTTACTTAACCTTTTTGGGCGTCAATTACTGTACTTATTCACGGAGCTTTTTCTGAGAATCAAGAGAGAATACATATAAAGCGCGTTGGTAGTGTGCCTGCCACATGGTATGTGCCAGATGAGAAGTAGCTATTATGATTATGAAAACTCAGGCACGTTGCTTTTCTCCTTGGTGACTCTATTCTTCCCTCTTCAAAACAGAGATTATCATTGTCTTTTAGCGTCATCTGATGAGACTGTTTTATAACTTAATACCCATTAAATGCACTGAGAGTCTCAGATGAAAGCCTTTCTATGAAGGGAGAAATTTATACTATTTTTCAGAGAAGCAGTTAGGTATGATTTAATATGAAATATTTGTTCTCCTAATACTTTATTAATAAAACTGATGCCAAATATGTAAGCTTTCTAAATGTTCCCATTCATTACTTTAAGTGCCTCTTTATCAAATGGAAACATCTGTGTTGAAACAACTTTGATTCAGCACTTGCCACAGTGACAGTGGAATTCATCAGGGCTGCAATAAATTTCTTTGCATGTTTGCATATATTTGAGATGATCAACAATTAATTAGAGAGGGAAGAAGTTCCTTCAGTAAAAATAAAATAGATAGGAAGAGGAATCCTTATTCATCCGGTTCCAAGGGACCTTCTGACATTTTTGTTCTATTTGTTTTTTAATTTAATCGGCAAATCACTAATTCTTAATTTGATTGCCAATTCCTAAACCGAGATCCTGTGTAAAGCCAGATATGGCTCTGGTTGCCAAGGTTCCTTGGAGAGATGCCAAGGGTCATGAGTAGGCAAGGCTTTGTAAATACGGATGTCACCTGCCCTGCTATCCCAGCCCCAGATGCAAAGAAGACAGAAAAACAACCCCCAGAAGAGTGCCTGGCACACAGTAAACACTCAGTATGCATTTCTAATAAATAAGCTCATTTCTATACTTCTAGGGCTTATGCTCACTAGCGAGACAGTTGTCCCATAGCTGGGGAGAGTGATCTCCCTGACACATGAGAAAACAGCACATTCTCATCCTTAGAGGTTCACTAGGCACCATTCTTGTATGCTTCTCATGTTTACTGGGTCATGCTGTCAAGATCCAGAGTTTTCTGGATCTATTTTATAACAGTATTTTACCAGCCCAACCTAGGAAGGACAGACATATGACCCAACATTACTGAGTTTTTGGCTCTACTCCCACCTTTTAGGGACCTTTTAACAGGATCTTGGCAATGCAATGATTTTAAGCCAGCAAATAACTGTAGCAATAATAAATCAGTAAGAACAATCCCAATATTATTGATAATAGAGGTCAGCTTCCTAAAGCTGAATGAGGACATCAAACGAGGAGTGCCTGTGTGAAGGAAAATGAGGGTTATGGATCCAGGGGAGAAAGATAACAAGGGCCCTAATATCTAGAGCAGCAGGTCTCAAACTTCGGTGAGCATCAGAATGCCCAGGAAGTCTTGTTAAAACAATTCGTTTGGCCCCATTCCCAAAGTTTCTGACTTAGTGTGTCTGGAATGGAATCTATTAATCTGCATTTTAACAAATTCCTGGGTAATACTGGCCCACTTTGAGAAACACGCCCCTGAGGTTTAGATGGAGGGTAACAAACTCAGGAAGTGTTCAGGGGCACCTGGGTGGCTTAGTCGGTTAAGCGTCCGACTTCGGCTCAGGTCATGATCTCACATTCCGTAAGTTCAAGCCCCACATTGGGCTCTGTTCTGACAGCTAGAGCCTAGAGATGGCTTCGGATTCTGTGTCTCCCTCTCTCTCTCTCTGCCCCTCCCCAGCTCATACTCTCTCAAAAATAAATAAACATTAAAAAATTAAAACAACAAAAACAAACTCAGGGGGTGTTCAACAGCCGGAAAGGAACATAAAGAACCAGATGTAACATCAGGGGGTGGTGAGGTCTATGGTGAGCTGCCAATTCATGATTTAACAGCCACTCAAACCAAATGCATTATTTTAATCACAGCGCAAGAAGGCAGATGTCTGGGCCCCCGACTCAGGTGTTCGTTTGCCTCTGTTCACTGAAACACCTCTAAACGCATGCTTTAAACAAGCTTAGAAATTCATACCATAATCAGAGCTCTATAATTTGGATTGAGCCTCTTTTTTCCCTAGTCCTTTCTCAGAGAACTTCTAGATCATTAATAATTATGGCACTGTACTAAATAATGCCTATTGGAAATGAACTGACATTGCCACTTGGGAAATGTGGTTAGAGCCTCTGCTAAGAGTCAGCAAGGTGTACTGCATATTCTGAGTCTTCTCCCCGGCCCAGACTCTCTGTCTATCCTCTCCTACCCTGCTCTGGTCCCAGAAGCTGACCTCTGGGGACCCAGGGAACTGGGCTCCCTTGCCTTCCAGTTTCTGGCTGGGATGGCCAACGGGAAGCACTCATAGGAGACCAGAGGCAGGAGGAAGGAGAGACCACCCCCTGCCCCCGGCCCGGGCTGGGGCGGTCAGTGCTGCTGCTCCTCTAAGACCACAACTCCCATCAGGTGGCCCTCTCCTAGAGTGACAGCTACTTTTTCTGGGAAGCCTTCCCTTTCCCAAGTCACTTCATGTCTAAGGGCATAGATGGCTCACTGATTCCCCAGTCCCTGCTGGTCTCCCTGAGCCCCGACCAAACCTTAGTAACCAGCCCCTTTATTGCACTCCAATCACTTGCCCCTTTTGAATGTCATGTGTTCCCTACCTGATCCATAGTTTTTACACACGGTTTTGTTCCACGATGTGGAATATTCCTCATTAATATCAAAATTACAGAAGATAATTTAGCAGCAACAAAGCAAACAGCAGAACAGTGATCATTGGTCCTTTGCAAAACTAAACACTAAATGGGGCCCGATTACGGAATTAACATTTTTTTTTCAAGTGTCCATCAGCATTCTACTTCTGGAGCCCAGGTTCATTCAGGGGAAGACCAGATAACCACAAAATCAGCCTTACAGGGAGGGATCCTGCTGCGGAACCTTCAGAATTGTTATTGTTATCTTGGGCCTCTAGGCTCAGGGGCCTCTGAAAGCACTGGTAGGAGCCGCTGAAAAAGACTGTTACCATTCAGTGACCACAGAGCCAGGGTGTGGTTGAACACATCTGACATCGCAACACGACTATTCATATTCCTCTGGTCTGTGACACATTTGGGATAAGCACCAACGCTTTAGTTCTGCAAGGTTCTGGCAACGGGAAATGCCACAGGTAACTAAACACAGAACTTGACAATCTCCACAAACTGGCCAGCCGGTGAAATCAGGCTGCCAGGCCCTTGTTAGGAGTGACAGGTCAGTATCACTTCTTATTCCATGACATGAAAATACAAACCATCCTGGGCCATGAGACAAAGCCATAAGCGAGAGGTCACCAATTGGAGGCTCGGAGGCACAGCGCAATCCCCAGGCATGTTTCAGTCAGCCCAAATGGTGTTTTTATTTTCTTCATTTGGTTGCCGTCATGTAGTATTTTAAGGATGTCGTATAATATTTAGACTTCCAGCTTTTACTGAAAAAAATTTCCCTGTAGCTGTCCCATGCTGTACATAGGGTAAAATACTTGATAAGCCTTGATGGAAATATTAATGGCTATAAACTAATAAGAGAATGAGAAGAGTTCAGTGTGGCCCACTAATTAGAGACACTAATAATCAAGTATCTGTGGATGGCAAGGCAGCCACTCGAAATAGATGTACAGACAATACACATTTAGGTCAGCCTCAGGTTCAGCAAGCAAATTGCTTGCGATTGCATAATTGCTAAGGAATGACTGTGTCCAAGGGCATTATCTTCTCTTTGGTCACTGGAATGGTGGGAGACATCCATTTAACAGGTAGTATGGGGCTGGGAAGCTGGACAGCCCAGCTCTGAACCATGGGTAACACCAAACTCATAATGAAACCGTGCTTCCTCTCATGCGTGGCAATAAATGCATCAGCGACTAGAAAGGTTCTTCTATGAGATCCAGGCTTTCTGACCTCCAGGCCTGTCTGATTCACTAGGGACACTAGGCCACAGTGACAGATAAGGCTCCGGGGTTTGAAAACAGCCTAGCCAGCAGTGAGAGTAAGAAGTGACATTGGCTTCCTTGGGCTTGCCAAGAAGGTGGGCAGGCAGGGACTGTGTGTGCTCCATTACTCCATGGATTGATTTAATGACATGTTTCCACTTCAGTGTGGGGCCAAACCATTCTAGGGACCTTCTTTCATCTTCTCCTTCTCTCCCTTTGTCATCTTTACTTTCAAAACACACACACACACACACGCGCGCGCGCACACACACACCACCTTATAGACAGAGAACATAAAAAGACACTTGCCAGAGTGGAAAACATTCCATTCCTCAACTCAGGCTTTCCAGACAGCCCACCCAGACTCTTCCCTAAAGTCTGGTTAACATGCAACACAACTTCAAATTTTAAATAATAATAACATAATTATTATTAATAATTATTAATTATTAAATAGCTAATATTTAATGCACTAAACATGTAATTATGGGCAAGGTAGGTATATATCACTTTATTTAGACCTCTTCGTCTTTTTGTTTTAGTTTCAAGTTTTTACTTAAATTCCAGTTAGCTAACATACAGTGTAATACTGGTTTCAGAAGTAGAATTTGGTGATTCATCACTTACATATAATACCCAGTGCTCATCCCAACAAATGCCCTCCTTAATCCCCATCGTACATTTAACCCATCCCACCTCCCACTTTCCCTCTAGCACCTCTGTTTGTTCTCTATAGTTAAGGATCTGTTTTGTCTCTTTCCCCCCCACCCTCGCTATGTTCATCTGTTATGTCTCTTAAATTCCACATATAAGTAAAATCATATGGTATTTGTCTTTCTTTGACTGACTTATTTTGCTTAGCATAATAGTCTCTAGCTCCATTCAGATCCTTGCAAATGGCAAGATTTCATTCTCTTTGATGGCTGAGTAATATTCCATTGTATATCTATACCACATCTTCTTTATCCATTCATCAGTTGATGGACATTTGAGCTGTTTCCATAATTTGCCATTGCTGATAATGCTGCTAATAAACATTGGGGTGCATGTGCCCCTTTGAATCAGTATTTTTTTTATCCTTTTGGTAAATACCCAGTAGTGCATTTGCTGGAATGTAGAGTAGTTCTATTTTTAACTTGTTGAGGAAGCTCCATATTGTCTTCCACAGCGGAGGCACCAGTTTGCATTCCCACCAACAGTGTACGAGGGTTCCTCTTTCTCTGCATCCTCGCCAACACCTGTTGTTTCCTGTGTTAATTTTAGCCATTTTGACATGTGTGAGGTGACATCCCATTGTAGTTTTGATTTGTATTTCCCTGATGATGAGTGATGTTGAGCATGTTTTCATGTGTCTATTGGACCTCTTCTTTTAATTCTCTTGACAAACCTATGAGGCAAGCACCATTCTATCTCAATTTTAAGGTTGAGGAAACTCAAACTCGGGAATGTTAAATAACTTGTTTAAGGTCATCCCAACAGTAAGTGGCAGAGGCAGGATTCTAAATTGAGTTTTTTGATCCCAGGATCAGAGTAAATATATTACATTGAACGTAATGTACTAAGCTGGTTGCCTCAGAGATTATCACGAAAAAGTCCTGTGTTGCATGAACAGACAGGGAAGCACAAAGAAGTTAACAGTTTCCTCAACATCACAGTCTCTACATGAGTAAGTGTGAAGAGAGGCCCAGAACTTGAACTGGGGTATTCCCAGGGTTCTAAATAACCAAATCCTGCCTCGTTTTGTTTTCCTTGTTCAGCACACTATCATGCAAGCTTCACTCAAGGCAAGATTATAAATCAATGACCTTTGGGTTTCCAGGGCCTGAGGGAAGCCTTCAGACTGCTTCTAGCAAAGAGCCGGGGAGAGGTGGGGGGGGGAGAGGTGTGCTCATTCTCACAACCACAGAGAAAGGAATTTTTCCTGCAACCATAATGAGCTGGGAACGCCCCTAGGTTGATACCTTGATTGCAGCATTGGTAGGCACCGAGCAGAGGACCCAGTTAAACCATGCCCACACCCTGACCCACAAGAACTGTGAGATGCTAAATGTATGTTATTTTTAGCCATTAAGTTTTTAGTAATTTATTGCATAGCAATAAAAAAAAACCCCGATACACAACAAGATAGTGTTGATGGCCAAAAAAATATATGCATGTGTAATTTTTGTTTCAAATGACAGCAGTCACTAGGAGAAACCAGGTGCAGGCAGGAAAGCTAACAAAACAGTTTCTAAATGCTTCACTCTGGGGGACCTACCATGTGTGCGGCACTCAGCTTAATGGAGGCTGGGCTTGCTAGAGGATCCAAAGATGCCCATAACACTGCCCTCAGGGAGACAGAGACTCTAAACAAGGAACTGTGATACAGAAAGTTCTAGAAGAGCAGGATGCTTGCGGAGATCTGGAGCTAGAACCTGAGCTATCAGAGGAAAGCAGTCGGAAGCTTGGGCAACAGCCTCAGGCAGGGGTACTTCTGATTTAGGCCTTCCAGGGAGAGGATTGAGAGCACCTTACAAAGCATTTCATTGTTACATTAGTGAAGTAAACAGCCTAGTTCTGCCTTTCCTTGGTGAAGAAGATCAAGCAGACCCAGGAATATTCTATGAAGCCCTCTCTGACTTCTATTAATTCATATTTAATGTATTCTTTTTAAAAAGTTTTTAATGTTTATTTATTTTTTGAAAGACAGAGAGGCAGAGTGCAAGCAGGGGAGGGGCAGAGAGAGAGAGAGAGAGACCCAGAATCCCAAGCAGGCTCCAGGCTCCGAGCTATCAGCACGGAGCCCGATGTGGGGCTAGAACTCACGAACCGTGAGATCAGAACCTGAGCCGAAGTGAGACGCTTAACTGACTAAGCGACCCAGACGCCCCTCATATTTAATATATTCTAATCCCAGAAAGATTGCCAAACTACAGAAGGTGCAGCGGACACTAAGTCCTGTTGGTAACCCAGCCGTTCCTTTTATTGGCTCTGTGTTCCCATCCAGCAGCACCTGTGACTTCTGAGGTTCACCCTTGAGCACTGGAACTACCTCACCCGTACAGACAGCTGGAAGTGCCCAGGAGGTTACTTATTACCTCTTCTATCCCAGTGCCCCCACCTGGCAGCCAGTGATATGATGAACAGCGTGTTACAAAAGCCCAGCTTCTTTCCCATGAAGGAGGACAGACCCTGGAAGAGTTAATGCTCCAGAACTCCCAAGAGAATCAGACATCACTTAAAACCACTTCCTTTCTTGGCTGCTTCTCCATTCCCTAGCCTTCTTTCCTTGCTGGGAATGCCCCTCCTGGGAGCCTTTCCTTAATAAATCTCTCACACTCAAATCCTTAGCTCAAGACCTGCCTTGAGGAGAACCCACATTAAGAGAAAAGAGAAACAAAAATATCCCATGGCCCTAGACGTGTGGTGTTTGGTTTCATTTTGGAGCTCCGTGATCTACTCTGCCCCGAGAATATGTCTAGAACATTCTCTGAAGTGGGCGGAGTCACAGCATCATGCCCATCCGTCTAGGTCACATACTTCTTCCTAAGTGTTCCATTAGCAGGTGCCCACTCCTAAAGCCCATCACTTCTTGCCACCAACTTGCAGTTGCTGCCAAGCTCAGTCAAGTCGCCGGGGACAAAGATCCTGCAAACAATCCACCGGGCCTGGACAGGGGACTCTGTGGCCCAGTCTGACACCCACATTTAAAAGTGAAAAATCCTATCATGCTAAGTAAGTCAGAGAAATAAAAGTACCATATGATTTCACTCATATGTAGAATTTAAGAAACAAAACAGATGAACACAGGGGAAGGGAAAGAAAAATAAAATATGATAAAAACAGAGAGGGAGAGGGGGACCTGGGTGGCTCAGTCAGTTAAGCACCCAACTTCACTCAGGTCATGATTTGCAGTTCATGGGTTCGAGCCCCGCGTCGGGCTCTGTGCTGGCAGCTCGGATCCTGGACCCTGCTTTGGATTCTATGTCTCTCTTTCTCTGCCCCTCACCCACTCATTCTCTGTCTCTCTCTCAAAAATAAACATTAAGAAATTTTAAATGTAAAGTAACTTGAATTTAAATAAAATCTTGGAAGAAAAAGAATTGAACTGAAAAATGAACTGTAAGTGATTTCAAGAAAAACTGTAATACAAAAAGTGATCTTAGCTCCTTAACCCAAAACTTGTGCCATGACATATACTATACATATACTATATACATATACTATATATATGTATGGGTTATACATATACTATAACCCATATGCTCTCTAATGGTTTATTATGGAGGGAAAATTCAGGTCTTTGGCACTTTCCCTATTAAGCTCACAAAGATATGCTATTGGCCCTTGTGAAATATGTTAAATCAGGACAATATTAACGCTACTAATATATAATTGTAAAATAACTCTCCGAAAAAGTGAAAACCCTTCCAGGTATCATTTATTGCATCCATTTATGCTTAATCTACTAAAAGAACTTGCCATATGATTTTTTAGAGTTGGAAACCAAAGAGAAAAAAAGACATGAATAACATATGTCCTTACTTGGATCCTTATCCAGCATGGCAAGCAATATCTAGAAGGTAAGTTTTACTCTTTTCACTTAGATTTGGAACAACATAGTTGAGTTAGGACAGAAAAGTAGGCCACCAGCAAAAGCTGGATCCCTTCGTATGAAACAGAGACTTTTAACCACACCGCCCCCTCCCACCAAGTAGTTTTCACAATTTCACAGAGCTATTTTAAATTTCTCTTTAAGGAAAGCAGAAATTAAAATTTGCCTAAAACCTTCCTTTAAGAAAAAGGCAACAAAGCGTTTCGGACTTGAGTCAGCAATTTATTGCATGAATCCTGTTTAACCTCCATATACTACTTGCAATATATCATTTTGTTTGTAAGACAAATCACTTAAGAAACATGAACAACAGACCTGGGAAGTGTCAGAGGATTATAGCGCCAGCCATATAAAATGGGAATGAAGCTCAATGTGTCTGCAATGATGCAAAGCATGAATAGTGAACAGTGTGTAGTCTCAGCGGTAGGAGTAAAAATGAGCACAGTTTATGGAATTAGGAAGTTCCAAGTTCTATTTCCGGCTGTGGAGCTGATGACTTTGAGTGAGTTACCTCACCTTAGTGAGCCTCATTTTTCCGGATCTGTAACGTGGTGTTAATAATACCTTGCATGGGGTCAGGGTGTGGATTAAAGGTGATATGTATATGTAACAAGATGGAGAAAATATTTATTGACCAGGGTTCCAAGATATCTGGGAAAGGTAGACTGGTCTGATAGGGTTGCCTCCTGTATGCTCCCCTCATTTTCAAGAGGAAGAGTTGAAGGGCTGGACACTTCTCAAAGAAACATCTACTATGAGGAGAGTTCAAAGTAAGGAGTGCAGGCTGGGCAGTGTTGGAGTTTAGAGGAACTTAGAGAATATCTCCATGGCATGCAATAGTCAAAAGTTTCTTAGAGAAGTCACAGAAAACAATATCCATAAACAAAAAAATTACATATTAGACTTAATCAAAATTAAGAATTTCTGTTCATCAAAGGATACCATTAGGAAGTTTAGTAGGTAAGCCATAGACTGAAAGAAACATATCCAACAAATGACTGATATCAATGAAGCAATAAGGAACTCTGTAAACAACCCCCCAAAATGGGCAAAAAATTTGGTCACTTTATAAAACAAGATCTATAAACGGCCAATTAATCCACACACATGTAGTGAACATCATTAGTAATCAAAGAAATGCAAATTCAAACCACAGTAAGGGGGTGCCTGGGTGGCTCAGCCAGTTGAGTGTCCGACTCTTAATTTCAGCTCAGTCACCATCCCAGTGTCATGGGATCCAGCCCCATGTAGAGCTCCTTGCTGAGCATGGAGCCTGCTTAAGATATTCCCTCCCTCCCTCTCTCTCTCTCTCTCTCTCTCTCTCTCCCCGCACCCTGCCCCTCTCTCCTGCTCATTCTCTCTCTCTCTCTCTCTCAAAAAAAAATTAAAACCACAATAAGATACCACCACAAAAGCTTCCAGAAGAGCTAAAATGAAAAAGACTGACATCATCAAATGTTGACAGTGATACAGAAATTGGACCTCTCCTACATACCGGGAGAATATATAATGACACAATCCTTTTGGAAAAAGGTTTGGCCATTTTCAAAAGAACACCAAACATATGCCTGCCTTATGACCTAGCAATTTTACTCTAAGGTATCTACCAAGGATTTTCATAGCACTTTTACTCGTGATAGCTGAAAAACCTGGGCACAGTCCCGAAGAATGGAGAAATAGACTGTGGAACCATGGAATACTACTCAGCAATAAAAGAAAAAGAATTACCGATGAATGCGACAAAGCAAGTGACTCTCAAAAACATGTGGAGACAAAGAGGCTTGACTACATACTGTATGTTAAGAACTGTGAATGGTTGGAGACTTTATTTACCCCATTTGGGAGCCAACCAGCCTTGCCACCTTTTCACGGATGCTGGTAAAAGAAACAGGGCTCCTGGGTCAGTGACAAATGACTGTAGTACTCGCAGCTATAGCAACAGCCAGAGCATCAGCATTTTCCTGCACAGGTCCCCAAACCCAATTCCCACAGCTGCACATGCAGTGGAGACCCTGGGCTTGGCGAGCTGCATCCTTTATAGTGGGCAGCGAGCGCTGCTGCTCTTTGCTCATGAGGTAGATGTGATCTCTGCATTTCAAAGCCACCTGATAAACAAACATCCTTGAAAAGAGCCCAGGACAAAGGCCATCAGTGCCTGTGGTAGCCACGTGTGCAGAAATGCGAGCAATCCGTGAATAGAATTGTATCCCGTATAATTCCACTTACATGAAACTCTATAGAAGGCACGTCATTTACGGCAGAAAGGTTTTCTTATGGTGGTGTGGAGACAGGGGAGGGAGGGGGGTCATGGAAGGGAACTTTCTGAGGTAGTGGTAATGCTCTACATCTTGATAGGATTTGGGGCTATATAAGCGTATACATTTGCCAAAACTCAGTGAAAACACACTTAAGATTTGTGTATTTCAGTAGGGGTAAATTTTACATCAAAAGAAAAAAGTACAAACAAATACTGAACTTTAATTAAGGATACGCATGCCAAAGTGCTTGGAGGGGATGTATACTGTCTGCGATTAACTTTGTAAAACACTGAAAATAAACTGGATTCACAGATCAATAAAGAGATGAATACATGGAAAGCTATGCATAAAGCAAGCACAGTACAATGTTACCAGTAGAATCCAGATGGTGCTTTTACAGATGTTTGCTGTAAAATGCTTTCAACTTTACTGTCTGTTTGAAAATATTTAAAACCAAAATGTTGATCAAAAAGTGAAAGTCTACTAAAAGGATAAAAAGAAAACATGGATAAACATGAGGAGATGGCCTTTCTAAATCAAACAACAAAGAAAAATCATAAAAGGAAAAACTGACAGAGATGATGACTACATAATTTTTAAACTCACACATAGGCAAAATGCACTTCCACCCCTCCCCCACCCATGCACACATAGTCAAGTGGTGAAAATTCATGAAGAGTTCCAACAAATCAAAAAGAAAAAAGATTAATACCAATAGAAAATTGAGCAAGGGTCATGAACAGGCAACTCACAAGGATGCAAAAGTCAATAATCTATTACAAACACAATGCGCAGCATTATTAGTAATCAGAGATGCAAATTAAAACATCAATGAGATGCCAGTTTTTGCCTGTTTGATTGGCAAATAACTTTTAAATGACCATACCCTATGTTGGTACGGACATAAGGCTGATTAACTGGCCAGACTGACTCTCAACTCCTCCTCTTAATGAACTGAATGACCATGGGCAGGGTACCTAATCTTTCTGTGTCTCAGTGTCCTCCTCTATAATGTGAGAAAAATAATATTATCTAGTAAGTTAATATACTACACTTCAAAACTGTATCTGGGCACAGAGAATATGGCAATAGTCCAAATAAAAAAAAAACAAACTAAAGCAAAATAAAACTCAGTATGAAAATTTTGGGGAAGGTCAGAGCACAGAACTCACAAGATCCAAATCATGAGCTCAATCACTGTGAGAGGGATTCTGCTCTATGATGAAAAAGAAATACTTCAAATATGGTTCGGATAAAGATATGACTAATTCTTTTTTGAGGATTTTAAATGTAAAACTGTTGTATTATTACTTTCCCAGAGTAAAGCATATACTTGAGCTAGCAGAAAATAATGCACATCTTAAAGAAACCTTCGCGAAGTCACATTTGAATTTTTTCCTTTCACAAACAAGATAGAACAAAAATCATCAAAATTATTTCCATGGGAGACTCCCACCATTGTGGCAAGTTATAAAAAAAAAAACAAAATATGAGAAAAAGACACTTTTAAAAGGTGGATTTATTATTTTTTAAATTTATTATTATTTTATTTTAGAGAGAGAATGAGAGCATGAGCTAGCGGGGGAGAGGGTCAAAGAGAGAGGGAGAGAGAGGGAGAGAGGGAGAGAGGGAGAGAGAGTGAGAGAGAGAGAGGAGGGAGGGAGAGAGAGAGAGAGAGAGAGAGAGAATTCTAAGCAGGCTCCATGCTCAGTGCAGAGCCCGACACAGGCTCAATCCCATGACCCTGGGATCACCACCTGACCTGAAATCAGGAGTCAGAGGTTTAACTGACTGAGTCACCGAGGTGCCCTTACAAAGCTGGATTTTTTAAATGTTAGCAACATCTCAGACCTAGATCAACTGTGGGGCTATTTCCAGGATCACCTTCTCCCCTGCCATCACAGAGACTCTGGGCATTATCAGTGCCTGGGTCTGGGAGGCCACTTCTGCCTAGCTGTTTCAGGCCTGGATACAGACCTGCCTGGGGGACCCAAGCATTGTCTCCCAGTTAGAATCACAGACATCTTCTCTCTTCCCTGACCAATGTCTAGGCTGCATTTGACTACATTTCCTCTTTTTTCTACATCTTAGTGACCTAATTTTCTGTCACTTTATTTTTAAAACTAGTCCACTCCAGTTTTAAAATGTCAGTCTAATACCTTCAGCCCCCTCCCCCATCATAGACTGGAACACACAGGCCTTCACGCAGGGGCAAGAGGAGGCATGCCTACCCCTGAGATTCTTCCTCTCCCACCAGCATCTGATGGTAACCAAGTGAACCAGAACAGAAACCACAGCCAGTTCCCATCGTCAACCAGTCACCCCTATGTGATATTCTTACCTCATCTGTTCACCTCTTAGCCCAACCCCAGAGGAGCTGAGTTTGGATGGGGGTGATTATTTTTGTGGGGAGGGTGTTCATTTTCCATCTAGGTTGCTCCATCAGAGGGGCACCTGGGTCTCCCTACAACTCCTCTTCATTATTTCCTGTACTCTTGCGGGAGCCAGAGAAATCAGCTTATCTCTCTTCTTTCAGAGCCTTGGAGAACTACAGGGGCGGAGGATGGTTGGCAAGGTCTCCTTCCTACACCTCATACCTCTGTGAGCACAGGCTGTTCTGTGGGCCTCCCTAGACCAGGCACAGGCCCTGGGCTTATCCTCACACCCTTAGCCTTCTTGGTCCTTCAGGGGCACCCGGACAATTCTTCCCAGCCTCTCTCCTGTGGAGACACTAAAATGGGTCTGTGGATTGAGTACAAAACCACATGGAAGAAAGAATGTTCCCTCTGTCTCTCTCACAGGGGTCTCTCCAGGATTAGAGGGTTTGTGGGCGGATTCTGTAGCTCCTTTTTTAGCTGCTGGGGAAGGGGTTACAGAGGGTGGAAGATGTCTAGCCCCAGTGGTGGCTGGCCATGGGACACTTAACATTTGTTTTGAGCTTTAAACTGTAAATCGGGATAATGTGAAAATTCCCACTTGGTATTACATGAGCATGCATATTTCTAGTTTGCTTAAGTTTTTATTTAAATTAGGTAACAGTGTAATATTAGTTTTTTATAGTGTTTATAGTTTTAGTTTTATATAGTTAATAGTTTTATTTATAGTTTATAGTTTTATATAGTGTTTCAGCACTTTCATACAACACTTGGTGCTCATCACAAGTGCTCTCCCTAATCCCCATCCCCTATTTAACCCACCTGCCATCCTCCTCCTCTCTGATAATCATCAGTTTGTTCTCTATAGTTAAGAGTCTGTTTCTTGGTTTGCCTCTCTCTCTCTCTTTTCTCCCTATGCTCATTTTCTTTGTTTCTTAAATTCCAGATTTGACTGAAATTATATGGTAAATGTCTTTCTCTGACTGACTTATTCTGCTTTAGCATAATACTCTAGCTCCATCCATATCCTTGAATGTGACAAGGTTTCATTCTTTTTGATGGCTGAGTAATATCCTGGTGTGTGTGTGTGTGTGTGTGTGTGTGTACGTGTATATGTGTATATATGTATATATACATATATATAATATATAAACATATATAATGTAAATATATATAAATATAAATATATATAATACAAATATATATATACACACACACATATATATAATCACATCATCTTTATCCATTCATCAGTCGATGGACATTTCAGCTGTTTCCATAATTTGGCTATTGTAAACAATGCTGCTATAAATACCAGGGTACATGTATCTCTTTGAATTAGTATTTTTTCATCCTTTTGGTAAATACCTAGTAATGCACTTGATGGATCATAGGGTAGTTCTATTTTTAACTTTTTGAGGAACCTCCACACAGTTTTCCACAGTGGCTGCACCAGTTTGCATTCCCTCCTACAGTGCAAGAGGGTTCCCCTTTCTCCACATCCTCACCAACATCTGTTGTTTCCTGTGTTGTTGATTTTAGCTATTCTAACAGGTGTGACGTGACAGCTCATTGTAGTTTTGATTTGTATTTCACTGACGATGAGTGATATTAAGCATTTTTTATGTGTCTGTTGGCCATCTGGATGTCTTCTTTGGAAAAATGTCTATTCATGTCTTCTACCTATTTTTAATTGGACTATTCATTTTTTGGGTGTTGAGTTTTATAAGTTCTTTATTGGATACTAACCCCTTATCAGATATGTCATTTGCAAATATCTTCTCCCATTCCATTGTTCGCCTTTTAGTTTTGTTGATAGGTTTCCTCTACTGTGCAGAAGCTTTTTATTTTGATGAAGTCTCAATAGTTCATCTTTGTTTTTGTTTTCCTTGCCCCAGGAGACATATCTAGTAAAAAGCTGCTATGGCCAACATTAAAGAGGTTACTGCTTGTGTTCTCTTGTAGAATTTTAAAGGTTTCATCTCTCATAGTTAGGTCTTTGATTAATTTTGAGATTTTCCTCTATAGCCAGGAATAAGACAGGGAGATCCACTCTCACCACTGTTATTTAACATAGTACTAGAAGTCCTAGCCACAGCAATCAGACAACAAAAAGAAATAAAAACAATAAAGAAATAAAACTTTCACTATTCACAGACAACATGATACTTTATACAGAAAACCTGACAGACTCTACCAAAAAATTGCCAAAACTGACACACAAATTTAGTAAAGTCTCAGGATACAAAAGCAATGTACAGAAATTTGTTGCCTTTCTATACACCAATAGTGAAGCAGCAGAAAGAGAAATTAAGGAATCAGTCCCATTTACAGTTCCGCCAAAAATGATAAGATACCTAGGAATAAGCCTAACCAAAGAGGGGAAAGACCTGTACTCTAAAAACTATAAAATACTGATGAAAGAAATTGAGAGTTCATAAAGAAATGGAAAAGCATTCTAAGCTCATGGATTAGAAGAACAAATATTGCTAAAATGCCTACACTACCCAAAGCAGTATGCATATTTAATGCAATCCCTATCAATACACCAACAGCTTTTTTCACAGAGCTAGAACAAACAACCTAAAATTTATAGAGAACCACAAAATACCCTGAATAGCCAAAGCAACTTTGAAAAAAAAAAAAAAAAAAAAAAAAAGCAGAGTTGGAGGCATCACAATTCCAGACTTCAAGTTATATCACAAAGCTGTAGTGATTAAGACAGTATGATACTGGCCCCAAAATAAACGCATAGATCAATAGAACAGAATAGAAAACCCAGAAACGAACCCACAACTGTATGGTCAATTAATCTCCAACAAAGCAGGAAAGAAAATCCAATGGGAAAAGATAGTCTCTTCAACAAATGATGCTGGGAAAAGTAAACAGAAACATACAAAAGAATGAAACGTACCACTTTCTTACACCATACATGTCCATGCATATTTCCTCCAGAAAAGTGGATTAAAAAGTATGGTTGAATCAGTATACATTATCTGAGAAGCAGATTTTCAAAATGCTGTAAAAGGGGTGGGTTAGTTATATCTTTATTGGAAGTAAGGGCAAGCAGTATTATTATTAACTCTGAGCAAAGATAAAGACATTGGACAGAACTTTGGGCCTCCAGGAGGTCTCTGGTAGTTTCTGTTGCTGGATTTGCCCTACCTGGCTGATTAGAAAGTCAGAGTCACATGGGAAATCAAGTACAAACATATAGTGCTCACTCGACCTGACCACCAGAGATTATACCCAAATTGATTTTAGTGACTAAAGGGATTTGGAGAAGAGAGCAGAGAATGCCCTTTGGTTAGAACAATTGTAAAAATTTTTGGCTTGAGGCATCATTGGCAAAGGGGTGATTTTTCCTCAAGTATTACTTTTTTCAGTACTAAAGCTCATTTGATTAAAAAAAATTTTTTTTAAAGTAAACTCTACCCCCACTTGGGGCTTGAACTCATGACGCCAAGATCAAGACTCTCGAACTCTACCAACTGAGCTAGCCAGGCACCCCTGATTTTTTATTTTACTTGGACCATATCTTTCCAAAGCATTTATATACTTCCCTATGTAAACAGAGTACACTGATCACTCTTAACTATTCAAGGTCATCATTACAAATCCCAGTTGATGTTCTAGGATATACCCAGTGGATGTTCTAGGATATAATACAGTAGCATACTCAAAAGCCACTGACATGAGCTGACTCTCTGCCTCACAGACTGAGAAATCCCCAAATTCACTGCTTTTTAAATTATATGTTTGTTAGAGACTTCTTAAATTTTACTTATGATCACTCAGATGACCCTTCTCCCTGCTGCATACAGTCCATTAGAAGTTCTTATAATCTGGGGTGCCTGGTCTTTGGGTTTGGAAACTAGATAACCCCATTCATTTGAACTGCATGAAAATCAAGAGTAAATTAGTTTTGAGAGTGGTTCTGAACAGATCTCCAGGAAACAAAGAACATTATCTTCACTGCATGTGATATCAAGGTTTGCTGTTCAGGAACCATTTGTGGTTAGTTCTTCATTCCTGACTATCTTCAGATGGGTGAGATTACCCCCAGACACATTATTTGAGTTCCAAGGAAGTAATCTTGAACCATGATTTCTAGGTAGCAATCGGGCATTATTGGGAGGCATTAATTCTCATATCACTGGGTCATTATTTCAATTAAAAATCTATTGAGAAGTGAAAATAGTGCACTTTTGAAAACGCTTTAATGTTACCAAGGAATCAGCTACTTACTAACCTGGCCCATATCTTGAAATTAATTCCTAAAGCTATTTATACTATGCAGGCTGTCCCTGGAGCCACACTTTAAAGGATGCTATTTCCAGCATGAGCTCAGTTGTTCAGGGCAGTATCCTGGGGTTTTCAGTTCAAAAAATCAAATTAGTACAGCTGGGCCGATTACCAAAAGCCATTAGAAGACTCCAGTTGCCTTTTTAACAGCTCCCTACTCTCCTGCACTCTTCCTGCCTCGGAACCACGGATGTTCAGTGTGAGAGCCTTTTTTTCTGAATTGTTCTTGGCACAGGCTGCAGGCAGGCAAGCATGTGGTCAGAAGCTCATCCAGAATCAAAGTTATACGACAATGCTGGATCTTGGCTCCTAAAGTCAAGAGGAGAGTAGCATTTTGGCACAAGTCCTTCTGCTCTGACCCATGTCAAGGATATTCACTTATTTTTCAAGGCTTTTGATAACCTCATGTCAATGTTAAAATGTGGGCCCAAGATAATAAAAAATTATCACTAAAGACTGTATCAATTATATTTTCTGATTTATTAAGAATTCTTTTCTGGGGCGCCTGGGTGACTCAGTCAGTTGAGCGTCCGACTTCAGCTCAGGTCATATCTCATAGTCTGTGAGTTCGAGCCCCTCATCAGGCTCTGTGCTGACAGCTTGGAGCCTGGAGCCTGCTTCAGATTCTGTGTCTCCCTCTCTCTCTGCCCCTCCCCTGCTCATGCTGTGGCTCTCTCGGTCTCAAAAAGAAAAAGAAAGAAAAAAAAAAAAGAATTCTTTTCTGTCTAGCTTTGCTATGGACTGAATTATGTCCTCCCCCAAATTCCTATGTTGAAGCCCTGACCCCCAGTCACAGAATGTTACTATTTAAAGATGGGGTCTTCAAAAGGGTAATTAAGGGGGTACCTGGGTGGCTCAGTTGGTTAAGCATCCAACTCTTGATTTCAGCTCAGGACATGATTTCATGCTTCATGAGATAGAGCCCTGCATCAGGCTCTGTGCTGAGTGCAGAGCCTGCTTGGGATTCTCTTTCTCCCTCTCTCTCTGCCCCTCCTTGCGCTCGCGCGCGCTCTCTCTCTCGCTCTCTCTCTCTCTCTCAAATACAAATGAGTATTTTTTGAGAGTAATTAAGTTAAAATGAGGTTATTGGGGGGTGCAACCCAATATGACTGGTGTGATAAGAGATGAGGATGGAGAGACACAGAAGGACAGAAGGAGGACTATGTGAAGACACAGGGAGAAGACTGCCATTTATAAGGCAAGGGGAGAGATCTCAGGAGAAAACCACCCCCACCCCCACCCCCCACTGACATCTTGGTCTTAGGCTTCAGTCTTCAGAACTTTGAAAGTAAACTTTGTTTTTTAAGCCCTGCATTGTTTGTTAAAGCACTCCTAACACACTAATACAAGGTTTCAGTGGTTAAAAATCCACATCATAGGGGCTCTGTTGATTAAGCGTATGACTCTTGATTTTGGCTCAGGTCATGATCTCATGGTTTGTGGGATCAAGCCCCACATCGAGCTCTGACCTGATAGCATGGAGCCTGTTTGGGATTCTCACTCTGTCGCTGTCTGTCACTCCCCTGCTCATGCTCACTTGCTCTCTCTCCCTCTCAAAATAAATAAAAAAAAAACTTTAAAAAATCCACATCCTAAATAAAAGAGGTACAAGAAAACTTAGAACCACATATGGCAGCAGTGGTACCAAGGACAGTATCTGAGTTACAATTTAAGAGTATCTTTTCAGGGCGCCTGGGTGGCTCAGTTGGTTGAGCGACTGACTTCGGCTCAGGTCATGATCTCGTGGTTTGTGAGTTCGAGCCCCACATCAGCATCTGTGCTGACAGCTCAGAGCCTGGAGCCTGATTCAGATTCTGTGTCTTCCCCTCTCTCTGTCCCTCCCCTGCTCATGCTCAGTGTCTGTCTCTCAATAATAAAAAAATGGTAAAAAAAAAAAAAAGAGTATCTTTACTCTTTCACTCTAATTGGACCTGTTTATTTATTCTTAGGTATCATTGACATAACATATTAGTTTCAGGTGTACAACATAATGATTCGATATTTGTGTATACAGATTTGTGTAAAGATAGTGAAATGACCACCACAATAAGTCTAGTTAACATCTATCGCCATGCGTAGTTACAAAAAAAATTTGTTTCTGTGATGAGAACTTTTAAGATATATTTCTTAGCAACTTTCAAAGATCCCATACAATATTATTAACTGTAGTCACATACTGTATATTACATCGTCAGGACTTATTTATTTTATACCTGGAAGTTTGTGCTTTTTGACCACTTGCACTCATTTCACCCACTTCCCTAACCTCCACCAAACTGTTCCCTGTATCTATGAGCTTGGGTGTGTGTGTGTGTGTGTGTGTGTGTGTGTGTGTGTGTGTGTGTGTGTGTGTTTGGGTTTTGTTTGTCTGGTTTTTTTTAGATTCAACATATAAGTGAAATTGTATGGCAATTGTCTTTGTCTGACTTATTTCACTTAGCATAACGCTCTCAAGGTCCATCCATGCTGTCACAAATGGCAGGATTTCATTCTTTCTTATGGCTGAAAACATTAGGTTGTGTGTGTGCGCACGCACGTGTGTGTGTCTGTGTGTATAATTTTCTTATCCACTCATCCATCGACAGACACTTGGATTGTTTCCATATTTTGGCTGTTTTAAATAATGCTGCAATGAACATGGCAGTGCAGATATCTCTTTAATGTTTTTGTTTTCTTCTGATCAACACCCAGAATTTGAATTGCTGGATCATAGGGTAGTCCTAGTTTTAATTTTTTGAAGAACCTCTATACTTTTTTTCCACAGTGGCTACACCATGTCACTTTTCCACCAAAAGCACGTAAGGCTTCCCTTTTCACCACGTTATTGCCGACACTGGTTATTTCTTGTCTTTTTTAACAATAGCCATTCTAATAGGTATGAGGTGGTATCTCATTGTGGTTTTCATTTGCATTTCCCTATTAGTGATGTTGAGCATTTTCCCATTTAGCTATTGGCCATCTGTATGTCTTCTTTAGAAAAATGTCTATTCAATTCTTCTGCCCGTGTTTTAGATTAGATGGTTTTTGTTGTTGTTGTTTGCTATTGTAACTGGCCCTCTTTAGATATCATTTATATATAGAATTTGGAGTCACTCATGATCTATTCGCACAAAATACTCTTTGAACATCTGTTCTTTGTCCTATCCCTAATATGAAACATCTTCCTCACTCTGAACACTTTTCCCACCTTCTAGGGCCCAATGAGCTCTTCTGAATTCCAAGTTCCGTGTCCCTTATTTCTCCTCTAGGGTCTGTGTGTCAGTTAAGCTGACTCTCTCCCTTCCCAGTACTGGCTAATTAGCCTCTCTCCCACCATCTCCTTGGATCTGTTTCTTCTCCAGCCAAGAGGGAAGACCCTCCTGTGAGACACACAGATAGGCAGGTGCTGCTTGTCAATACCTTGTGTGTTATTTCCTTTCTTGGCCTTAACTTAGTCACCAGGAATTAATCACCTATTAGTACTAGAGTTCTTTACTTGCAAAAAGGGAAAGAGTCATCCACATACTAAAATGTAATTCCTGAAGACATAAACAAGAGAACACTTGTTTGAGGAAAAAAAAAATATTTTCAATATGAATACTGAAGCTGTGCATTCAGATTAAAATTGTAGAGATAGAAGATTAACCATCACACCGCAAGTCTGTGGAATTATCCATATGATCCTGCTCCTACAGAGTTCTCAACTCCAGGTGAGTTCATGAAGGAATGTTTACAAAATTCTGATAGATATCATGGACAGAGAACCTGAGTTAAATGGGTCTATTGGCGGGTATTTAAAAAATATATCAGGAATTCAAAGGGGGGGGGTATTAATGAGGGAAAAAGAGAGAGAGAGAGAAAAGTGAGAAAGAGACAAAGATACGAAAAATTTAAAGATGGAGGAAGAAAAAAGGCATTGGTTTATTTTTTGTTCCTAACTGCTATGCAGGACCCAGTGTTTCCTTTGTAAGCAAAATTTGGAATAAATTAGGTTTGATTGCAGCTAAGAGCATCATATTAAGACCTTAGAAAAACAGCTCAAATTGTTGCATTGCAGAATGGATGTTATCTTTAACTGTGGCATCACCCTGAGACAGCTTTATAAATTACAGGGTACGTCAGGTTATTTTGATGAGATTATGGGTTCTTTATATTGCTTACTCAGACAGGGATAATAACAGAATACAACCCTGTATGTTTACAGTTTCTATTGAAAAAGCCCGTAAAGACAACCAGAATGGAATTAATGATAATCGCATCTCTGAGGTGTGTTTTCTTTATAATGAGGTTAGTCCCACCCCTTAATCTGAGCAACCATATTTAGATGTGAAGGTAAGATCCCATCTAGATGTAACTAATGGTCTGCTATCATTTTTTAATCTAAGAGACAACGGGGAAAACATGGTTAAAATAGCGCTGTGGCAATACAATGTTAAGCACCAGGGAAAGTAACCACACATAAGGAAGTCAGCTGAGATGATATCAAAGTTACTGTACAAATTATTTGTTAGTCAGCTGCAATATAGAATATTTTTATAAAGCTATTAAATGAAAGCACAGCATAAGATAACCACTGTTTTTCTGTCTCCTCATTCTTCATCTGAATAACTTAGAAGTGTTTCAAATTCAGCATGCTTCAAGATGAGCTAATTTCCTCTCGCTCCAATTTCTTCTCACTTCCTAAATTCTTGACCTCAATTAACAGCATCATCCTCCAAGCAAATCAGAAGCCTCCACATCATGATCAACTGCTCGCTTGCTCGCTCTCCATCTCTCTCATCCCCAATTCACTTACCCATCCAGCCAGTTCTACTTCTTCATCTTTCTGGGGTCCAATGCATCACTCTTCAGGCTGCTGCACCAGCTTACTACAGATCTAGATCATTTCTGCCCTGGAGAACAGCAAGTGTCTTCCTAAAGGAATGCTAAGCCATCTCAAATGCTCAGATACTTTTAGGAATGAGGTTAGTATTAAAACAACAACAAAAACTCCCCATGCCTGGTCTCCCTTCTCTATCCCCATCCCCTAAGCCATTTCTATAACATTTCCAGAGTCATCTTTTGAAAATAAAAATGGAGTATATTATTCCATCGCTAAGACCTTCCAATGCTTTAAAGGTATGGCTCAAATTTCTTGCCATTCTAACCACTCATCCTTGCCCACACTGGATGATTCCATGTACTTCTCAAACAAGCCACACTCTCTCTCACTTCTAGGTCTTTATAGACCCCCTCTCTCAAGAATATCCTTTAGCCTTCCCTCTTGATAGTCCTAAACTTCTTTTCTACCTCAACTTTTAAGCCTACAAACAAATGTTACCACCTGGCCAGCATCTCTTGGAATGAGTTAGTTGCTCCTTCCTGCCACCAATCCTACCACTGTACAGATCCTCATTATAAATTGGATGATAATTATTGAGCACCTACTGTGCTACATGCTAGGGCCACAGTAGCAAATAAGAAAGGGAATGTCCATGTTCTCATGTAACTGATATTCTAGTGGGGAAAGATCATAAACAAACAGAGTAGTATCTAGAGCGATGTAGGGGCAGAAATCCAACCAGGACAGATTGAGGAGAGACTAGGAAATGAGAAAGCGGAGTCAATGTAGCACGTTGTGGGGGTTTTTATTTGTTTCCATATCTTCCTTGTCCTCTAGACTGTGACCCACAAAAGAGCAATGACATTTTATTTATTGATGTAAATGAGGGCACAGCACAGTGTCTGGCTTGTAGCAAACAATCAATAAGTGCTGGATTAAAAAACAAAGAACAAATGAAGGATGCAAAGAAGGAAGAGAATCAAAAGATGAAATTTCATGTTCAGTTTCTGCCACATCAGCTTTTGGGTAAGATACCAAACAGAAAGCAAAAAGCTTAAATGCTAAAGTTAGCAGATGATATAGTTTAAATATGATGGACTGATATCTGATTTTTTTTTTTTTGCACATGTTGAAGGTCAAAGGCAGTCCACAGCCAGGGTGAGAGTTCATCTACAAGGATCTTGTAGATGTCATGGGATCTGATCCAGAACTGATATGGGGCACATGCTATTGACATGCGATAATACTGGAATCTGAATAATCAACAAAAAACTTGAAGATTATGGTGGCTATGTAAAAGTGATATCAATTGCAGATATCAATTTATGTAAATTTTAAAATTTCCCTGAGGCAGACACAGAAACACAAATACTACATGTTGTCACTTTTACACAGAATCTAAAACAGTTGAACTCACAAGAGGCACAGAGTAAAATGGTAGTTTCCAGGGACGGGGTGGGGGGGGGCGGGGTGAGAGAAGTGGGCAGATGTTTTTCCAAGGGTATGAAACTTCAGTTATGCAAGATGAATAAGTTCTGGAGATCTAAGGTACAGATGACACAGTTAACAGTACTGAATTGAATACCTGGAAGTTGCTCAGAGGGTTGATCTTAAATGTCCTCACCACACAAACACACAAAAGGTAACTATGTGAGGTGGTCAATGAGTGGACGAATCTTATTGTGATAATCATTGTGTGATACATACATGTATCAAATCATCACGTGTACACCTTAAACCTATACAATGTTCTATGCCAACTGTATCTCAGCAAAGCTGGAAAAAATTTTTAAATTTTTAAATAAAAAAGGAAGATACTTGGAAAAAGGTATTCTAGAGTGTACGAAGTTCAGATGTGGGACACTGTGGTTTGTGTCCAGGAAACCATGAAGAGTAAAGGCTGACAGAAAAATAAAATATGTAAAGTGGTGAATCGGAGAAAAGGTTGGAATAGTGGATTGAGATGAGATTATGATGGTCAAGTGAAAGTTTATATTTTATTCATTCCTTATCAATTTCCAGAAAACGTTCAACTGCATTTGGAATTTTCTATATTGTGTCCAATAGGTTTTCTTATTCCCAATCAAAACCCCTAGTATAAGAAAGTTCCAACATAGAAGGATTCCTAAGGGGCAGTTCATACAAGTAAATCCATTTTTCACTAAGTGTCATCCAGCCCTTTAGACTCAACATCACACTGTAGATTTGTGCTATAAATGGGTGATAGAACCACTTTAAAATTCTCATATATTAATTGCTTGTATTTGGTTGTTTATTGATTTTTAATTTCTAACCATTTTACCTTCCAAAAAAGATTTTTAGACAGCTTCTCACTTATGTTTGAAAAATAAGGTTTGTCTGTCAATAACCCATTTTGGTTTTCCATTCACTCTGACAAATTTCCCTGCCCTGAGGTATTAAATTACATTAACGTCCTATTCGAGACATCCCCTGGACTCCTCTTGTAGAAAGTGATCAGAGTTTCTCTTTGTTCATACCTGAACACCACCAAAGAGACACAATCTAACTATAAAACCTTCACTTATAACCCAAAAGGCTGAATAACTGGCCTGTAGTACATTGCAGGTATGTACGTATGTATGTATTATTTGTGTGCATATCTCCACCTCCAGGTGGAGCCAGTGTTCTAGGAAGTCCTGGGAAATGCAGACCAGTCTCCACTGAGATAAATGCTTCCAGAAACACCCATTATCTATTTAACTGTATCACACAATTTTTGGTAACTACCTATTGGAATACTCCAAACATGACAAAAAGAAGAAAATACTATCTGTTCCATTTTTCCAAAGGCTATACTATTAATTTAAAATTTTTTCAGCAGTGTGGGAGCTAGTTTTGATTCTTAAAGAGCAGACCATTCAGAGAAAATAATAAATGAAGGCAGTTCCACAGTGCTTTCCCTTTGTATTCAGTTCTACTTAAAAATATGTATACTTCTCTGCAAACAGCTGAAATTACCAAATGAGTTGGGCATCTAGACCAGATTTATGCAAGGGAAGTGTTTTTCAACAATACAATATTGTTTGTTTTGCAACATTTTTTCTCAATATGTGAAGGTTCTATGCCCACTCTATAGAGTTGGTTAGATTCCCAATTGGGATCTGAGCATGGACCAGATAAATTTCCTTTCCCAAGATCTTTAAATCTGATGTATTTATAATACTTCAACCCAGAGTTAAACCTCAAAAATAAAAGAATTTCATCCAGTCCAACGGCTTCATTTTTTTTTAACTTTTAAAAAGTTGTAGACTAGAACATAGATTTAGAAAAACACAATAAACTGAAGATGTAAAACTTAATAATCTGTAACAAAGTGAACACCATATAATCACTTCTCAGGGCAAGAAACAGAACATTGGGAGTACCTGAGAAGTCCCTTTCACATCCTCTCCCAACATTATGTTCTCCCTCCAGATAGAACCACATCCTTGGTTTTCTTCATAGTTGGCTACCTAAGTGTGCATCTCTAAATTCTATTGTTTAGTTTTGCCTCATTGTTTTTTGAATTTTATATAAATGTGATAATACAGCATTTGGATGTTCCTTGATTCTTTTATTCTATGTAATGTTTGTGAGATTCATACATTTTGTGAAGCTTTCATTTTGTGGAAGTGTTCACTTTCATCACAGAACAGTACTCTATTTTATGAATATACCACAGTAATTATCCATTCTTGTGTTAATGAACATTGTTTTTTTTCTCATTTGGGACTATTAAAAATAATGTTGGGAGTTTGATAGGAATTGCATAGAATCTATCAATCATTTTGGGAAGAGTTGACATCTTTACAGGAGGAGCCTTCCAATCTATAAATGTAGTATATCTTTTTATTTATTAAAGTCTCATTTAATTTCTATCAACCATATCTTATAGTTTTCTGTGGAGAAGTCTTGCATATAATTTGTTACATTTATTCTTACATAATTTATTTTTTCATGCTATTGTGGTTTTTTTCATTTTCTGCTTATTGCTAACATATAGAATTGCAATTACCTAATTGTATATTTGTAAAATGGTGGCACTGATAAATGCTCTTATTAATTTATCATGTAGAAAAAAGATTTTCTTTCTTTCTTTCCAATATGTATATCTTCATTGCTTTTTCTTTTCTCATTGCACTGGCTAAGATCTCTAGTAAGAGAATAGAAGCTGAATAGAAGTGGTAGCAGAGACATCCTTGCTGGTTCTCAATATGAGGGTAGAAAGAAAGCTTTGAACATTTTATTATTTCTATGATATTTCTTGTAGGTTTTTTGTGTACAACGTTTAACAGATTATCAACCTTTATTTTCCTATTTCCATAAGCAGTTGTTTTTTTAAATATGGATGGATATTGAGTTTTAGCAAATAAACTCAATTGAAAGTTAAAAGACTTCTCTAAGTACTTCTACACTTTCAAAAAATATAAAACTTTGACAATTTTATTGGCAAGTTTTGCCAAACCTTTACAATGGATAATGCCTATCTTATACAAGTTGTTTAGGAAACTAGAAGAAAGGTGGAGATATCCAACATATTTTTTGAGACTTGTGTAACCATAATACCAAAGCTAACTAAGGATAGAAGGATAGTGTGAGAAAAGTATATTCCAATAGTCCTTTTATTTACTTTTCCCAGCTTTATTGAGGTATAAATGACAAATCAAAATTCTATATATTTAAAGTGTACAACTTGATATATGTATACATTGTGAAATGATCACCAAATCAAGCTAATTAAATATCCATCACTTCACATAGTTATCTTTTTTGTGTATGGTGAGAACATTTTAGACACCTTCTTAGCAGCTTTCAATATACAGTATGATATTGTTAACTATAGTGTTGTTGAATTTGGTTTGCTAGTATATCAAGGATAATGGCCTATAGTTTTCTTGTGATGTCTTTGTCTGGCTTTGGTATAGGGTGATGCTGGCTTCATAAAATAAATTTGAAAGTGTTCCTTATATTTTTTGAAAGAGTTTAAGAATTGGTAGAATTCACCCATGAAGCCACCTGTTCTCAAGCTTTCTTTGTTGTTAGGTTTGAATATTGATTTATCTCTTTATTTATTATTGGTCTATTCAGGTCTATTCTTCTTGATTCCATTTTATTAGGGTGTATGTTTCTAGGAATTTGTCCATTTCCTCTAGGTTATCCAATTTTTTTTAAGATTTTTTTAATGTTTATTTTAGAGAGAGAGGGAGTGTGTGTATGAGCAGGGAAGGGACTGAGAGAGGGGGACAGAGGATCCAAAGTGGGCTCGGTGCTGACAGCAGACAGTCTGATGCAGGGTTTGAACTAATGAACTGTGAGATCATGACCTGAGTAGAAGTCAGATGCTTAACTGACTGAGACACCCAGGTGTCCCTAGGTTATCCAATTTGTTGATACATAATTGTCCATAATAGTCTCGTATGTTACTATTTTTGTTTCATTTTTAAGGCATTCATTGTAATGTCTCCTCTTTCAGTTTTTATTTTATTTGAGTCTTCTCAATTTTTTTCTTAGTCTAGTGAAGAATTTGTTGATTTTATTTTTGTAAAAATTCGACTTAGTTTTGATTTAATTTACTTCTCTAATTTTTATTATTTCCTTTTCTTCTGCTCACTTTGGGCTTAGTTTTTTATTTTTTTCATTCCTTGTGGGGTAAAACAGATTTCAGATTTTCCTATTTTTTTTTTTAGATCTTTCCTATTTTTTAATGTAGACATCTGTTGCTATAAACTTCCCTGTTAGTACTGCTTTTGCTGTGTCCCATGTTCGGTATGATGTGTTTTTGTTTTCATTTGTTTTGAAATAGTTTTTAAATTTCCTTTTGATTTCCTATTTCATTCAATGATTGCTCAAGAGTGTGTTGTTTGGTTTCCACATATTTGTGAATTTTCCCATTTTCTCACTGCTCTTGATTTCTAGTTTGATTCCATTGTTGTCAGAAAAGATACTTGAAATTACGTCTGTCTTATTAAATTTGTTAATATTTCTATGTGAATTACTATGTTGTCTATGCTAAAGAATGTCTCATATACACTTGAGAAGAATGTGTATTCATCTCCTGTTGGGTTCAAAGTTCTATATATGTCTGTTTGGTCCCTTTATTCTATAGGGTTGTTCAGGTCTGATGTTTCCTTTTTGATTTTCTGTGTGGATGATCTATCCATTATTAAAAGTGGGGTAATGAAGTCTCCAACTATTATTGTATTGCTATCTATTTTTTCCTTTAGATCTTCCAATATTTAATGTATTTAGGTGTCTGAGATTTGGTGTGTTATCTATTTATAATTCCTATGTCTCCCTGTTGAATTGACTCTTTTATCATTATACAATGACTTTCATTGTCTCTAGAGACTGTTTTTTGTTTGGTTTTGTTTTACTGAAAGTCTATTTTGTCTGATACAAGTGTAGCCAACTCTGGTTTCTTTTGGTTATCATTTTTAGGGAATTTCTATTTCTATCCCTTCACTTTCAGCCTATGTGAGTCATTTATAGTGAGCCTGTGCCTTTTGATTGGGGAGTTTAACTCATTTACATTTAAAGTAATTATTGATAGGTGAGGACTTACTATTGCCACTTTATTAATTGCTTTTTGTTTTGCAGTTGTTTTGTTCCTCTCTCCCTTTCTTGCTGTCTTCCTTTCTTATTTGATGATTTCTTGTAGTGATTTGTTTGGTTCTTTTCTCTTTGTCTCACCTAATTATCACTTTATTTTTTTCTATCCAATTATTAATTTAAAACATGCCTGTAAAAGTTCTGATTTTATCTAGAATTTAATAAAAATATATACTTAATATAATATACATAATGACAATGACCACAATAGACACAAAATTATTCATTAAAATTAGTTTCTCATTTGTAATAATTCTTTAAAATTCTTAGCCAACAAGGAACAAAAGGAACTTCCTTAACTCCATAAGGGTATATATTGAAAACTAACAATTACTAGCTTAATAGTGAAACTTTCAAAACATTTCAATTAAAGTCAGGAATTAAGGATGGTGTCTATTGCTCTTACCCTTTAACATTATACTGTTGATCCTATTTTATCCTAAGATAGGGAAAATTAATGAGAAGAATAAGGATTGTAAAGGAGGAAACAAAATGTCCTTAGTTGTGAGTGCCATAGAATATCCCAAAGAATTTACAAACAATTAAAATTAATGAGAATTCAGCAAAGTTTCTGGTTACAAGGTTAAAGTATAAAACTCAATACCATTCTGACACAATAAAAACTATAAAGTAATTTCAAGACCTTCTAAAATTTTTTGTGCCCATTTGCTAAACCCCTCCTCTGACCTTTAGTTCCTGGAAACCACTGATTTGCTTTATGTCCCTATAAATTTATGTCTTTCTCAAAAGCCATAAAAATGAAATCATATAGTATTTAGCCTTCTGAATCTGGTTTCTTTCACTTAGCACAAAGTATTGGAAACTCATGCATGTTGTCACATGAGTTAGTTCATTTATTTTTATTGCTATGTAGCATTTCACTGTATGATGTACTACTGTTTGTCTTTCCATTTACCAGTTAAAGGACATTGGGATGTTTTCAGAGTTTTGCAATTCTGAATAAAGTTGCCATAAACATACATGCACAAGATTTTAAGTGAGCATAAGTTTTCACATTTCTTGGGTAAATCTAGAGGTGAGATAGCTGCCAAACTATTTTCAAACTTGACTGCATCATTTTGTATTCTTATCAGAAACATATGAGAATTCCAGTTGTTCCACATCCTCATCAGCACTCGATAATATCAGTTGTATCTGTGTGTGTGTGTGTGTGTGTGTTTCTTATTTTAGATATCATAAATAGTGGTATCTCAATGTCATTTTAATTCATATTCCCCTAATGGCTAATGATGTTGGTTTGTAGGGTTTTTTTGTTTGTTTGGTTTCTTTTAATGTCAGAATGATGGTGGCTTTATAGAATGAATTGGAATGTGTGCCTTCCTCCTCCATTTTCTGGAAAAGACTGTGTAGAATTGGTATTGTTTATTCCTTAAATAATTGGTAGATTTCACCAGTGAAGTCATCTGGGCCTAGAAAGTTTTTAACTATGAATTCAGTATCTTTAATATATATACATAAAATAATTCACATTTTCTATTCTTCTTCTGTGAGCTCTGATAGTTTACGTCTTTCCAGGAATTTGTCCATTTCATCTAATCAAATTTATAGGCATAAATCAATTTTTGATATTCACTTACTATTTGTTTAATATCTCAAGGATCTATAGCAGTATCTCCTTTTCCATTCCTGATATTGATAATTTGTGTCTTCTATTTTCTTGGTCAGTCTGGCCAGAGGTTTATCAGTTTTACTGATGTTTCCAGAGAACCAATTTTTGGTTTCATTGATTTCCTCTACTGTTTTACTGTTTTCAGTTTCATTTCTTATTTTTATTATTGCCTTTTAATACTCACTTTGGGTTTAATTTGCTCTTTCTATCTAAGTTTCTTAAGGTAGAAATTTAGATCATCGACTTAAGACTTTTATTATTTTCTAACGTAAGTATTTAATAATATAAATTCCCCCTCTAAGCATGGTTATAGATTCATACCACAAATTTTTACCTGTTCTGTTTTTATTTTCATTTACTTCAAAATTTTTAATTCCCCCCTGGCTTTCTCTTTGATTATTTACAAGTGTGTTGTTTAATTACAAATATTTAGGAATTTTTCAAATATATTTCTGTAATTAATTTCAAGTTTAATTCATTTATGTTCAAAGAATATACTTAGCAAGATTTCAATATTTTAAAAATTTGTTAAAGTTTAATACCCGGAATATGGTCATTATAGAATATTTAGAAAGTTCATATCAGCAAAATGTTTTAAAAGTCCATTGCTCAGAGACACATAACACTTTGATATATATTTTATGATTTCTTTCATTGTTCTCCCATATATACATACACAAACATATGTATGTATACATATATATGTATATGTAGATAGATAGATAGATAGAGATAGATATATAGACACATACATTTACAAATGTAGACTTGTGCCATACAGATACTTTGTAATCTACTTTATCTTTTTTTTAATGTTTATTTGTTTTGAGAGAGAGAGAGAGAGAGAGAGAGAATCCCAAGCACGCCCCACACTGTCAGGCTGTCAGCACAGAGCCTGATGCAGGGCTTAATCTCATGAACCATGAGATCATGAGCTGAGCCAAAATCAAGAGTCAGTCACTTGACCAACTGAGCCACCCAGGCGCCCCTGTAATCTACTTTATCTATGTAAAGCATCCTACATCAGTGGTTAAGATGTGAGCTCTTAAACCCACTGCTTGGTCCAAATCTGGGTTTCACCATTCACCTGCTATGTCACCTTTGGCAATGTTTTTAAATTCTCTGTGCCTCAGTTCTTCACATGTAAAATGGGGATGATAATAATAGAATTTACCTCATGGGAATTAAGAGAATTATTTGAATATAAACAAACTACTTAGAAAACACCTGGCACCTTGTTAATGTTACATAAGTGCTTGCTATTTTCTGTTATTGCTTTCCCCTGCCATGGTTCCAGTGTAAGGATGCACTACAGTTTATTTAGCTCATAAGCTAGTAACAGACATTTGGATGAATATTTCCTTCCTTAGAATGAATTCACAGAAGTGCAACTGCTATTTTGAAGAACCAGCATGTTTTTATTATTATTGATTTACTTAAAAAAAAATTTAATATTTAGTTTTAAGACAGAGACAGAGTGTGAGTAGGGGAGGGGCAGAAAGAGAGGGAGACAGAATACAAAGCAAGCTCCAGGCTCTGAGCTGTCAGCAGAGACTGACTTGGGGCTCGAACTCACAAGCCGTGAGATCATGACCTGATGTCTGACACTTAACTGACTGAGCCACCCAGGTGCCCCAAGAATGGGCATATTTTTCAAAAATTTCGGATGCTTGGGGCACCTGAGTGGCTCAGTCAGTTAAGCATCTGACTCATGATTTTGGCGCAGGTCATGATCTCATGGTTTGTGAGATGGAACCCTGCAATAGCATGGAGCCTGCTTGGGATTCTCTTTCCCCACCCCCCCCCCTCACAAAATACATAAATAAATTTTTAAAACATTTCAAACTTTCCGATGCTTTTGCACAAGTCCCAGAGAAGGGTTTTTGGTTTGTTTTTCAATTCATTGAAAAACCATTATGTAACAAAGTATACAAATGGGTCAGAAACTATTTTCCAAAATCTTCCCAGGTAATTTTTTTTTCAAGTTTTTGAGTAGATAATAGTATTAGAAGACAACTTAACAGGTTAAGTTTCAAAGAGCTACTCAGATAAAGGATTTCATTCCAGGACCTCAGAGCAGGAATGTGTTACTTCCACAAATGAATCCCAGAAGGATGACAACAGACGCTGACCAAAAATAAAGAGATTGTGCTGCTCCACTGAACAGGTTTTAAAATTGTATTAATTAAAGCTGGAAAATCAATGAACTGATTAAGGAAGATTGTCCTTCAGGCATTTATAGCTCTTTTTTTTAATTTTTTTTTCAACGTTTATTTATTTTTGGGACAGAGAGAGACAGAGCATGAACGGGGGAGGGGCAGAAAGAGAGGGAGACACAGAATCGGAAACAGGCTCCAGGCTCTGAGCCATCAGCCCAGAGCCTGACGCGGGGCTCGAACTCACGGACCGCGAGATCATGACCTGGCTGAAGTCGGACGCTTAACCGGCTGCGCCACTCAGGCGCCCCCATTTATAGCTCTTTTAAGTAAGACATAAATCCATCTTCTGTGGATGTAGACCCACAGACCTTTTTTTTTTTTTTAAGGAAAATGTTTGATGGCATTATAGACTGCCCAGAAATACAAATTTTTCTGTTTCCCTCTCTATTTTATATACATAATGAATTGGAAAGTGCTCCCTTTTCTTCTGCAGATATATAAATATGTAAAAATAGGGAAGTTGTTTCTAGCCATGAACACTCAGCTTCCTGATGAAAAAAATTCTATTGACTGAGCAAAAAAAATGATTTGAAGAGAATTTCTTTTTTGTTTTAGCACTGAAATCCTAAATGGCAGTGTTTGGGGGAGGTACAAAATGTGGCATGAAGAGGTCTTTAATAAAATTTTATCTAAACCTTTTCCCACACTAGACCCCATTTCCCAATGTGAATAGCAAATGTTTGAGAAAATTCTGGTCAGCAAGTAAATACAACCAAACCCAAATCTAGCTCTTAATGTCAGCTAGAAAAGTGTGGCTCATGGAACCCAGAGCAGACATTCTCACATATTAAAACCAAACCTTAAAGGTAAACAGCTTGAGCCCTTATTCTTACAAATCAAGACTTGCCATAGGATAAATTTCACCATACTGAGAAAGGGATCACTCCAGGGAAGCCATCTTACATCAAGAAAACTGTAGCAGAACAAAAAGGCAGCCCTATTTGGGAGAAAGAATTGAAGAAATTCTATTTACTTACAGTAAGCAAACCAACTGACGGGGAACAAGGTGATCTGCTTTAAGGACAAGTAGACCCCGAGCACCAGAAAAATGAGGTTCACCAAGTTTTATTCACTAACAAAGCTCTCTTTAAAAAGAATTACAGATTCCCCTAAAATACAATCTATACCCAAAGTTTAACTTTTCTTTGAGTCCAGATTCTGTGGGATTTTTATAAAAGGTAAAGTTTCAATCGCCCAGAATAATTTACTGTATCTTCGATATTTCGAGAATGTGAAGAATACCAAATGCGCAATAGCCACCAAGAGACACAAAACTGTGTTCATGGGATTAATTAGAAGGTGGTCTGCCTGCAAAACAGGATGATTAAAAGATAACTGGTATCAAACCTGAGCTTGTTCCATTCCCTTTACTTCCCTCTACTTTAAATAATATTCTATTCACAGTTATGACTGGATATGTCCTCCCACCTGACAGGTCTTCATGTGAAAAATTCATATTACTTTTGGCATCTTTAATTTAGTTGAATAAAAGATCTCATTCTACAAGTTAGTAATGACAGTTTATCAAAATGTTTGCTCCGGGCCTCTTTCATCACAGTGTGCATTAACAGAAACAGTAAAATCTGTAATATCAACACTTCATCCAGCTTAGACATCTTATGACTAAAAGAGATTTCAAAACTAATTTGTTCTAGACCAGCAAAATATAGCACCAGCAGAACGCTCTCTTTTCAAAATGCTTTTCTGTTGTTAATCACTTTATCTGCACAATGTTCCATGAGCCGGTTCAGTCTAATCCCCATTTTATGGATGAGTACATGGGCACATGAGACAACAGTAATCTGCTGTGGGCTATAAAATGAAGGCAGTGGACAGTGACCACAGCTGATGAGGACGGTGATTTTCTGAGCTCCAGTCCTATCTTTTCTGTAGATTGTTAGGATACATTGTCTTTATTTAAAAAAAAAAAATACATTCACACATCCACGCAATTCTCTCTCTCAAGCTACAGTTTATATTGACCTTGCACACACAGATCTAAAACGAACCGTCAGATGTTCTGTTGAGGCAGATGGCACAGCAGAGTAAAAGGAAACTAGAACTCTGGAATGAAGTAGACCAATTCTAACCTTGGTTTCGCCATCAACTTGCTACACAACCCTCTCTGAGTGCCATTTTCCTCATCTGTAAAATGGAGCTGACAGCATCGTCTTCGCAGAGGAGTAATGAGATAACAGCAAACGCAAGCATAGCAATTGGGACATAGTAGATACTTGACTATTTGCTCTCTTTCTCCTTCCCTTTCTCATTAGAAAATACGGTAGGTGGCAACGTAAGTTAAATCAGTGTCCTTTACTACTTACCCTGAACAAGTGATAATTTGCAAGTTGGCGAGTACAAACAGTAAATAGCACAGGCAAGAAGACTAAGTCAGCTGAGAGCGAGCCTCAGATAAACTGCTCACAAGTGGCCAGGCAGGTGTGAGTAATCCCCTTGTCCCTCTCATTACCTATTCTAGTCCAAAATGCTAATGGCGGTGGCAGTTGCCAAGAGGTGGGCAGTGGGAGAGGCTAGCCAGCATGGACAAGATGAATCCAATGCCAGACAATTACTCTCCATACAATTAGGGGTTGTATCAGTGCACAATGTCCAACGTCTTCCTTAAACACTTCTCTGTCCCATGGATGTTAAGCTTAGCATAGGTGAGCTACTCTCGTATTCCTTTTTACTTAGAAGCATTAGAATAAAAATTACTCGGGAAATTCTTTGCCATCTATTTGAAAGAGAATAGCTCTAAGAAGCTGGAAATATCAAGATACTTTTCAAATCACTTTCATACTCTTTCAATACTCTTCTTTTTTTTAACAAGTGCCTCAAAGGGCTCATTTCTTTCTTCAAAAGGACAATCTGTGTCTTGTTCTCTAGAAAATGGACTAGAGGTATGATGCGGTGACCCACAGACTCCCAAAGATTCTTGGGGTTCCCTGCTGGAACCTTCCACTGCTGCCATCCAAGGTCTAAACTATAGGACCCTGATCCTGAAGTATCTCTCCTCATCTTTTCTCCAGCACGTAGGACTTAGAATGCAGCATTGAGGGGCACCTGGTTGGCTCGACTGGTTAAGAATCAAACTCTTGATTTGGGTTCAGGTTGTGATCTCATGGTTTTTGAGTTCGAGGTCTGCATGGGGCTCTGCTGCTGACAATGTGGAGCCTGTGTGGGATTCACTCTGTCTCCCTTTCTCTGTCCCTCTCATGCTCTCTCTCTCTCTCTTTCTCCAAATAAATAAACTTAAAAAAAAAAAGGATGCAGATTTCAAAACTATTTTTTTTTTATGTCAAGAAACGTAGGGATCCAAAATTTCATTGCATGACCTTGAACAAGTGTTCTAACTTCTCAGAACCACACAGACAGAGACTGGTAGCAAGTTTGGTATCTCAATCAGCACTCCATGGTTTCCTATGTGGAAAGACAGTCTTTGTCTTTGTGTATGGAAACCTCTGACCTAGGAGCTGGAAGGCCTGGTTCCAGCCCTACTTCTGATAACATTTATGTGGGACCTTGACTTCTATGGCTTCAGGGTCTCCCATTTATATGATAAGAGTCAATGGCAAGATCAGTGATTCTGATGAAATGTGGGGACCGTCACCCCAGAAAAATGATCAAAGTCACAATGATTGGCAAAAAATACCAGGAGGTACCCCAGCCCATGGGGCTGGATGGGCCTCCCTCCATGAGGACTCTATGGCTACTGTCCTCATGTATCCTGACAAGATATAATATGATTTGCCCTCCCCTCCTCCAGACAAGAAAGGGTGTCTCCTCACTCACTGGCTCTTGTTGCTTTAATTGCAGGAGAGAGGAAGAATGGATGAAGGAGAAAGAAGCATGAGAAGGCCAAGGTGAGATGTAATGACCAGATCAGGAGCTCGGCATCCCCCCCTTACACATAAACATTGGTCTTTGTGGAAGGAAAGGGCTCACTCTGTGGCTTTGTGTGCCCCTAGGTAGGATGTCAGCCAAAAAGGTCCTTTATTATTGATGCTGTATGCCTGAGAGAGAGCCTGCCCTGAAGCCACTCCCTACCTAGGAATACTCCAGCAGAAGCTCCTCTGCATACAAATCGCTCAGCAGGGCCTCCTGCAGCAGAGTGGGTGTGAGAAGTGCTCCTGGGCCAGCCCACACCTCCTCCAAGTAAGGGTGGGCAGCAGCGGCCTCCGCAGCAACAACTGAAGGTCCTAGCAGTACCTCAGCAGCAACGGAATAAGAAAAAACAACATACGGTTCTGCACTGCCTACTACACTAACTAGGCAATGTAATAGCTAGCTCATAAAAACTAGTGCTGAGAATTAAATGAACTGACATAAAGGGCTTTGAACAGTGCCTGGCACTAAGATAGGAAGGGTAAATATTAGCCATTAGTACCAAAAATTAATTTACAAAGAAAAAAAACCCTACTAGAATTCAACCCAACTGTGCACATGGAGTACATATGGGCTAAATTTTTTTTTCTCTTACTCAATCATTGCATAAAAAGACTAGGGACTAGAAGATATGCTAAGTCCTTAATTCATCAATTTAGCACAAAAAGAAGTACTGACTGTAATGCATATACAGCTATTATAAAATCCAGCACCAGTTATATACCACCTGTGCTATTTCTGTTTGATCCCCCTGCCCCCAGATCCATTCTCTACTTTTCTCCACTCTACTGAGGGTCCAAGAAACCTGACCTCTATCATGTGGGATCCCTCCCTCCCTGAATGTTGACTCTCCAGAAAGAAATGGGAGCAGTGATGCTCCTCCTCAGCTACCGCTCTTGCTGAGTGGGTCACCCCCATGGCCCCAGCTCTCTCAGGGTTTGGGTAACACTGCCCCCACCTTTTACCCCTTCAAGCCAAAAGACTGGACCCTGGATTATTTCGCCATCCCTTGCTAGTCCCCATAACACTGTCCAACACCTCTGAAAATAGTCTATCACACTTAACTTTAATTAAATCTTTTTGGCTGTGGCATCTGTCTCCCTCCGCCAATACTAACTAAAACACTGTCGTATGTTCTTATCTGGATATTTCCTTGAAGTCAGTCGTTTCTCCCCAACTAGAAGTTAACAGGGTTGCTTTCACTTCCCCATGCATCATTTCTTCTACCTCCCTCCCCATCTCCCACCTCAACCACCAAGAGCAATGTGCTGGGGCCAGAAAAATATGGTGGACATGCTAGTCCTCCATTCAATTCCATGACCCCCCCCCCAAAAAAAGTACCTTTAGCTAAAGACATCATCTCTAAAACTTGACGTGCCTGTGCTTCACAACTGAGCTATTCTAGATAGATTAGACCAAGTGTTTTCAACCACAAAGTCATCCGTAATACAGCGCTGAATCTACTGTGAGCTCTGCCATAATAATTGGTTACTGATAAAAACTATATGTTAATGTTATAGATCTTATGTCTATGGTTATCTATATAAAAAATTAAGGGAAGACTCAATATTTGTCAAAAATATCACTATCCTCCTTAAATTTTGTCTTTAAAATGAGAGAGAAAATAATGTTATTACCAACAGGGCAATGGGAAATTTATCGGCAATCACTAAGTATCTTATTTCAAAAGCTGAAAGTATTCATGAGTGTCATTTCTTTTTTTCATTTACTACACGTTTGTTGAAGTCTGCCATGTGGCAGGCCCTATGCCAAGCACAGAGGGTACAGCAGTGAACAAGATAGAAATGGTCTCTGCCTTCAAGCATTTTACAGTGTAATGGTAAGGACAATTTTGACTAAGTTTATGAGTATGATGAGTGTAGTGAAGAGATTCAGATGCTATTTGAGAATATGACAGGGGACCTAACTTACCCCAGGTGGTCAAGGAAGGTTTCTCTGAGGAAGCAAAGCTTAAGCTGAGCCTTGGAAAACTGGCATTGGCTAGGTAAGTGGAGATGAGAGATGGAACAGAATGTGTAAAGACCAAGAGATGGAAAAAAAGATCACATGCTCATAGAACTGAAATAGGCCAGCATGGTTATAGTAGAATGAGTACGGAAGTAGAAGTAGAAGTAGGCTAGATAATGCAGGATCTGTAACCAAATTAAGAATGTGGATTTTATTTTAATGCCTATAGGAAGCTATTGAAGGGCTTTAAGAAGGAGAGTCACTACCAGATTCTGAAAAGATCTATCTGGACCAATGAAGACAGAGACAGGTGTAGGGAGACTGGTTTGGAGGCTGGTGCCTTTAGTCCAAGCCAAGGATGACATTTGTTTGAAGTAAGAAAGCGGTGATGACAGAGAGAAGTAATCAGATTCAAAGGTATTGAGAAAAAGAATTGAGAGACTTGGAAGCTGGTGGGATGTGGAGAATGAAGGAGAAGGCAGAGTTCTGAAAACTCCCAGTTGTCAGGCTTAGGTAGTGGATGGATGGTGATGCCACTTCCTGAGATGGGGGAGTGCAAACTAAAGACAGGCCTGGGGACAGGAGAGCATCTCCTATTGGATAAGATGAAGTAAAGCTGGTTATGAAGTACTGAGTTAAACTAAGGGTTAAATCGTATGAAATTGTCAATATTAGACTGGTTTTGATGTATAAAAATGGAAATTTAATTTGGTCCAACTTAATAGAGGCAGTACTGGTACAACAGCCTCTCTTCTGGAATTAACACATTAAGGAACCACCGTTTGATTATGGCGTACTAAGAGCCTTTCTTCAAGACCAAGTCAAGAATGTCTATCATCATAATCAAGAAGAAGTCATAGAAAGGGGGCACAGAGGTACATGCACACACGTACACCAGGAGGCCTAAATCAAGGTGTGAAAAGGTGCAGATTCATCAAAGCCAAGGGAAGAAAATTAAGCTGTATGCTGTACTACTATAAGATCAAATAAATCCAATGCACCCCAGAGCTATTCTAGGACTATTGGAAAACACTTATCCAATTAACTCACAGCCTGCAGAGAAGTCAGAGTTTAAAAACTGGTTCACACTTATTCACCATAATACCAGGGAAAGCAGGCCAGAAATGTACTATGTTTGTTTCTAATTTTAAACAGGAATCCAGGTTTCTCACTCTGGAATTCATTTAGAGAAACAGGTAACAGCACGACATATGGAGGTTCCATCCTAGATCTTGGATCACTGTCAATCGTCTCTACTGCATCTTGCAAGGCTGCAGCTCTTCTTTCCTGTGTTGAGTGCAAGAGTCCCATAGAGCACAATAAGGGGTATTAACCAGGGTCTACCACTTCTGCTTGAACTTTCTAAGAGGATTCTGCCACCTTCTTGTGCTGTGTCCTTTGCCATTGAATCCCAAGGTTCTGTGCCTGTTTATCTTGAAGCAAAATCACCACTGTGACAACAGGGCAGCATCAGTTGTGTATGCAATATGAGATTGCTTGCACTGAGCACAGCTCCGTCCTGAAGGTCACTTCAAATTAGGGATTCGCTTCCCTTTGCTTCCGTTTGGTGTTAGTATATTACTCCTCATTAAATAAGGGCCAGAGAACTATGCTGCTAGTTAAAGGTAAAACTGCACATTTAAAAGACTCAAAACCTTAATATATTAGCTGCTAGCTCAAGTTAATATTAGCCTAGAGTTTTTCAAAGTATTGATATTAACAAGTTGATTTCTTACACATGGTATTTTCCGTGTGATGTCTCATGACCAGGCTTGTAACGGTACCTGGCTGTTTTCCTCATTCCCCCCAACCCTGGGGGGAAAGGAGGAGAGGAAGATGTATACCCCATGTTTAATTATCTTCTTTGCTGATTTTGTTTCTGAACTGCTTTAACAAATAGATGGATTTTTAAGTAGAAAAGAATATTTTTAATTTCTATGACACGTATTCGTTTCTTAAGAACACAATTGCATCTTTCTACTTCAGAATTTTAAACGCGCTTCCACATGCCTATCAAAAGAGAAGATGTCATTATAATCTACTTATCGGGTGATTCAAAAAACTCTATGGACATGCCTGTGGCTAGTTGGTTGTATCTGGTTAGCGCAGTGACTCTCCACCTTTGGGGATCTTCAGTATCTTCTTGTTTTGTGTTTGATTTCATATTTTCTACCACCTCCACATGGACACACCTTCATATAAGTTATCTAAGCCAGAAACCCCCAAATTATCCTGAATTCCTTTTTTTCCTTCATCTAATCCTCTTCCCAGATTCAATCAAGTCACCAAATTCTGTTCGTTCTCCCTGGAAAGCATCTTTCTAACATCTCTGCTCTGACAACCCCCAGAGCTCCCCACTCTTTTCCCTGCTTTTAATTATTTTCCCCCACTCAAGCCATCCACAGCATATACAGCGTGAACTTGCTAAACACACAGATCTGGTCACTTCCTTCCCATTACAACCCTTCAATGGCTCTCCCTTGCTTACAGAATAAAGTTCAATGTCCTTAGCATGACACACAAGACCATCTATCTCATGGCTCTTTCCTCCCTTTCCAGCCTCATTCCCCTTTCCCTATCCTATACCCCCCTCTGGGCACCAGCCATGACCAATTACTTGAAAGTTCTTGAATATGCATTATGCTGGTTCACACATTTACACCATTATACGCTTATTCTCTTTACATAGGAACCTCCCCTGCCAAATTAAGATTTCCCTCTTTTGTGCCAGCACCAAACTGGGTAGATATCTCTATTTTTGCATTTATCACACTATACAATAATTCTGTTTCTGTGGCTGCCTTCCTTTGTAGAACACAAGAAGGTCAAGGAATTTTCCTATTCATTCTACCTAGCATGGTGTCTGACCTGTGGTATGTGATCAACAAATGGAGGGATGAGGTATTATGTGGCATCTCCTTAATTTCTTCTTGTTTCTTTAATGTTGATTTTTGAAGGAGAGAGAAACAGAGTGTGAGTGGGGGTGGGGGTAGGGCAGAGAGAGAGGGAGACACAGAATCCAAAGCGGGCTCCAGGCTCTGAGCTGTCGGCACAGAGCCCGACGGGGGCTTGAACTCCTGAACTATGAGATCATCACCCAAGCCAAAGTCGGACGCTTAACCGACTGAGCCAACTGGGCGCCCCTCCTTAATTTCTTAAAAATTAAATTAATGAACATTATTTTGCTCTAAGGTTATACAGAAAGTCACTTCAGATGAATAAATTGTAAAACGTTGCCCAGTCTTCGTTGAATTGTTAGAGCCCCGCTTCTACCCCAAGGGATCTGCTTCTTTGTGCTCAAGAACCATAGACAATCTCTGATTCCCAATCACCCCCATGTTTCCACAAATGATGACTAGGCACACATACACCACTTGGAGAGAAAAAATTTCACACAACATATCTAACAGAGGGATGGAAGCAGCATCGTCATATGTAAGACATGCCTTTTATGCAGATTAACATTCAAGAGGAGAAACGCCTACTCAGAGTCTAGAAGCAATTTAACAATCTTTCTTTACACTGAAGCTACGTTATTTTTAATATCATTATTCTTTGACTCATCCCAAAAGAAGGAGATCCCCTCCTAAATCGTTCAGGTCATAGACCTGACAATGAAGCATCTGCATTAGTTAAGCCAGATTTGCATCAAGACGCAATTAAAAAAATAAAAATCCCAGGGCCTGAGTAATGCTTTAATTTTATTATTCACTCTTTTAAGATGTTCAGCCAGAGCAGCTAAAATGTGTTTCCCAATTGAGAATCTTAAAAATAAACTTTAAACTTAGGAACTCTGTGATTCCAGTCTCTTTACAGAATGAAGCCATTTTATTTGTTCGCTTTGCCTACAAGTGAAAACATACAGCCTCTGTTTAGTTCAATTAACCAAGGATATAAATTGCCCTGAAGTGTTTGTTTTTCCTTCTCTTTATAAATAAGAAGAGCAAGAAAAAACACAAAAGATATTGCCTGCCTGCATGCATTCACTCATTCAGCAAACATCTAGGAGAAGCCCTTGCTAGGCCCTGGGGCTACTGAGATGAATAATTCACAGTCATCTCCACCAAGAATTTTCTAGCCTAGTGGGGATATGATACTTAATCAGGTAATTGTAAAACCTTGTGGGAGGTTAGTGACAGAGACATGCACAGGGTTTGGTATAAGCCCAGAAGAGGAATATCTAAGCCACAGGTGGCTGAGCAGAAGAACAGATATGCATCTTTGAGATTTCAGGGACCCACACTACAGGCATTTTAGAAGTAAGTTCATGGTGAGATGTGAGGAATGGGAAGATGAGGGAGTTTACAGTTACTATAAACTCAGTTCTCTCAATAGTGGAGGATTCTAGCTCACCTGCTGGGAGAGAGGATTGAGCATGAGCAGGGGCATCTCTTCTAAGAGTAGTGAAAGTGTGGAATCATTTCTGGGAGGAATAGGAAAGTGAGGTACTACTGATAAGAAAGCAATTGGAGGGTGGCTATGACAGCTCAGTTAGGGGACTGAATCTGTAAATAAGACAGAAAAGGCAAAGAGCAACACAGGTCCATGTTGGGGTTCTGTAGACCCACATGGCAGAAGAACACAAGAATGAAAGGGGGCTGGTAAGCAATAGGGTTCAGATGGCTAACTGACAGGTTGCATAAGGAAAAGAAGATGACTCAGCAATGCATGATGACTGGTGGGTGACTGTATATTCCTGTTTGCCCAGGACCATCCTGGTATAACTATTGTAGAGTCTCCTTTCACTTGCCAAAGAATCCTTGTAGGGCAGTATATTAAACGGTCCCCAAGTGATGGCCTGGGAGACATAATAAGACAATGGGTGTCTGTGAGGTTAAAGGGATAGTGTGGCCAAAGAGTGAAATGGAGGAGTTATGATCAAAGAAAGGAGGGCTTCCTGAGAGACAGATAATTAAGGGTGTGGTCCTGGGAACCAGTAGCTGAGACGACACAGAGATGACAGTCTTTAGGGCTAAGGCAGTCCCAGAAAGATGATGCTAAATGGCTGGATAGGTCATTCTCATGGTCACTGAGATCACCTCTGGCACTTAATTGAACATGTTCCATATATGTTCGAGGATATGGCAGGAGGTACAGTGGGAAGGGTGACTATGCATCAGGTCCCAATGAATCAGACAATAGGGGGCTGGCCAGAAGAGGGGAGACAGAAGTGAAGAAGGGTTCAGGATGGCATAGATGTGTGCCTGACATGCAATATAAAAATGTACTTTTAGGAGTACCTGAGTGGTTCAGTCAGTTAAGCGACCAACTCTTGATTTTGGCTCAGGTTATGATCTCACAGTTTATGAGTTCTAGCCCCAAGTTGGGCACTGTGCTCACAGCACAGAGACTGCTTGGGATTCTCTGTCTCCCTCTCTCTCTGCCCCTCCCCCAGTCATGCTCGCTCGCTCTCTCTCTTAAAAATAAATACATAAACATTTAAAAAATAAAAATAATAATGTACTTTTAAAAGAGGGAGGAAAGGTAATGATCAGACAGCAGTCAGGGGGCAAGCCAATAGTTTGTGGTGTATGGGAGAGTAAGAACACTCCACAGTGTGAGCTACAGAAGAAGTTCTGTCTCCTGGAGAGGGGAACGGTGGGCACCACCCTGAGGCTTCCACGCAGTCTGCAGAGGGCAGCAAAGGTCCCACTGGGGGAGAGGCCATGGGTTCTGTCTCCACGTAAGTGAATCCTTCTGAAGTCAAAAAAGCTCCAGAAATCAAATTCCAACCTGCACATGAAGTTTTTTGTAGCAGGTAATTTCTCATGTACTGTTTTTCTTGTACAAGCTCAACCCATACCTTGGAGAGCTGGGACAATGAAACAAAGCATTAGCACTGCTTAAACCTTTCTTGGGCTAAAGTGTTAATTACATTATTTTTTGCTATTAATAATTACTAGAAAAGATGACTTATACTTATGCATAAATCATTTCTACTTCCCACATATGTAACTTTTCTTCAGTCTTTGGAGAGAGAACTTTAACCTGTCCCAATATGCCTCTTCCTGTCTGCATGGGGCATAGAGATCTCAATAAATAACTACCCACAACTTGTTCTGGATTCCCTGAAAATATATGACATAGTAAATATTCCCCAGATATTTGTCTTTTAAATTTTTAAATGAGATTATTATCACCAAAGAAGCTAAAACTCAAAATGTTTTAATTCAACCAGAAGAATTTCATCAAATTCAACGTTTTTACAATAATTTGAAAATCTTGTGGAATAACTTGAAAATGCCTCACTCCCTGTCCTTACATCATAGTTTGGAGCAGGATGGACAGCAAACATTGAGAGAATTTTGGACCTACTGACTCAGGGAGGAAGGGAGACACTGTGAAAGGAGAAAGGGGAGATGTTCATCCCCAAACGTATTCCAGCTCCTGGATCTCCTACATATCACCCCTGTCCCAGCTACAGGGAGGCCTGAGACACATGTCCTAGAGCACATGGCAAAAGTCTCTTGACTAAAAACGTCCTGTCCACCCAGTACTGACCTAAGTATTTCCATCTTTTCAAGTGTTGATTAGGATGGTGGTTCTCAGGCCCAGGACTCCAGAGGCACATCTCATTAGCTGTCTACTGTGTGTTCATGATTTTTCTGTGGGGCAACCCCAGTCTAAATATCAAACAAGATAATGGAAAGATTATAACCGAGGTCACCCATTGTACACAAATATGGGAGTGACTTTTATTTTGGTTTGTTCTTATGAGGAACTCTTCTGTGTGAATAATCTAAACTTGATAAAAATACCACTGTCTTTGCTAGGAACAGCTCTGAAAAATGGTAGCAATACAGGTATGCATTCTTTGACTTCTCCCTGTTTCATAATTTAGATCCACACGCTTCTGGTAGGTATCTATATTTATCCCATAAGTCTGTCAAAAAACACTGCAGCTGCAACTGTGAGTTTAGCCAACAGACACAAATAAGAGACCAGCACCCTTTTTAAAGGATTTCAAATTTCAGATCATAATGTCATTTTGCATGGAGACACATAAAAAGCTTTTCAGGATGCAGCTTGTGGTAGGGGCAGTGGTGACAGTCACAAGTGGAGTTGCTAAGGGAAAGCATTATATTTATAGTAAAGGAGCAGTGCCTGGGTGGCTCAGTCAGTAAAGCATCTGACTCTTGATCTCAGCTCCGATCACGATCTCATGGTTTGTGAGTTCAAGCCCTGCATCGGGCTCTATGCTGACAGTGTGGAGCCTGCCTGGGATTCTCTCTCTCCCTCTCTCTCTCTGCCCCACCCCCCTCAAAAATAAATAAATAAACTTAAAAAGAATATTTTTCAATAAATAAAATAAAGGAGAAGAAGATGCCTCTTGGAAAGGGGACATTTTCCTTCTTAGATCCAAAGAAGGGAAGGCCTTGACAAGACAGAAGGGGTCATTTAGTGCAACCTCTTCATTTTACTGAGGAAAGAATGACAACCTGGAGTTTTAGGTCTGCTCAAAGACACACAACAGAGCCCAGGTGAGAACCTGAAACCAGAATCCCCAGGGGAGGGGGTCAAAGCTCTACTTTCTATAGCCTCTTCTTTAATAAATGGATATCAGGCCATGTTTTCATGTTTGGAAATAACACAGCAGCGGTTTCCACTAAACACCCCATGGCTATCATGAATAACTGTCATTTTTTTAAATGTTTATTTATTTTTGAGAGAGAGACAGAGCATGAATGGGGGAGGGTCAGAGAGAGAGGGAGACACCGAATCTGAAGCAGACTCCAGGCTCTGAGCTGTCAGCACAAAGCCGACGCGGGGCTTGAACCCATAGACCGTGAGATCGTGACCTGAGCCGAAGTCAGAGGCTCAACCGACTGAGCCACCCAGGCGCCCTGAACAACTGTCATTTTTTAACCACCAAGCACTATTTCCTAAAGTACAGCACTCTGATTTTTTTTGTGGAATCACCTATCTCCTCCTGGGAGGTCTTGATGGGAGGGTCCATCCAGACACCTGCCCCTCCACTGTACAAGCTAAAAACAGACCCTGGAGTCTCTTTTGCCAGAGCATTTTTCTTCCACCCTACAGCAGCCAGCGGCAGACATATATTTGGGTCTAATGACTCTAGCAGCTGACCCAGCAGCCAAGACTGTCAGGCAGTCAGTTCCTGCTCCTGAGACTTAATACCTACGCTACCTAAGTCTGTGTTTTGAGCATTGTCTTCAATCCAGATATTTTCCTATATCTTTGCAACAAAACCTCATTTACTTTAAGGTAGAGTCAGAATTGATTTCCATTACCTACAACCTGAAGCTTCTTGGAGGAAAAGAATGCAGAGGTCTGAGGGATAGAGAGATCCTAACTAATTCTGAGACTAGTTACATACATAGAAGGCATTCCTTTAATTGAACATCCCCACTTGTGGCAAAACAGAAAAGCTACAAGTCTGCTGAGATTTGGGTATAAATAGCTGATGGAGTTTTGATGTCATGCTGGCATTATCTTGGAGTTAAAATCATTGAACTTAGAGCCTTTTAGAAGAATAGAGAAAGTTTTGATTCCAAGCAAGATAAAATTTAAGAGGAGTTCTAAAGAAGGAACACACACGAATCTGAGGCCAAGACACGAATTAAATTAAAATTTAAGAGTGACACCTGGGTGGCTTAGTCGGTTGAGCATCTGACTTCGGCTCAGGTCATGATCTCACAGTTCAAGAGTTCAAGCCCTGAGTTGGGCTCTGTGCTGACAGCTCAGAGCCTGGAGCCTGCTTTACATCTGTGTCTCACTCTCTGTCTGCCCCTCCCCCACTCACACTCTGTCTCTCTGTCTCTCAAAAATGAATAAATATTAAAAAAATATTTTTAAATAAAATTTAAGAGATAACGGTAAGATCAGTGTGGAAAACACCTACAGCTAGATGTTTATTTTTAAATCTTTCTCTATATTTATTTAAATTCAGATTTTAGAAGTCTTGTAATAGTACATTTTCCTATTTTGAGCTTTAGTCTTTGAAAAAATAAGAGAGCGTGGACAAAATGGTAAAATAAGGAAGAAAAAATGTATCTCAGGTAAAAAGATCACCTCTCTCTCTGCTACGGCCATGACTGAAGCATAATCGCCTCCTTGTGGTGGCATACTTTAATTGCAGGCTCCATTTCTCTGATGATTAACCCCATGAAATGCAATAAGCAAAGGCAGTAGAGGCATGATTTATATGTAAATTAGAAAAAAATTTATTTTATATGATCATAAAAGGTTTTTAGCTCCACAGTGCTATGAGAGTGAAAAATTCTGGTTGATGGTAATTAGGATAAGCTAAATGTTCAATCATATTTTACTCTGTGTGTCATATTCTTCATCCTAAGACTTGTAAATCAATGTGTTGAGCCAACAACTCTTGGGAAACTAGAAGTTGAGGCCTCCAGTTGTAGTAACCAGGCAGATGGCACTACAAATAGAGTTAAAGAGCTTCTGTCAGGGAAACAGGTTTTACAAGTTGGAATGAAGAAAACCCAAACTGAGCTAAATTGGGTTATGGGAATGCAATAAGGAATCCTTTTATCTTAGTTGTAAGGAAAATTTATCCACAAAAAGAATCACCCAGAATATCAGACATCAGAACATTCATGCAAGCAGATAAAAGCCAACATGAATTTCTAACACATAAAAACCATTTTCACAGACTGCATGGAAAATAAAAAAACTTACTTCAAAATTCACATTGCCTTTTGAAAACAAGCCATCTGTTGTTTGTAGGAAAGGTGCTAGATTTTTGAAGAAAAGGATACGAAGTGAGTTTCAGAACCAAAGGTGACAGGAAGGGCACTGATTCATGTATAAACATGAAAATATGGAAAAAAAAAAAAACCCAGCCTCCAGATTCCTAGAACATAGATAATTTATCACCAGAAATTGCTAACACCAAGAGCTACACTGCTTTGCTACTGTTTAGCTTGGGCCTTGGTCCAACTACCATATCATAGGTTTGTGTAGGCGATATCAGAAACCCTAACTCTTTGGCCTACTGATTTGGAAATTATGTACTTTGAAAAGGAAAGTTTAATATTCAGAAGTCAAGACAGAAATATTATGATGGATTTTTAAAATACATTTTGGCTACAAGGGAGTGTCATTTAACATTTATTTATTTTTGAGACAGAGAGAGACAGAGCATGAAAGGGGGAGGGTCACAGAGAGAGGGAGACACAGAATCCACAACAGGCTCCAGGCTCTGAGCTGTCAGCAAAGAGCCTGATGCGGGGCTCGAACCCACGGACCGTGAGATCATGACCTCAGCCGAAGTCGGACGTTCAACTGACCGAGCCACCCAGGCACCCCAAGGGACTGTCATTTAAAAAACTGAGGACTCCTGGATGTCTCAGTTAGTTGAGTATCCAACTCTTGATTTCAGCTCAAGTCATTAGCCCAGGATTGTGGGATAGAGTCCTACATCGAGCTCTATGCTGAACAGGGAGCCTGTTTAAGATTTTCTCTCTCTCCTCTGCCCCTCTCCCCTGCTTGCACTTTCTCTCTCTCTCCCTCAAATAAAAAAAAAATGATCATGACTACTACTAATATCAGCTTACATATCCAAAGGTAAGTAGAGATATAGTCAATCAGTAAATAAATTTAGAAATATCCAGGGAAACTTTTTTTGTTCGTTTGGCTTGTGGGGGGGAGGGCAGTCCAGCAGACACGAAGGAAGCAAGACTGAGCTTAGAGGCATATGTTGAAAAAACAAACATCTTACGCTTTCAGGGTGATGTGTATTTAAAAATAGTGGAACACTTTTTCCACTGATGTATAGTAACATTAAGGGGCATTTTTCATATTATGATAAAAACACTGAATTTTAAACATTTTTAGCTTTTTAATTATGGGAAATTTCGAATGTACACAAAGCTAGAGAGGATGGTAATAATGAATTTTCAAGTACTTGTCAGCCACCTTCAGTGATTATCAATGCATGGCCTAGGCATGATATATCTCAGGATGTGGAAAGCAATCTCAATATGGTATAAAGGACATACTCTTAATTTATTTTCCAAAAGAACTGTTTTGCTTCACCCTATCCCATGGCTATCATCTGTATTTTTATTTTCATTTATTTATTTTTTAGAGTAGACAGAATTTTACTGAATACGCTGCAAGGAAGAGGCAGGACAGCAAAGGAGAGACTGTCGCAATGAGGCAGGGAAGTGAGGAGGTACCGGGAGGCCTGAAATTTCCCCTTTTTTTGGTAACTGTGCCTGATTGTAAGTAGCCCATTGCTTAGTTAGGGTCTATGGATATTTTGAGGTGGGTCGCCTGATAGGCCTGTCTGTACTCAGCCAGGGGTCACTGTGGGCCCTTTCTGCATTCCATCACTCAAACCTGCCTAAAAGCTCCCTCTCTGTCCCTCCGCTCGCCACCCCCCCACCCCCCCGCCACCCGACGGACTGGCAATGACAAAGCTTTGGCATCTGGGCAGAGGTCTCATCTTTAGTAGCTTTGTAGAGATGTCCCTAACCTAAACTTATCCCTCAGGGGTTCTGTACAGTTATAGACCAGAGCATGGTATTAACGTGCTGATAAGGCAATTTGAGGGAAATTTCCTGGTGGCCCCGTCCACAGGATTTAGGGCTGGAATCCCTGTTGAAACGTCACTTGTACATAGAACTGTTGGATTCACTGAGATACGTAGGAACGCATTTACCCACAGATCAAGAGAGCAGCTGGATTCACGGGAACAGAAGAAAAGGGGCAGAGGCCAAAAGAAGCAAGGCGAGACAGCCAGGGCCAGGAAATGGTCCCTACTGAGGGTGTAAGGTGTGCGAATTGGCCCTGGACTAGCCTCTGCTGCCAGCTGCACCACACATCGGGAACAATCCTCTGGGGGGTCGGATTGAGAAAGCAGAGGAAAGGGGTCCTTGGCCCTCACAGGCATGGAGAATCCAAACTGTTCTCCCTCAGACGACACCAGACAGCCGCCTTGGCCAAGGATCTCCAGTCATCTGGGAAGTACTGGGGCCGAAAAGAGAAAGGAGAGAGAGAGAGAGAAGGATTCCTCTGAAGGGCAAAAAGGTTGAGCTGGCTGCCTCTGGGTTTCGGACCCTCACCCGGGAGTAACCTCAGCTGGCGGTCGTCAGTTCCCCAAGGAGTACTAGAGTCAGTCCACCAAGGGAAAGTGCGAGAGATTCCCAAAGAATCTGGGGAGAGCCCCCGACTGGCAAAGCTCCTCATGTGGAGTTCCCCTAAATGTGTGTGTGGGGGGGGGCACAAAGTCTCCCCGCTTGGGGCCACCAAATGTGGTGTCTCTCCTGATCAGATGGGGCCCCAAATGTGGGGAGACAATGGGGTGGAAGCCAGGGGTGCTGGCGGTAAAAGGATTCACCCACGACAGAACAAAGGAGATAGAAGTTTCCTGAATACACTGCAAGGGAGCACCAGGAAGGACAGCAAAGGAGAGAGAGCCTATCCTGTGTTTTTAAAACTAGATACTATTTATAGAACCAAAGCACAAGTTGAAAGAAACTTACAGATCATTATCTAGCCAACCACATTCCCATGCAACTCAAGTACCCTGACCCAAGATCCTCATACAGTGTAAGGAAAGTCTTTCTAGAAACAGTAAGAATCATTTAAAATTCAGGAAAGCTGCCTTATGAGACCGTGGATACCCCATCCCTGGAAAGGTTGAGATACAACCTTAAGCAACGACTTAATAGCATATGGTAGAGTAAGAATGCGTGTGTGGGGGACACACTTGAGTCTGAATCTTGACTTTGCCACTTGGCACTTCCTGCCCTCTCCTCTGAGCCTCAATCCTTCCATCACAGGGTTGCTATTAGAATCCAATGAGGTAACATAAATAACATGCCCAGCACACAGGAGATACTTGATAGACATCTCTTTCTTTCATCTCCCTTTACTCCCCAAATCACGTCCACATAATGACAGAGAAAACATGCAAACATGTAAAAGTATTTCACTACATGAAGTCACATACACGTATCATCTTTCAGTCACTGTCTTATTTTGGGATAGCAGTAACTGAAACACTAAATTGAGTTTTTCTCATGGCTAGACTTTTCCCTAGACGACCCACATGTAAAGAGTATATATGGAAAACACAGTGCTTTCATATCAGTATATTAAGCTGGGACGACATAGGGCAAATCACTCCAGAGATTTATAGCAATAAAAGCTAAACCAGTTTTTTTTTTCCTTCAGTCGCATTCTTATGCTATAGAGAAAATATCAGATTTGGAAAAAGAAGCACTTTGGACAAAAGGAGGAGAACTGTATTAAAAGGAAATGGAAAAAAATCTCAAAGCAGATAAATTCTTAATTACCCTTTTTGTCACTATCTTAATACCCAGCTCCAATGGTATAGTATTTCAAATTAACGACCCCTAGATGGTTTCATTGCCTGTGAACCTTCAGAATAAAGTAAGTCCCCACGTAACCCTGTGCCCATAATCAGCATCTCTCTGAGGAGTGGCTGGCTCTCTCTGCCTTCTAGTACTCACTCCCAGTGTGGAAAATTTCTAACAGCTACATGAGATATCATTATTACTCCATATGGAACCAATGTGTGTGTGTGTGTGTGTGTGTGTGTGTGTGTGTGTGTGTGTGTGTGTGTGTTTAAAGATTCTTTCCTAGAAATACCTGCCATATGACAAGTACTGATGTTTGTGACACAGCAATACAATATGCTGGGGCATTTGAGAATCTCTGGATTTGATTTCTCATATACGGTGCCTAGGGGTTTAGTGGCTTGATTGCAATTGCTTTTCTTCTTGAATATTGTGCTCTGCTGTCAGAAATGCTACAGGCGTCAGAGCAAAGATGATTCTATTTTTAAAGACTACATATTAAAATCATTTATTGAGAATGGTTCAGTTAGCCTATGATGCATAACAGTTCAACCCAAAACTTGTCGGCTTACAACAACAATGCTTTATTTTGTCTCACGGTACCACGGCTTAGCTGAGCAGTTCCTCTGCTGGTTTCGCCTGAGCTCATTCCTGCAGCTGCATTCGGCAAGAGAGTTGGCAGGGCCAGAAGGTTCCAGACAACTCACTCACGTCCAGCAGTTGATGCTGACTGTAGTCCAGGGTGCCTCAGTTCTCTACTACTGACCCTCTCATCCTCCAGTAGGCCAGCCTGGCTTTTCTACATCACCATCTCAGGGCAGTGTCTTTGTCCTAAACACTCTAAGCAGAAAGTGCAAGGCCTCTTAAGGCCTTGGAAGTTATATAACATCGTTGTCATTGCATTCTACTGATCAAAACCAAAGACCAGCCCTGACTCAAAGTACAGGAAAATACACCCCACCTCTTAATGGCAGAGGTGGCAAAGTCACACCACAGAAAAGTTGGGGACGAAATGTTACAGCCACCGTTGAAAACAATCAGCCACAGAGGGTTCTAAGCAATGTTATCAAATGAAGTGCATTGCCTTTCTCAGAACTAAGCTTGCCCTCCCTAAAACTTGAGCATAGCACAATGCCTTTGGCTGTAATTTCCTAAGAATCAGAATCTAAGCCTTTGCCTAGAATTGCAACACCTCTCTCAGTGTTCTGGCTGCATTAATAATCCATTTGTCCCCAGGGAGGAGCCAAGATGGCAGAACAGCATGGAAGTTTTTTGTGTGTCTCACATTCATGAAATACAGCCAGACCAACACTAAACCATCCTACACACCTAGAAAACTGATTGGAGGATTAACACAACAATCTGCACAACCTGAACGACAAAATTCAGCAGGTACGCAGCATGGAGAGGTGAACTTGGGGAGCAAGAAGGCACGGGAAGGGAGGTGCTTTTGTGAGCAGAGAGAGGATGGAGACTGGGTGGGGGAGAATACGGGAAAAGCACCCCTCCCCAATAGCAGCTGGAGAGAAAGTGGAAAATTGGAAACAGCCACAGGGACTAAACTAAAAAAGGAGAAAGGAGAAAGGAGAGGGTTTACATTCCATTAAGACTGTAAACAAGGGGAGCGCAAAGTCTGCAACTCCGCAGCTCGATCCCTGGCGGTGCTCTGGTGGGAAGGGCGAATCCCCAGGAAGTGAGTGGGGTCCGGGTGGTTCTCGGGCCACAAGGGGAAAAGCGGTTCCACTGCTGGAAGGACATTTGGTAGAGACTGTTGAAACCACTTGGTCCTAGCAGACCCCAGAAAATGGCCACATTCTCTGGTGCTGGAACAAGGTCATTAAGGGTGAAGCCTGGTGCCAGATGTGTGTTGTGATTTTCCATAATCCCTGAAAAGCTGCTGCTACACTATCTCGTGAACTTTTTCTGGGGCGGGATGGCACCTGGATGCAGTCTCGGGGCACTGGAAGAAGCAGGGTCCAGCAAGCATTCCTGGGTGTGGCCGACATTCGGCCATTGCTGGGTGAGACCCTCCTGCAGAGGGGCGGAACAGGTCAAAGCCGCAGTCCTTCAGAAGTAAGGGGCCAGGGAAACAGGCGCATCTGAGACAAAACTCGGGAGAGAGGTACTGCCTGGGGCCTGGTCACGGACAATGAAAAAGTAGGGAGTGGACAAAAGCTGAAGAGAGAGGACGGGTGTGCAACTGCCAATCCAGGAGAACAGAGTTCCGATACTAGAGACTGGGTAGCTGGGTGGCACCATTTTCACCGCTCCCACGCATGTGCATACGCACCTACGAGCACCACATTACCCCACCCCAGTATGCTAGCAGCGCCATCTAGTGGAGAGCGGAGCCATTACAATGAGCCCCGCCCAACTGGGCCAACCTCGCTCTTCAAGAACACAAGTCTCACTGCCTGCTTAGTTTATGGACTATAAAGCGCTACATAAACTGACTTCTAGGGGAAAATGAAGTAATTTCAGTCCTACTTCAATATGTTAGCAGGTCCATCTATTCAATTTTCTTCTTTTTTTTCTCTCTTTTACACTTCTTTTGTTTTTCTTGATACAGAAAGAGGAAAAAAATCATTTTTATTTTCAATTTTTATTAAAAATATTTTTAATTTTTATTACTATATTTTTTACTTTTGTGTGAATTTTTTCAAATTCTATTTTACCTCCATCATTTTATTTTAGTCTACCTCAGTGTATACACCTTTTCAATTTTTCAAACAATTTCCTTTTTTTCTTCTTTTTTCTCTTTTTCTTTTCTTTTTCTTGAATGCAAAAAAGAAAAAAATTCATTTTTACTTTTAATTTTTATTAAAATATTTTATTTAATTTTTTTATACTATATTCTTTACATTTGTGTATATTTTTTCAAATTCTATTTTACTCCCATCATCCATTTTAGTCTATTCAGTGTATTCATTTTTTCAAATTCTCAAAGGATTTCCTTTTTTTTTTCTCCCCCCCTTTTTCTTCTCTAATCTGTCAAACCACTTTCAACACCCAGACCAAAACTCAACTAGGATCTAGCATCATTTATTCGATTTGTGTGTGTTTAATTTTTTAATTTTAATATTTTTTAATTTTAATTTTAATTTTTATACCTCATTAATTCCTTTTCTCCCTTCAAAATGACAAAACGAAGGAATTCACCCTAAAAGAAAGAGCACAAAGAAACAACAGCCAGGGATTTAACTGACACAGATACAAGCAAGATGTGTGAACCAGAATTTAGAATCATGATAATAAGAATACTAGCTGGAGTCTAAAATAGATTAGAAGCCCTTTCTGCAGAGATAAAAGAAGTAAAAAATAGCCAGAATGAAATTAAAAATGCTATAACTGAGCTAAAATCATGGATGGATGCAGCGGTGGCAAGGATGGACGAGGCAGAACAGAGAATCAGTGATATACAGGACAAACTTATGGAGAATAATGAAGCAGAAAAAAAGAGGGAGATTAAGGCAAAAGAGCAGGATTTAAGAATTAGAGAAATCAGTGACTCATTAAAAACAAACAACATCAGAATCATAGGCGTCCCAGAGAGGAAGAGAGAGAAATAGGGGTAGAAGGGTTATGTGAGCAAATCATAGCAGAAAACTTTCCTAACCTGGGGGAAAACACAGACATCAACATCCAGGAAGCACAGAGGACCCCCATTAGATTCAACAAAAACCAACCATCAACAAGGCATATCATAGTCAAATTCACACAATACTCAGGCAAGGAGAAAATCATGAAAGAAGCAAGGGAAAAAGTCCCTAACCTACAAGGGAAGACAGATCAGGTTGGCAGCAGACCAATCCACAGAAACTTGGCAGGCCAGAAAGGAGTGGCAGGGTATATTCAGTGTGCTGAATCAGAAAAATATGCAACCAAGAATTCTTTATCCAGCAAGGCTGTCATTCAAAATAGAAGAGATAAAAAGTTTCTCAAACAAAAATTAAACAAGTTTATGACCACTAAACCAGCCCTGCAAGAAATTTTAAGGGGGAATCTCTGAGGGGAGAAAAGATGAAATATATATATATAATATAATATATATAATATTATATAATATATATTATATATATATTATATATATAATATAATATAATATATACAATATTATATAATATATATAATATATATTCTAATATATAATATTAATATAATATATAATTATATATATGTAATTATATATAATATAATATATAATTATATATAACATATAATATATAATACAATTATATATTATATTATATAATATATAATATAATATATAATATATTATATATATAATATATATAATATTCCAAATATATATATACGTATATACATACATATATATATACCAAAAGCAACAAAGATTAGTAAGGACCAGAGAACACCACCAGAAACTCCAACTCTACAAGCATCATAATGGCAATAAATTCATATCTTTCAGTAATCACTCTAAACGTCAACAGACTCAACACTCCAATCAAAAGACATAGGGTAACAGAATGGATAAGGAAATAAGATCCATCTATATGCTGTTTACAAGAGACCCACTTTAGACCTAAGACACCTTCAGATTGAAAATATGCAGATGGAGAACCATCTATCATGCTAATGGTCAACAAAAGAAAGCCAGAGTAGCCATACTTATATCAGACAATCTAGATTTTAAAAAGACTGTATCAAGAGATGCAGAAGGGCATTTTATCATAATCAAGGGGTCTATCCACCAAAACCTAACAATTGTAAACATTTATGTGCCAAATGTGAGAGCACCCAAATATATAAATCAATCACAAACATAAAGAAACTCATCGATAGTAATACCATAATAGTAGGAGACTTCAACACCCCACTCACAGCAATGGGCACATCATCTAATCAGAAAATCAACAAGGAAACAATGGCTTTGAAGGACACACTGGACCAGATGGACTTAACAGATATGTTCAAAACATTTCATCCAAAAGCAGCAGAATATACATTCTTCTCCAGTGCACATGGAACGTTCTCCAGAATAGACCATATACTGGGATGCAAATCAGACCTAAGTAAGTACAAAAAGATTGAGATCATACCATGCAAATTTCAGACCACAACGCTATGAAACTTGAAATCAAACACAAGAATAAATTTGGAAAGGTAACAAATACTTGGAGACTAAAGAACATCCTAGTAAAGAATGAATGGGTTAACCAACAAGTTAAAGAGCAAATTAGAAAGTTCATGGAAGTCAATGAAAATGATAACACCACAACCCAAAAACCTGGCAAAGGTGGTCATAAGAGGAAAGTATATAGCAATCCAGGCCTTCCTAAAGAAGGAAGAAAGATCTCAGATCCACAACCTAACCTTATGCCTTAAAGAGCCGGAAAAAGAACAGCAAATAAAACCCAAAACCAGCAGAAGACAGGAAATAATAAAGAGCAGAGCAGAAATTAATGCTATTGAAACCAAAAAAACAGTAGAACAGATCAATGAAACCAGAAGCTGGTTCTTTGAAAGAATTAACAAAATTGATAAACCACTAGCCAGTTTCATCAAAAAGAAAAAGGAAAGGACCCAAATAACGAAAATCAAGAATTAAAGAAGAGAGATCACAACCAACACAGCAGAAATAAAAACAACAGTAAGAGAATATTATGAGCAATTATATGCCAATAAAATGGGCAATCTGGAAGAAAGGGACAAATTCCTAGAAACATATACACTACCAAAACTGAAACAGAAAGAAATAGAAAATTTGAACAGACCCATAACCAGTAAGAAATCAAATTAGAAATCAAAAATCTCCCAAAAAACAAGAGTCCAGGGCCAGACAGTTTTCCAGGGGAATTCTATCAAACATTTAAGGAAGAGTTAACACCTATTCTCTTGAGGCTGTTCCAAAAAACAGAAATGGAAGGAAAACTTCCAAACTCTATGAAGCCAGCATTACCTTGATTCCAAAACCAGACAGGGATCCCACTAAAAAGGAGAACTATTGACCAATTTCCCTGATAAACATGGATGCAAAACTCCTCAACAAGATATTAGCCAACCAGATCCAACAATACGTTAAAAAAATTCACCACGACCAAGTGGCATTTATACCTGGGATGCAGGGCTGGTTCAATATCTGCAAAACAATTAACGTGATTCATCACATCAATAAAAGAAAGGACAAGAACCATATGATCCTCTCAATAGATGCAGAGAAACCATTTGACAAAATACAGCATTCCTTATTGATAAAAACCCTCAAGAAAGTAGGGATAGAAGGAGCATACCTGGAGACCATAAAAGCCATATCCAAACAACCCAACACTAATATCATCCTCAATGGAGAAAAACTGAGAGCTTTCCCCCTAAGATCAGGAACAAGACAGGGATGTCCACTCTCACCACTGTTATTCAACATAGTATTGGAAGTCTTAGCCTCCGCAATCAGACAACACAAAGAAATAAAAGGCATTCAAAACGCCCAGGAGGAGGTCAAAGTTTCACTCTTCGCAGATGACATGATACTCTATATGGAAAACCCAAAAGATTCCACCAAAAAACTGCTAGAGTTGATTCATGAATTCAGCAAAGTTGTAAGATATAAAATCAACGCACAGATATCGGTTGCATTCCTATACACCAACAATGAAGCGACATAAAGAGAAATCAAGGAATTGATCCCATTTACAGTTGCACAAAAAAAACCATAAAATACCTAGGAATAAATCTAACCAAAGAGGTAAAATATCTACACAATGAAAAGTATAGAAAGCTTATGAAAAAAGTTGAAGAAGACACAAAAAAATGGAAAAAGATTCCATGCTCCTGGATAAGAACAAATATTGTTAAAATGTCAATCCTACCCAAAGCAATCTACATATTCAATGCAATCCCTATCAAAATAACACCAGCATTCTTCACAGAGCTAGAACAAACAATCCTAAAATTTGTATGGAACCAGAAAAGACCCCGAATAGCCAAAGCAATCTTGGAAAAGAAGACCAAAGCAGGAGGCATCACAATTCCAGACTTCAAGCTATACTACAAAGCTGTAATCATCAAGACAGCATGGTACTGGCACAAAAACAGACACTCAGATCAATGGAACAGAATAGAGAACCCAGAAATGGACCCACAAACGTATGGCCAACTACTCTTTGACAAAGCAGGAACGAATATCCAATGGAATAAAGACAGTCTCTTCAGCACGTGGTGCTGGGAAAACTGGACAGTGACATGCAGAAGAATGAATCTGGACCACTTTCTTACACCATAGACAAAAAGAAACTCAAAATGGGCGAAAGACCTCAATGTAAGACAGGAAGCCATCAAAATTCTCAAGGAGAAGGCAGGCAAAAACCTCTGTGATCTTGGCCTCAGCAACTTCTTACTCAACATGTCTCTGGAGGCAAGGGAAACAAAGGCAAAAATGAACTACTGGGACCTCATCAAAATAAAAAGCTTCTGCACAGCAAAGGCAACAATCAGCAAAACTAAAAGGCAACTGACAGAATGGAAGAAGATATTTGCAAACGACATGTCAGATAAAGGGTTAGTATCCAAAATCTATAAAGAACTTATCAAACTCAACACCCAAAAAACAAATAATCCAGTTGAAGAAATGGGCAAAAGACATGAATAGACACTTCTCCAAAGAACACATCCAGATGGCCAACTGACACATGAAAAAATGCTCCACATCACTCATCATCAGAGAAATACAAATCAAAACCACAATGAGATACCACCTTACACCTGTCAGAATGGCTAACATTAACAACTCAGGCAACAACAGATGTTGGCGAGGATGCGGAGAAAGAGGCTCTCTTTGGCGCTGTTTGTTGGTGGAAATGCAAACTGGAGCAGCCACTCTGGAAAACAGTATGGAGGTTCCTCAAAAAACTAAAAATAGAACTACCCTACGACCTAGCAATTGCACTACTAGGCATTTATCCACAGGATACAGGTGTGCTCTTTCAAAGGGACACATGCACCCCCACATTTACAGCAGCACTATCAACAATAGCCAAAGTATGGAAAGAGCCCAAATGTCCATCAATGGATGAATGGATAAAGAAGATGTGATACACACACACACACACACACACACACACACACACACACAATGGAGTATTATTCGGCAATCCAAAAGAAAGAAATCTTGCCATTTGCAAGTATGTGGATGGAACCGGAGGGTATTACGCTAAGTGAAATTAGTCAGAGAAAGACAAAAATCATATGACTTCACTCATATGAGGACTTTAAGAGACAAAACAGATGAACATAAGGGAAAGGAAACAAAAATAATATAAAAACAGGGAGGGGGACAAAACAGAAGAGACTCACAAATATGGAGAACAAACTGAGGGTTACTGGAGGGGTTGTGGGAGGGGGAATGGGCTAAATGGATAAGGGGCACTAAGGAATCTACTCCTGAAATCACTGTTGCACTATATGCTAACTAATTTGGATGTAAATTTTAAAAAATAAAAAAAGAAAAAAGAAAAAAAAATAATCTGTTTGTCCCACCTGCAAGTAGAAGTTTGAGGAAGAAAATGAAAGTTTTGTGTTTTTTTCCACCACAGTTAACAATTTTTTTCTCCAAATGGGAAGAATACTGTAGAGAAACAAAGTTTAACCACTTACAAGAGAAGCAAATGCTATGCTTGGGGAGTCCAGGCAGTAAAATCTTTGAGACCCTCAGGTGGAGAACTTAATCGGGATGGCACAGTGGCCATCCGTGCACCCCCAGGATGTGGCTGTGAGCACAGAGCAGCCTTCCCCGCATGCAACATGCCTCAACAAAAGCCAAGAAGCAACTGAATACCAACAACTGGGTGTGGATCACGCCTGGACTGGTACTCAGAAACCTGGAGCTCTGAATTCTCTGACTACTAGTTGTTATCAGACCGTGAACCTGACTCTTGTGTCTCTCTCTGCCTGACATTATTGCAATTGCCCACAGGATATGCAGAAAGCATTTTAGATGTCTCTGATAAGATAAAATGGAAAAATACCAGAGTATTATTTTTCCCCCAATTTTGACTACTGCTAATCAGTGGGACATTTAAAGAAACTAGAGTGCAAACAGGAACTTGCTCTAAGTTTTATAATATTTCATTTGGAAAAAAAAATACATAACCATCAAGTTATTATAAGGCTTTGAGAGCCAAAACTTAGTTTCACTGTCATCAGAGTAAACTATAGTGACGAACACTATATAGATTTATTTCCTATAAATCAATGACCAGTATCTTCATTCTTAAAAGATTTTATAGACTATATTATGAGGTGATTTTATGGACTATATTACTTGGTATTTTTGCTACTTTGGGAATTAGATTCACATTTTGCTCCAGTAAGAGATACAAGAATATGGCATCTGTGTGTGTGTGTGTGTGTGTGTGTGTAAGAGAAAGAGACAGAGACACACACACACACAGATCTCATTCATTTCTGCTACGTCAGGCACCTTTAAAGGAAAAATTCCACCTAATGTCCAAAGCAATACGTGCTTCTATTGACTGTCTGACTGCCGGTCTTCCAAATAGGTTAGCGTCCATGATAGGAATACCTGGGATGATATATCACAACTATAGATCTTGTTTCTTTCAACTTACTCCCTATTCTGCACCTGCTCAGATCCATCCATTTATGTTCTTACTTTCTTTTGAAGGTTAACTGATGACAAATATTTTATTACTTTGAAAGAATATAAGCTGTACCATTGTCTTTTGACTACAGACTGTGAATTATGGCACTTAAAGAACGTACAGTGTCCAAAAGTGTGAACACATAACAGGGAAGGAGTTAATGGCAAGGTTGCAGCAATGGTAAAATGACCCAGGTAGCTGTCAGAGGTCAAATGCATGAGCTGTGGACGGCAGTACTTGCCAAGGGCTTCCAGTTTTAGAATACTCAAGTTCAGACCTCAGATTCTGACGTATAATCCTCCCTCTAGACTCGCCGCTGGTACCATAATGCACATTTTGACTGTAAGCCATGCTACGTTGGACTTTCTCAAAGAATGATGAAATGCTAACAGCTCCAACAGAATGTAGCAGTACAATGAGAACAAAACCACACATGAACAGAAGCTTGGCACCCAGTGCCTATAAGGGCAGAGCCGTTGAATTAACCTTTTCCAAATGCAACTAATTGGATCTTCAACTCCAAAGTAAATAGAGATAAGGCCTATTAGATTACAATATTCGTAAGTGAGGAAGGATCAGCAAGTACTAGGCATAGCTGGAAAAAAGAAATTACATTAGGACAAAGATTTAAACATGCTAAAACTTTGGTCAAGGAAAAAATATATAAGTAATTTCCATTTAAAACGTTCTTGTAAGTGTCCTAATTATGTCTACAAGTGTAGGTTTAGTAATCTAGGAAGTTAATTTCCTAGTCCAGAAATGCTGGTACATCCCTACCTTGGAGTATATTTGGATCTCTTTGACTCCAGAGGGATAGGTACCACCTCACATGCACTCACTGATTTCACAAAATTTTGTTGATCTTTCTTTTCTTTTCTTTCTTTCTTTCTTTCTTTCTTTCTTTCTTTCTTTCTTTCTTTCTTTTTCTTTTTTAATCTTATTTATTTTGAGAGAGAGAGAGAGAGAGAGAACAAGCAGGGGCGGGGCAGAGAGAGAGGGAGACAGAGAATCCCAAGCAGGCTCTGCGTCATCAGCACAGAGCCCAATGTGGGGCTCGATCTCACAAACCGTGTGATCATGATCTGAGCTGAAACCAAGAGTCGGAAGCTCAACCAACTGTACCCAGGCACCCCTGTCGACCTCCTCTTTTTATGGTCCACATCCATCTCAGCATCTATCAAAATCTCAGCAAAATGCCTCTATCCTAGAAAGAGAAGTCATCAATTCTACCATTGCTAAGACAGACTTTCCTCTAAGCCAAGTCTACCTGGGTCTCCATCCCTTTCTATTTTCATGGACTTCCTGTACCTTGACTACCTGGATGTCAGCCTCCATCCACTTCTTCCTCCATTTGATTCTACTTCCCCGTTGTATGTGGGTTCTTGTTGGACCGAGGGCCTGGCTATCTTCCCTAGCTGGGCCCTGCAACCTACTATTCTGGTAGTACTATTCATGGCTGCCCATGTTCAGAGGTAGATTATTTCATGCAAAGATGTTTAAGGGGGGGGGGGGGGAATTAACAGGCAAATTTAATTAACCTGATTTTCAAATTAACTTTTGTTTTATTTCTCAAAATCATTGGAAGTCTGCCTAACCCCACTAGATTTACCATTCCAAATTCATTACAGGCTTTGTTTCATAAATGTTTGAATTTTCATAGTTTTTTAAGCTGCTGTCATTGTTGTAATTCAGAAGTCTCCTAGTTGTGTTCTAGACAGCTTTCCTCCAGATTGGAAACAAAGAAACAACTCTTACCCTCACTTTGCAACTTGTAAAAAGAAAACAGTCCAAGTTTCCTTTGTAATCATTTCACTGATGGTGGCCAAGCTTTGTGTATGTGACATCCTATCTCTTCCTATACAAAAACTGTCCTGGGAACAGTCAGGCTTATGCACTGTGCTAGGAGATGGGGCTTCTGGCTTCTGAGAATAGGACTGGGGAACAGTCTTGGGACAGAGTTCTCAGGGTGCCTCCAGGTATGATGCAATCCTTTATACTTGTAGGTGTTATAAAATCTCCATGAGACACCCCACCACCATCCGCCAGAGGATCCCACATTTGAGAAGCTCATAACAGGACTCCTAAGGACTTGGGGGGCAGAAGGATCCCCAGCGCATGAAGATTTAGCATTTTGCTAATTACTTTTCTCTTTCCCTTATCTATTGGAAGAGTTCTTTATGTGGTAAGAGTAAAACAATGCAGAACTGGTTTGGGGAATTATTTATTCTTAACCACATGATTCCTAGGTCTAACTGGTAAGTGCATGGTTTCCACAAGCAGTTTTGGGCTCTGCGCCCCAGAACCCATCATAGTGTCAAATGCCATAATAAGTGAAAAGCCAGAATCCAGAGATCCTCCCTTCCTGGATCCCATTGCCCCCCTGTGGGTTGTGCTGCAAAATGTGCCCCACAGCGATGCACGAGGAGTGAGATTTAGTGGCAGCAGTGTGGGGTCTCAGCTTAGGCCTGGGCTAGAAGCCTGCCTATGCCATTTATTACATTCCTCAACTGCGCTGAATTTCCTCATCTATAAGTCAGAGGTAATAATTCCTACCTGACAGGTTTGGTGTGACAAGAAAATAATCGATGCAGGGCATCCTAGCACAGAGAATGCGCCCAGTAAATGGTAGCTATCATTATTTTTCATTTAAAACATAAGATAATGATAACTTGACTCCTGTGAGACTATCATACCTATTTGGGATAATTTATTACGAGCCACAGAACTCTAGCTTTTAAGAGATTAAGAAAAACTATGATTACTAGCCATATATTGCATTTTCCAAGTACTTACTGACATAATTTGGGCTATTTATTTCAGGACTGGAAGTTACTTAATTGTTGTTTTTCTATTTTTCCAGTAGCATGCATATTTTGTCTCCAAAAATGCTGATACGCTTAAGCTGTCTAAACTCTATCCACAGGAGGTACACAAGGAGTGCTTGCTGGAGGAATGATAAGCTTTAGTGATTCTAGCGTTTTGTTTGTTTTGTGGGATGTGTGTGTGTGTGTGTGTGTGCGCGCGCGCGCGTGCGTGCGTGCATGGGGGGGGGGGTATTGTTTTTGTCTTTCAAAGCTTTGTGTCATTCCAAAATGACTCAAGGGATAGATACTATGCAAGCACCATTTATTAACTGGAAATGTAAGGACAGAAAAAAATGTGATTTAAAAATACAGGAAGGTTATTATGAAGGAGTGAAGAGTGCTCTCTGGAGTATGTGGGCCATGTCTGAGTTGAAGCATGTTTCTACGGGCTCTGTAGCAGCTCACATTGGGGATCCATTTGCCATCTCCTGCCCCACACAGGGAAAGAAACCTGGAAGAAATCCTAAGTGTGGAAGTTTTTGAGATAATCCACTTACCAAATAACTGAGATTTTATTTCATTTCATTTTTTGAGAGAGAGTACGTGTGTGTTCACGTGAGCAGGAGAGGAGCAGAGAGAGAGGGAAAGAATCCCAAGCAGGCTCCATGCTGTCAGCACAGAGCCCAATGTGGGGTTTGATCAGTAACCGTGAGATCCTGACTTGAGCCAAAATCAAAAGAGGGACACTTAACCAACTGAGACACCCAGATGCTTCTCCCCACCCCTCCTTTTTAAAGATATTATCCATTCTATTAGGATTGAGACTCTTGGGGAATAAAATATAACAAAAAGGAAATAAACATGTGAGCAGTAATGCCCCCCCCCCTAAAATATTTGTATTGCTCTTTGGAATTGGAAAGTCTTAAGACTTTCAGATGAAAGTCTTAAGACATAAAGCCAAGAATATTAGAGAGCAAATGCTTACTGCACTGGGCGGTGTGGGACACCATGCCATCAGAGATGTCCTCCAGAGACTCAGGGCATTCTTCCTCACTGAGATATGCAGGGGTGTTTTATACCAGTGGATGAAAATGTGAGATTCCTACTGGTTTAGCCCACACTTCCAATAAGGGCAAACAGAAAGAGTGGCCTTCGTCTTGCATACAACACTAAAGAGGCTTTTAGTTTAGACTTTTTCGTTAACATTTTCATATGAAATGTTTCAAATCAGATACAAAAGCAAAGAAAACGGTATAATGAACCCTCAGGTACCATCACCCAGCTTCCATAATGAGCAGCCCTGAGCTGACCTGGCTCTATGTATCCCCTCTCTACTTCCCCTGTCCCTGGATTATTTCCAAGCAAATCTCACTTCACTATATCACTTCATCCATTAATATTTCATCATGTGTCTTTAAAAGATTAGAATTCTATTTTAATACCCAGTCACAACACTAGTATGCTGTTGAAAAACATTTACAGGGACTCCCTGATGACATTAAATGGCCAACTACCTTTTGCAAGATCACACACAAGTTAATTACACACAAGTTGATGCAATCACATGAAAACGACAGCTGCCATAGGTAGGGACCCAACATCTTTGAACATGCTTCGTTAGAATTAAATTATTGATAACAAAGACTGTCTAGCATAAACTTCAAGAACAAAAGTCTTTTTCAGTGGAGAAAGCGATCCACTTTTAGGAACATTTGCTTTCCCCGGTGAACTTAAACAGTACATTTAATCCATCCACTTGACTCAAAGTGATGGAGTGCCTGCACACGGAAAATTGAAAGCATGTTATTTTTAGGCTCAAGTTGTAGAATTCTATATATGACCAAGAAAACATCACAGAAATCTAATGAAGCCAGCTTAACCAGGCCAGCAGTTGGCTAATATGTTGGTTTATTAAAGGAAAACTACCTGAAATTTTTCACTGGTAGGTCAGAAAAATCAGCAATGAAAACTATTGAAAGCAAAAAAACTAACTACCTCTGAATGTTGAGGTTGCTTCTATAGTACATTAGCAGTCTGGATCTTGTGTGTGTGTGTGTGTGTGTGTGTGTGTGTGTGTGTGTGTGCGCGCGCGTGTGTGTGAGAGACAGTTTTGTGCAATTTTATAACGTGTAGATTTATGTGACCATCAGAGTCAAGATATAGGACAATTCTATTACAATAATCCCTCATACGGCTCTTTTTTTTAAAAGATATGATTCACAAACCACCTTCATCAAAATCAACTGGGGGCCAGTTATTGCTTGTAAATTGCAGGGCCTCACTACAGAACAGCTGAATCAAAGGTATTGCAGGCTGGGTCTAGGAATTTGCATCTTAACAGGCTGCCCAAGGAATTTTTATTTATACTAGGTTTTGAGAACCTTTGTTATATTTCAGTATTCTGGCCTTCGTATATATTTTACCAAAAACTAGGACTGAAGAGATTTAGAACTTTTAAATTAAGGTGCAATCAGAATTGTTGCATCTAAATATAAGGAATCTAGTCCAAGCTCAAATGGAAAGGCTATTTTGGATTTTGGAGAGAAATGCAATGTGTACAGTTTACGTGGCTGCATCTAGAGTCAACTAAAATTGCAAAGTTTAGACTGTAAATCCCCAACTATGTAATGTAAAACAATCCTCTTTGCTAGTTCCTGGGCACTGTGTCAGGCGCTTTACCAATACAGGATATTTAATGCTCACTATAATTCTGTGTTGTGGGTCTGAAGGTCCACATTTTACAGATGAAGAAACAGAGGCTCAGAGAAATAACATGTCAACAGATATATAGCTGGTAAGCAGCTGAGCAGGGATTGAAATACAGGTATGTCTGAAATCAATACTCACACTCTTACCACAATGCCAAAGGATTTAGATATAACAGAGGCAGCTGAGTTAGATTTATATGAACGATATCTAAATTTCCTATTTTCTTTCTTTTTTTTTAACGTTTATTTATTTTTGAGACAGAGTGAGACAGAGCATGAACAGGGGAGGGACAGAGAAAGAGGGAGACACAGAATCTGAAACGGGCTCCAGGCTCTGAGCTGTCAGCACAGAGCCCGACGCGGGGCTCGAACTCACAGATCGTGAGATGATGACCTGAGCCGAAGTCGGACACTTAACCGACTGAACCACCCAGGCGCCCCTAAATTTCCTATTTTCTTATTGAAACTGTATCTCTGCTAAATTTTCTGCTGGTTTTGTTATCAGTTTTGTTTGAAAGTAGGATTATGATAGGCTAGGGCAGCACCACTCACAACATCTGTTATGAGACTGTGACAAAGTAAGCGTAGAAATTGAGAGTCAGCATTTAGAAATGTTCATAGCAATCTGACAACGTCATGACATCCAAGAGAATGACCAGTGGATCTACCTCCTTAAAGGTGATATAGGCCATTCCAGAATGCCAAACTCTCATGATGCGTCCTGTGTGGCTCAAGCCACAGGCTGGTCCTATATGGCAGGACCACGTACTACTTTGTGATGGATGGAGAACAAAGAACAAAGAACTGGTCCTTCCCTACAGAGAGTCTGAAAAGTACTGAGTTTCGCAACTGACAAATTTAAAGATGTAATAGATGCACTTTGCTTATGTCCACCCTGCCCACGTTGCTGATCAACCTCTCAGAGGCTGCCTGAACCTTATAGAGCCCACAGCTATCTCCCAATCCACCATCACTGTAACCCCAACTGCAACCCACGTTTTTCACGCAGTGTCCATGCTTAGTGGAGAACTAAGGAGGAGGAATCAGAATGCAGACGTCACTCCCAGGTCCCTCACACAAGACTCACAGTGGCATCTGTATTGGAGCAAAATGATGATAAATTATGGACAGTTTCTTCTGTTGCTTTTATTGCTCCCCCTACTGACCACTTTCATTCTCAGCCCAGGAACCTTTTGATTTGGAATATGGCATCCCTTATTCCGTCTGCCAGCTCTCCTGTCTCCTTTTACCTAATATACATGATTTAGAATATCAGGATCATCATGACAGCAGCTATCACACGCTAAAATCATGTGTCAAACATGGCGGAAGGACTTTATGTAAGTTTTTTCATTCAACTCATAAAAACTACATAACATATTTAATTATCTCTATTGTTCGTAAGTAGGAACCAAAGCTTAAGAAAGTTAAGTTATTTCTCTGGGTTACATAGCTAATAAGAAGCCGGGAAAAGATCTACCTTCAAACCCTATGTCCTTAACCAGTTTCTATCAATGAATATTCAACACTATTAATATTTCCATGTAGCTAGTAGTAAACATCTCCATTTCACAGATAAGAAAACTGAGATATAGAGTCAGACACCTTGTAATAAGACAGCTAAGTGCTCGTGATTCAGAATGATGACTTCAGACCAATACTCTCTTAGAGATGTTTTTCCTTTTGTTACTACTATCCACAAATGTCTCACTCTGTTGTTTCAAAATCATTACTTGTACCGCATAAATGGAGTTTACCTGAGCTGAGTATCTCAGAAAAGGCAACAGCAAAACAAATCATTTCACTTAAAGTTATAAATGCCCAGAGTTTCTGGGCTACAGTTTTATTTCGGTTAATATTTAATTTAGCCTCCTTGAAGGTGAAGGCAAAATGAGGTTGTATACAAAGAAAGAAAAATGAACTACATTACAAGGAATAGGATAAAAATACGAGGATGTTAGTTCTCAAATATGATGGAAGATACGTTAAAAATTCTAGACTTACAATGAAAATATCACATAGTATTTACATGTGCATTGGCAGTTTTTTGAGGCATAGAATTTGGCCTTCGTTAAATTTTTAATAAGTCAATATGGAACGCTGAATCCAAACACTGAGATTCTAAACATAAGCCCTTAAAACACACTGTGTGTGTGTGTGTGTGTGTGTGTGTCTGTGTCTATGTATGTGTGTGTGTGTGTGTGTGTGTGCATATTTTGTTTTCCTCACAACCAGGCAATCCATTATTTTTTCCCAGATACTTGCATAAGGAAAGTAAGATTGCTAACTAGACCTTCCTACTACTCCAGGCTCTTAGAATCATTCATTTCTCCCCTCCCATCATTTCCATGTCTCTGATGGAGCCGAGGTACTCAAGGCAATCCCTAGAAAGTAACTCTGGAAAGAGCACTGTACTTTGCCACTGTCAAAGTCTTCACTCCTCCCCTCAGACTTTGGAACCCTCAGGAGCTCTGCTTTATCACTGAGGACAGAAGGGGAGAGAAAAGAGATTTTGCTTGTGGGACAGAGCCACAGGTTCAGGGTGGGGCTGTGCCTGTGGTCTCATTATGATTGGGACTATTTCTGATGTATATGGGCAGCTTCTAATGAAGAGGTGATCTCTGCAAGTTGGTGTATGCAATCTTCCTGGGGCAGTGTTCAACTGCACCCAAGCTCCCATTATCTCTGAGGACACCCCTACAGCCATATCCTCTTTCAGGTGGGGTTTCCCTAACACTTGGCCCAATGGCACCTGGGCATCCCCATGCTTCTTGACTCTCTTCCAACTCCCATGAGCCTTTACAGGGAACCCATAGGTGGCTCGGAGGTATTCTTCTATCATTTGAAGGCTAAGAAGATAAAGATGGGGTAAGAGTTGCTTCCTTCTTTTTTCCCAGATACCTCATGTCGCGGTCTTTTCAAACCCTGTCGCCATGGGATGCTCCAATGGGCCCTCAGACATCTCTAGACCAGATGCAGGTACCCACTGTTGTGTTCTCAAATTCCAAGGAAACCATGTTAAACTTCCTCTCACATACACCACCCTGAGGGCAATACCAGAAAGGGACTGTGATATTCAATTCAGTGAACATTCAATCAGCTGTCCTTCCAGGCTGCCCAATCTCTGGTGAGTTTTCTGCGATCCCTCCCACTTAGATAAAGGGGAGGGAACAGGGGTCTCCCCTCCCCCCCCAGGTTAGACTGTCTCCATTAGGCCCTTTTCTTGCATTGTTTAGACTGGAAAGTACCTGTGCCAACTGCAGTGTAACCAGTGTGTCTGGATTGTCTTGGCAGGGAGCCGTCTGTCCCAAATGGGGTCAGCTCTTGGGCAGCTCTATGGATTGAGAACATACACAGTAAGGATTTCCCTTCTCTCGCAGGTTTGGCAAAATCATCAGGACAATAGGAAAAGTCTCTCTAAACCTCATTAACACACGGATAAGATCCTTTGCGATTATGAAGCCAATGCATTTTAATTGTCCCTAACTTGCCTCTTTCTTCCTGTGTGGTTTATCACCCAAGGGGAGAAAGCCCACACTTAGGACTTCTTTAACAAGACTCCAGGCTTTGCTAAGAAATCAGATTCGTGGATTCCTCTGTCTCTCATTCAGGGACAGCCTCCCAGGTGCATGACCAGTACAGTCCCACAGCGTCCCATGCTTGTAACTCAGTGTTCTGCTCTGGCCATCCTAAAATTCCTAATAAGTTTTGGAAAAGGGGGCCCTGCATTTTCAGCTTGCACTGGGATGTGTGAATTATGCAGGCATCCTGCTTCCATTGGCAGATCCCCCTATCGTAGGCCCCAGGGTTTCCAGGCAAAAGGAAGGTAAGAAGCAGTGGAAGAGAAAAGAAAGAAAAGTCAACAGTGTCTGGTCAGAATTGCAGAAGGAAAGCAGGAGGGGTGGGGAGGGATGTAGGGAGCAAAGCAAAGTGGTGAGTAATGGGTCTTGATTTCCCCCTTGAAGGGAGGTTAAGCAGCATGGAGGAGCCAGATCGAAGAGGGACTTCAACTCCCAGTGCTGATCAGAAATCTGGTGAGAGACCCCGTCTGCCCCTCACCAAAGTGGGCTGGCCCAGCAATCCAAGCAGTGATAGAGTGTGGCAAAGGCAGGGGAAGCCTGGACGCTTAGCTTTCCTGGCCAATCTGGCTCCAGTGTTCTGTGGACTGGACCCAGATATTCCTTGGCCTCCAGGGGCCGACTGGAAGGACCCCAATTCGGCAACTCTCTGACCACCCTGGATTTGCCATGAGGTTCCTTGTGCTCACAGAGTTCCCAGTGGTGTCTGATGTGGCAGGGGCCCACCTGGCTTCTATCGTGAGGCTGAGCAAGCCAGGCCCTGACCAAGGGGCCCCTGCCTCCAACAGCCAGGTAGTTTAAAAATACCTAAATTATCTCAAACATCCTTTCTTTCAGTGAATATAAACACTCAGTTTCTCCAGTTCTCTTTGAACCAGCTTTCCCATCTTGCTAGTCTCATCATTAATAAGTTAAGTTTTTGAAATGTTTTCATTTTATATTTAAGTCACATTTTTCACTTTTTGGAATTTGTACTTTGATAATGCGTTCTGCCAATATCCAAATACCCACCGTCAAGAAATATCCTGGCCCTTCATTCTCTCACTCATTCGTGGAAAACAAAAATATGCAGAGAAAGAAATCTTTTCTCTTTAAAACTAAGGTGTACCAGAGAATATCTTTTAACCTTTAAAAAGGTCTAAGGTAGAAAGAACATCAAATGTTCAGAGGCAGGATCATATCACCGTTAAGAGGGTGAACTCTAGAGCCTGAATAGCTGCTTTTACTGGCTCTGTAACTCGGGACAACGTTTCTTTCCGTAATTCCATCTTCTATAAATCTGTGATATCTACTATGTTGTCAGGAGAACTGAATGTCTTGGTATCTACAAAAAGCTTAGATTAGTGCCTGAAACATGTAAAGTGCTATACAGGTATAGCTAACATTATTGTGTTATTATATCATACGTATTATATTATATTATTCACAAGTATAGTTAGCAAGTATGTTAACATTATTAATGTTTGTATTACAGGCTTACAAAGTACAGATTTATAATCTTTTAATAGCCAATGATACCATTTTCCAAACACATGTCTGCCATTCTACACCATAGTAGCTTATATTTTCTAGAGGGAATACCCCAGTAGACACAATACTATTTCTTAGCTCATTTAGTACTTTAGAATGTAACCTCAGTATACTTTTGTCAAGAGGTAGTATCTACGTACCCTACCACTGAACCTGGTCTGGACTTAGTGACTTGCTTGACCGACGGATATGGCAAAAGTGACATTCCGTGATTTCTGGAGTTAAGTCATAACAAACCTTGGAACACTTGCTATTGCAATGTCTCCTCTTAGAGCCCATCCACTGTGCCCTAAGAAGCCCAAGTCACACAGAGAGGCTGCATGTGGGTACTCTAGTGGACTGCACTGGTTGAGTTCCTGGCCAATCACCAACATCAACTGTCAGCCATATAATTGAGTCATTTTGGATGTCTACTCCAAGCAAGCCTTCAAGAGATTCCAGCTCCACCCAGCTCCTTTTGGACTCAAATTACATGACAGATCCCAAGCAAGAATCTTCTAGCTGAACCCAGTCAACCTACAGAATCATGAGAGATAATAATAAATCCTTATTTTAAGCCACTAGGCTTAGGAATGATTTGCCATGCAACCATGGACAACTAAAACACATACCCTTTTGATCTCCCTGCTGTAAGGTTCTAATAACAAGACCATCTTGGATTATTTCACCCTTAAGTTCATCTATCTGAAGCATTATGCTCCAAGCAAAAGCAAAACAAAATTCTAGACGCTTAAAACCATCAGTCTTCTTGGGGCGCCTGGGTGGCTCAGTCGATTAGGCGGCCGACTTCGGCTCAGGTCATGATCTCGCGGTCCGTGAGTTCTAGCCCCGTGTCGGGCTCTGTACTAACAGCTCAGAGCCTGGAGCCTGCTTCATATTCTGTGTCTCCCTCTCTCTGACCCTCCCCTGTTCATGCTTTGTCTCTCCCTGTCTCAAAAATAAATAAACGTTAAAAAAAAAAAACCATCAGTCTTCTTGGACATGCTCTAGGGAGGCTACATGTTCACAGTTCATTTATGGAACAGGTATTTTTAGCATAAATATTTAAAACTAATGGGAAGTCTTTCAGATGCTTCCTTACTTAAGCTCTCCCCTCTCTTCAGGAATTCTAAATTGCCTTTTTATCAAAGTTACCCTGCTGCTATTGAGTTCCAACATTTTTTAAACCACACATGGGTAAAAACTTGAAAATACACCATTTAACATCTGCAAATAGTTTTATGCCACTTTCAGGAAAGCGTAAACCTTTGATTTTCCTTTGTGGCAGATGATGAACCCTTGGTTTAGAGGAAGGAAAGCCAATAGGCCTTCAATTATGCAATAGTATTACAAGGGCCTCTTTCTAAACATGGGGAGGTTTGGGGCTGCCACTCAAAGGAGCTGGGTGTTCTGCACCCAGTGTAAAGATTTGTCTCATGGGTGAGCAGAATTACAGCTTTATAGATAATACTGTCTTTGAAATAGTGATTCTCAAACCTAAAACCATTTTTTAATGTTTTTTTTAATTTTTATTTTTTAGAGAAAGCAAGCAGGGGAGAGGGGTAGAGGGAGAGAGAGGAAGAATCTTAAGCAGGCTCCATGCTGAGCATGGAGCCCGACGTGGGGCTCGATCCCACAACCCTGGGATCATGACCTGAGCTGAAATCAAGAGTCAGATATTCAGGGGCGCCTGGGTGGTCGCGATCTCGCAGTCTGTGAGTTCGAGCCCCGCATCGGGCTCTGGGCTGATGGCTCAGAGCCTGGAGCCTGTTTCTGATTCTGTGTCTCCCTCTCTCTCTGCCCCTCCCCGTTCATGCTCTGTCTCGCTCTGTCCCAAAAATAAATAAACGTTGAAAAAAATTTTTTTTTTAAAAAAGAGTCAGATATTCAAACAACTGAGCCACCCAGGAGTCCCTAAAGCCACTTTTCAAAAGAAAAAAAGTACTGGAGGCCCCCATCACTCTTTTAAATTATTTTTATTATGAAATTATTTAAATATGTACACATGTAAAACAAATATGCATCGAGTGACTACTGTGTGCCAGATAAGCTCTAGCATTGGTGACAGGCTATATCCCTGACCTCAGGGAGTTTATAATCTTGCAGAACTATGATTATACGTGGACCAGACCACTTATTAGAAAATAACGTGGCATTATTCAAAACAGAAATACACGGTATTGTTCAAGACAGAAAAATCCATATTTGGGGAAACGTACTAATGCTGCACTATTGTAATCTGATGTCTTTGGAAGGCCGAAGAGCAAGACACATGGCTGTACGGAGGTGGAAACGCTCTGTCAAGAAGTCAATGTTCATGCTGCCAATCGTCCTAGAAAAGGGTTAAAGCAGGTGGCATGAAATGGGGATTCAGAAAGCAGGCCTTACAGTTGAGGTCAAGAGAACCTCTCTCCAGGTTCCCGTCAGTCAGATCTAGACAGTGAGGCAGTTGTCCACAAATTCCCATTCTGCACTGGAAACTATGGACAAGCATTTTAAGAACCAAGAAAAATGTTTGAAAATTGGGAGAAAAATTATTGGCTCCAAAATGAGAAAACTGTTCAATCACTATTAATAGATGTTTAAATGCCTACAAAATGTAACTTTGTGTCAACAGCACTAATTGTTAAAATTAGTATTCATTAAAATGTCATTACATTTGGAAATAATTGGCCAGATTATGTCATTTTGCAAGAACTCTCAAATATGTACAAATGCCAAGAAATCATTGCCAATCATAAATGAGCTGCCAAATAGTTTCCAAAGGAAACTTATAAAATTTCTTTCATATGGTTAATATGAAATTAATGGGCAATATGGGTTTGTATAAATATGTTTGATAGGAAGTGGAGTATGATCTCTAAAAGTTTAAGAACTTACAGGCAACAAGGTCTTAAATGCTGAATTAAGGTCTGCTTGCCCAGAGCGCTCTGGGCAATGTGACGGGGGTGGTAATGAAGCAGGCCAGTTGTCAAGTAGGGGAGTATATTAGCAAGGGGCCACCAGGGCCACAAGAAGCCCAGACAGTATCTTTGTGTCATTGAGAGAAAGGTGACCCTTCCAAGTAGATACAGTCCCATCCAGAGACCAGAACTTGATGAGCTAGGTGTGGATTAGATTTCAGCACCTATGTATCTCCTGGACCCTTATTCGGGACACAACATACACAGGCACTCAGGATAGCCAATGACAGTACTCTGTGGAAATGTCAGACTCTGTACAGTAACTGTTGCCTACTCTGTGGCTCTCCTTCCCTCCCACAGTCTTGAAACCTTAATCAAGTGTTCATGGCAAGTTCCTTGGTTACCGTTTTGCCATAGGAAACTGAGGGGCAGGACATGTCCCACACTTGGAACAAAAAGAAAAGCAAGAATCCCTTCCCTTAGGTCAGCATGGCGTAACTGAAGATAGGTGTGTGCAGTAGAGTGGGAATATGATGACAGTCACTGGAAGTCAAGGCAGGCTGAGCCAGAGCCCAGGAGCACGGAAGTCTATCCTGAGCATGAGAGCCCTTAGAAATAACTGGTGGGTAATTAAGTAATTGGGTACTTAAAATTAAGCCCAAATTTATTTTGTAGTCACAGGTTAGTGAAGCTACGGTACTAGGCTTCTTTCCTTTTCCTAACAAAAAATTCAAGCAGAATAAGAGAGGGTTCAGTAGAAAATAAAAATAAAAGCTGCTTTCCCAACTTCATCTCTAGCGTGTTACTAACTAATTTACATGTAAATAGTGTAACTATACCAATCAAAAGGCGAAGATTAGCAATGGGTAATAAAACACAGCTCATCTAGATGTTGTTTATGAAGAATTCACTTCAAATTCAATAACACGTACATCAAAAGTAAACAGATGAGAAAAGATATACCACACAAATGATAATTTTGAAGAGCAGGAGTGGCTATATTAATATCCAATGAAGTAGACTTCAGACGAAAGAAAATTACTAGAGGTAAAGAAAGGCATTACATAATGACTGAAGGATCCATCTACCAGGAAGATATAATGATCCTAACTATGTGCTCATCAAACAACAGAGCCTTAAAGACACAAAACAAAAACTGACAGAGCTGAAAGCAGAAATAGACAAATACACAGTTCTAGCTGGGGATTCTAACATCTCCTTCTAACCAACTGATAGAACTACTGGGTAGAAAATCAGCAAGGACATAGAAGATCTGAAAAAGTCAGTCAACTTACCTGATCTAGTTGACATTTAAAGAACACGAGAGTCAACAATGGCAAAATACATTTTTAAAAATCATCCATGGAACATTCACTAAGATAGTCCATATCCATGGCCATAAGACAAACCTAACACATTTAAAGAGGTGAAATCTGACCATAATGTGTATTCTCTGACTATAATGGAATCAAACTAGAAATCAATAACAGAAAGAAAGGAAGACAATCTTTAACCATGTGAACATCAAACAGTGCACTTTAAAATAATCCATGGGATGGGGCGCCTGGGTGGCGCAGTCGGTTAAGCGTCTGACTTCAGCCAGGTCACGATCTCGCGGTCCGTGAGTTCGAGTCCCGCGTCAGGCTCTGGGCTGATGGCTCAGAGCCTGGAGCCTGTTTCCGATTCTGTGTCTCCCTCTCTCTCTGCCCCTCCCCTGTTCATGCTCGGTCTCTCTCTGTCCCAAAAATAAATAAACGTTGAAAAAAAAAATTTATAAAATAATCCATGGGTCATAGAGGAAGTCTTAAAGGAAATTTTAAAAATACTTAGAACTGACATGATAATCTAACATATGAAAATATGTAGGGTGCAGCTAAAGCATTATGGAGAGGATAACTAATTGTACTAAAATCCTTACATTAAAAATACAGAAAGGTTTTGAATGGATCAAGAAATTACCAAAAAAAAAAAAAAAGCAAAATAAATCCAAAGCAAACAGGATGGAAATAATAGAGGTAATAGTAAAAATAAATGAAATTGAAAATAGGTAAGCGGTAAGGAAAATCAATGAAACAAAAGCTGGTTCAAAAAAAACAAAACAAAACAAAACACAAAAAGATAAGCCTCTAGCAAGACTCCCAAAAACGAAAAAAGGGACCCAAGTCAACAATATCAAGTATACAACAGAGGATACTACTACAGATCTTGCCACCATTAAAAGGATAAAAAGGAATTACTACAAAAAGTTTTATGAACATAAGATCAACAACTTAGAAGAAGAAATGGACCAATTTTTTTTAAACTGTAAACTATTAAAATTGGGGTTTTTCTGTTTGCTTCATGTACACCAAAATGCTTTTTTTAATTTTATTCAGTAAGAGATATGGATACATTTTAAGAATAAAATTTGTCTTCCCAACTTAGACTACAAGTTCTACTCTTCAAGTGAAACTATTTCTAAGAGAATGTACTGAGAATTCAATTTTTGGTGTAAGAGGATTCAATGATGTTCTCAAAATCGTTCTGTGAACAGGAAGGTTCATGGTACCATAAGCAGTAAAGTATCCTGGGGGAGGGAATTCACAAAGTCAGTTTCTTATTTTTGGTCTTCAACATTCATGGATTCACTAACCAATCCCTCATGAATCCCCCCTTCGAGTCTATATTCTCAAAAAAAACTTCCTAGAGGAAACCCTCAAGATCAATGGCCAATCACAATTTTTCTCCATTTTCTTGGGTTTAGAATTACTATAAATTCCACACAACGTGAGAGGAAAAAAGAAACAAATATCCCAACCATGGAGTAAACTTCTAGAAGAGTCAACCTTAGTTCTCATTTTTCAGTTGCTCTAAAGAATCCTGTTTGTGAGGAAATTCCAGAAAACATTACTTCTGACTTCAGAGAGCACAGCAGCTAACCTATCCCAAAAATATTGGCATCAGCCCTAATACTTAAGAACAACCCATATAGCCTTTCCTAATAAGCCATTTTGCTGCTCTGCGTCAGTACCTTGGGGATAGACTCTAGCACTCCTATTGGGCTTCTGTTAGCAAGAACGGTCATGGGCCCAACTCACCCAAGGGGCCAGGGACGCATCCTTTTCATAACATAATTTTTTCAAGCTCAGCCATTGGACCTAATGTGTATGTTTTCCTTGAAGCTGTCTCCATGCAAGCCAGGTGAATTTATTCTCTAAAGAATACATGCCAGAATGTTAAACATACTTCCACAGAAATACAAGATTGGGTTCTGAATCTGTGCAGATGCAATCAGCCCAAACTTCCTAAAATAATTGCATAACTTCAGTGTCCCACATCCATCATGTTACCCATTTCTTTTAACATTTAGTGAATGGAAACTGCCTTTCTCATTTTGGAAGGTGATTTCATGGATTCTAGTAAGAAACATCATTTCTGAACAAAGGCTACACAGAACCACAAAGGCAGGCATTCAACCAGAAAAACTAAGTCAGTGCTGGAAGGGTCATGTCAGCACCCACTGCAGGGCCCTTAGGAAAAGTATGGGAAATTGGACAAAGGATACTTAATATAATGTTGCCTGGGTGCTTCGAGATTCTGTAACAGTGCTTCAAGTCACGTTTTGAGAGAAATGAAAATGAATTTTCTGCCCCTTCCTTTATAAGACCCGATGTAATATAAATTTTAAATGGATTTTGACTACAATTTCCCAGAGCCCGAGGGTAAGTCTTTTTTAAAAAAGAGCAGCCATATTTTTGATATTTTACCAATACATTGCATTAATCATTTACAAACACCATCTGCCTCCTTTGTGAAGGGCCCCAGTTCTGAATTTAGAAGACAGAGTACGACCAAAAAACCCAAAGAAACAAAAATTAATCTATAAAAACTCTAACCCAGCGATAAGTTCTATAGACAGCAGAGGGGGGTCCCAGGTGATCCATTTAAAACAATGAAATGGAAGCCAGCACTACTGAATGAACAGTCTATTAAAATGCCTCTCATCAGTGGCACGGAAGTGTACTTCTGAGAGCAATTCGGAGGGAAGGGCACCGGGGTCACGAGGCTCTTCCTGTCTGATGTGTGTGGCAGAGCAAGTGTAAAATGACAGGACATCGGTCTGTCTGATTACCGTGCAATTGTGGTCTTTGGCCAACTTGCAGCATTGGGGGCTGTTGGGCGGCAGTGAAGGTAAAGTTGAAGGATGTTGGGCAGGCCTTGTTTTGCTTTTACACTGAAGAAGCCAGAAATATCATTGAGATGAGGGTCACCTCAAAACTGGTGACCAAAATTCCCAGAACAAAATATAAAAGGAAGCATTCTGAGGGGTGGGAAAAAGGCCAAGGCAGGGTTTAAGCTCTTGGGTTATCTTTCCACCTTCATGGCCTCTGACTTGTGAGCTCCCCAAGCACCCCAAGATGTGAAGTGAGGGAATCTCTGGCCCCAGGAAGGGCTAATGGGAAGAGGGTACGCATATATGTGACTTGCAAGGACTGTCACGTCAAATCTCACAGGTGCTTTTCTTCATGAATATGGGTCCTGGTATATGTTTTAACCCAGTAAATGCTTGGAACTTTCAGGGCAACTTATTACCCTGTAAGTGCAGTATAGGATAGAGAAATCTAGTTGGTACATCTATCTTGGTGCCCTTAAAAACCATGGTAGGGACTGATGTCGATAGATTCTGATTTATCTTGCCCACTCAGGGGACAGAGTTTCTTCAAATTTCTTGATATGGGAAACAGAGGCAGGAATACTTCACAAGCTCAAACAAAGCCTAACTGGTTAATTTTGCATTTCAAATCAGGCTTTCCCCCATAGGTTCCCCACAAGTCACTCCACATCTCATAAACAATTCCAGTGTTATTTCAAGGCCTCTGACTGCTTTCATGGCATAGATGGAGTCTTCTGGAGAGTGTAATTTCACCTCATATTCTTCTAATGGCTTTTTTCCTAGCTTCAGTTCCCTTAAGCCTAAGTCTCCCCTCACTCAGCACTTACTAATTGTAAACCGACCTGACTGGAAATGTCACTACACCCACTTCATCTCCATTGTGTTCCTACCCTGTAGATCCAGTTAATAACTATGGAGATGACTTTCTAGCGTGGAGGTTCAAATCCCTTCATAAGTGGGGTTGAAAATATTCCTCCCAGCTCACAACTCACTTCAGGCCACAGGCGCTATAATGGAAGCTGTAATGGAATCTCACAAATACAACAGTAACATGTATGAGGAAACTAGTGGGGCGATATTTCCTGTCAACACAGAACGGAAGGCAGAAGGTTAGTTCCGTATACATAAAGTCTGCTACCCACTGTTTCTCTGAAGTTACAGGTTGTCACTTTAGAGCATTGTCCAATATTTTTTAAATTGTGTAATTAGGTTTTTCTAGATGCATCTGTGCTTCACAGTGTGTTCTCATAATTAATTTCACTTTGCAGAGCATTTGTTATATTTTGCTTTATATCCCCTTTACAATTGCTATCCTTCCCTGTGTCTCTGTGTATAATTACACAGAAATAGGAAAACTGGGGTGCCTGGGTGGCTCAGTTGGTTAAGTGTCCACCTCCTGATTTCAGCTCAGGTCATGATCTCACAGTTCATGAGATAGAGCCCCACATCAGGCTCTGCACTGACAGCGTGGAGCGTGCTTGGGATTCTCTCTCTCCCTCTCTCTGCCCCTCTCCTACTTGTGCACATTCCCTCTCTCTCTCTTTCAAAATAAATAAATAAACATTTTTTTTAGTTCTAAGAAAAAGGAAATAGGAAAACCTATCTGTGAAACAACAGCCAAAAAATACACTTGGGGTACCTGGGTGGCTCAATCAGTTAAGCGTCTGACTTTGGCACAGGTCATGATCTCATGGTTCATGAATTCAAGCCCCACATCAGGCTCTGTGCTGACAGTGCAGAGCCTGCCTGGGATTCTCTCTCTCTCTCCCTCTCTCTGCCCCTCCCCACTTGTTCTCTCCCTCCCTCTCCCCACCCCCCCCTCAAAATAAATAAACTTAAAAAAATATACTTGAGGGGCACCTGGGTGGCTCAGTTGGTTAAGAGTCCGACTTCAGCTCAGTCATGATCTCACAGTTCATGAGTCTGAGCCCCACATGGGGCTCTGTGCTGACAACTCAGAGCCTGGAGCCTGCTTCGGATTGTCTCCCTCTGTCTCTTTCCCTCCCTCATTCATGGTGTCTCTCTCTCTCTCAAAAATAAATTTTTTTTTTAAATACACTTGAGGTTCATGTAATATGTTGTATTACACATGCTAATCTTAGCCACTTTATCACCACAGGAGGCAAAATGCCAAACTGAATTGGCAGGAGGGGGGACATTTTTTTCAAATTTTCTCTTCCAGATCATGGAAGTCAATGTAATATTCAAGGTCAAACCCAAGGAATAATAAAAAAAATATAGTGAAACCAGTGAAACCAGACTATTTGCTGCTTCCCCGAAGAAAACTGTTTCCCTTGAAGACAATTCTGCATATTAAAATGTTATCAACTAGGTTTTTTTTCTTTTTTAATATCTTTTAATGTTTACTTATTTTGAGGCAGAGAGAGACAGTGTGAGAAGGGGAGGGGCAGAGAGAGAGAGGGAGATACAGAATCCAAAGAAGGCTCCAGGCTCCAAGCTGACAGTACAGAGCCCGATGTGGGACTCGAACTCATGAACTGCAAGATCATGACCTGAGCCAAAGTCGGACGCTTAACTGACTGAGCCACCCAGGTACCCCAATATCAACAAGGTTTTAGTGAGCATTCACTGTGTGCTAGGCATATGTGTTATCCACATAAACCATAAATAGCTCACCATCCCTACAAGGAAGTTATTATTGAACCCATTTTATGGAGGTGGCAACAGGCATCATCCTGTTGAAGCCTTACAGTTAGTATCAGACAAAGCCAGTAAACTGTAAAATCACAGTTTGTATGAAACAAAGCCAGAGTTCATGCCCGGGTCCATCTGCCATCAAGGTTTGTGCTTTTCCTGTCTGCTACAGTTAAGGGGCATCTTCTATTGGGAAAGCCAGCCTAATGTATTTGGCTATAATTTTTCCACCATAGATGGAAAAAAATGACCTCTTAAGGACTAAATGATCATACATATTGGCATCAAAGATTAATGAAAAGACCAGAAATCATCCAGATATCAGTAGAATTCAGAGTATTGGGTTTTGAATTCCTGTTTCACCACTTACTAGCTAGATAACCTCGAACAAATTACATTATTTCTGGCAACCAAACTTTCCTCACCTATTAATTAGAGATAAAATGGGCTCCTTGCCTCATAGGGTTGTTATGAGAATTTAAATGAGATGATGTATGTTTATCACAGTGCGTGGCATTTCATAAGTGCTCAATAAGTGTTAATTGCTAATATTTTCATTAAATGTGATCATATCCTTCCCCAGTCAGTTTGTATGTACAGATACAACTTAAGCTATTTGCCACATCGGATGAATGGAAAAATAGTAAAATCTTGGCAAACAAACTTTGATGTTTTGTCTATGACTTTCATGCATGTGTTCAGCCCTCAAGCTTCTTTTAGATAATCTAAAAGAAGCTCAAAAGACTTGATTCATTTTGGAAGCATTCATGGAGGCCCCAGAGGTATGTAAAGAAAAAAGGATTTAAGAGCTTGCTTCCATGTTTACCCCCAATGACCAAACTGACCACAGTGACGTTATCAGAATTTCCGGCTAATTTTACACATCTGAGTCATTGAACATATGTGGCCATGTGGTGATTCAATATAATAAAAAAAATCCCAAATCAGCCGTGACACAGCATTATAGATTCCATCAGAAAAATCGGCTACAAGAAAGCCACTCAGAAATCCAACGGACTAGATAGATGGCACTAGATGGAAAAAACCAAATCTCACCCCTTTGAAAAAGGAACATAAGGAAATAAGAGGTTGATTTCTAAACAGAATTCATGAATGAAATTGATACACAATTTATAGTATAAAAATATTTCTGCTGTGAACTTATGAAAAACTATAAAATTAATAATACAAATATTTCACTTTTAATTTCTACAGAGCAGGATTTCTCCAGCCCTGTTTTGCAGGTCTTCATATCTGGCAAATGGTCATCTTTTGTTATTTTTATGCGGTTCATGAACCTATTCTTGATCACCTTAGCACAGAGTAAACTGCTGCTAATTCTGATCTGTGAATTTCCCTTTTGATGTATCTTTTTTTCAGTTGAAATTAGAAGTGATTACAAATATTATTAAGATGAAAAGGACGCACTTCTATCTGGGCAACTTGTTTCATATTGACGTCGATGTAACATCAAAATCATATACACACAAGCATCAAGAACAGAATAGTTAATGGAAAGAACTTCTCAGGGAGCATAAGACAACCAACTGAATTTCGATTCTTCCTCCCAAATATGTTTTTTAAAAAATTTTTCATGTAAATAGTTTCATTCTAAAGCACCATATGTGCAGAATGAAACAGGCAGACACAGCTGGCTCCTGGCCATAGCAGATGGAAGGAAACCAATAAAGCAGTTAAGCATCAAGCTGAAGGGCTCGCACGCACACCCAGACTCTTAATAAATATCATCTGATGTTGATGAAGTACTTGGTTTCACAGGGAAGCTCAGATGATAGGGGGCAAAAATGAAATTATTAACAACTTTGTAAACACTGACAAGGTGGATGTGTTCTTGCTGCTCAGTTAAAATATGGAAGCATATTAATGTGCACGGGCACACACACGATTCATCTCAAACTTCCTAATTTTGTGACTTCTTCCTGCACAGAGGGCTTTGAGAACTATGCCCAAATTTCCACACCAAATGCTTTGCTATACCCTCCCAGCGACTTCAAGGACTCACAAAAACATTTTTTAAAACGTTATTTATTTTTGAGAGACAGAGAGAGAGAGTGCAAGAAAGGACCAGACACAGTGGGGGACAGAGGATCCAAAGTGGGCTCTACCACAACAGCAGAGAGCTGGACGCAGGGCTTGGACTCACAAAGAACTGTGAGATCATGACCCGACCCGTGCCAAAGTCAGACGCTTAACTGACGGAGCCACCCAGGAGCCCTGAGACCATTTTTAAAAGGCATCCTGAATTAAGAGGTTGTCAACCTGGCATGCAGATCTGTGACTCAGGCAGAGACCAGCAGTCCCAGGCTTTGTCATCCCTGTCAGGGGAGGACGGACACTCACTCTCTGCTGGGCGACTTGCTGGTGGGACTCCTTCATGCCCCCCTTGCCCCAGGGAACGTACTATCTGGTTTTAGTCTTTCTAATGTGGGCAGGCCAGCTGAACTCCTCCCATGAAGTGGCACTGTGGACTGGCATAAAATGAAATAGGATATATGTGCCAAAAAGGAAAAGGAACTTTAGAATGTCCTGCTCCCCACCCTGCACATTAGAATATATTGTCACTGACGAGCTGTGTGTTCTTATGCTACTCACTTACCCCTTTGGATTTCAGTTTCCTAACCTGCGGAATGATAAAACTGTAACTCTAAGGCACCTTTCAACTCAAACACTCCATGACAAGTAGCTGTGAAGTATTCCATGCCCATAAAACTTATGTAAAGCTATCTGGAAAGAAGAGTCTGTGATGAAAAGGCATTTAAAATGCACAGAAAAGACCAGTTGCCTTATAAAAATGGAAACCAATAGAGTAAAAAAAAAAATCTAAGCCCCAAACATAACTTGTTGAACAACTGCGTGGTAAACAGAATTACTGGTTTCAATTTGTCACTCTCCTGTATGTGGTATATGTCCTTGCCATGTATTATATACTGACAGCGTATGGAATGTACTTCTCCACGCCTTGACCTTTGACTTGGCCATGTGGCATGCTTTTGTCAATGGGATATTAGTGAACGTAATACAGAGACTTAAAATGTGCCTGTGCACTGGGGTTGCCCCCCTGAGCATCTGCCATCGCCATAGGGAAAACATAACACAGGAGTCACTGCCCATTCCACCTAAACCCCAGAAGAGACTCGTGGAGCAGTCCTAAATAGGCCTATAGCCTGAAGCCAGCTGAGTCCAGGTAAACATCGCAGACCCACGGGCAAGAAAAAAAGTACTTTTGTTGTAAGCCACTGGGATTTTGAGGTTATTACATAGCATGATTGCAAGAAAAGGTGACTGATAAAACCTGCAAGGAATTAACAGAGGGAGTGTGCAGAAAATGCCTAGAGAACATGAGAAGATAAGCACCTATCTATGTAGTTTCTATATAAATATCTATCTAGGTTCTCGATCAGAGCACCTACAATGATGTGCACTCAACGTGGTCACAAGTTTGTGAAGACGACAGGGATGTCCATTTGAAAACTGCATACAAATTACAAAAGGATCTTCTACTCTCAATTTAAAACAAACATAATTTATAGACATAAAAAGGTTAGCTTGATAACAGACTTAGATCTTTATTGGGAAAGTGCTAAAATTATGGAAAAATCTCAAAGTTCCCAAAACTTCAGTTACGATATTGGTCTTCACAAACTACCACAGACTGTCTTTTTGCATTGCCTGCAGCCTGGGGATGCATTGCCTGCAGATGTTTGCCACCATAAGCCACACACCTTTTGTCCCTTTGCAAATGGACTTTTATTTTTTAATTTTTAAAAATTGAGATATGATGGACATATAACATCCTATAAGTTGAAGGCATGCATGTTGGTTTGACACATTTATATATTGCAATATGATTACCACCTAAGCATTAGCTAACATTTCTAAATATTACATAATTATCATTTCTTTTTTGTGGTGAGAACAATTAACATCTAGTCTCTTAGCAACTTGGAAGTTTAAATACAGTATTGTTGACTATAATCACTATGCTGTGCATTAGGTCTCCAGAAAGTATTCACCTTCTAGTTGCAAGTTTGTACCCTCTGACCAAAACCTCCCCAGTTTCCCCACCCGCCAGCCTCTGGTAACCACCATTTTACTCTCTTTTCAGAGCTATGGCTTTTTTTCGATTCCACATGTAAGCGATATCATACATCATTTGTTTTTCTCTGACTTACCTCACTTAGCATAATGCCCTCAAGGTCCACCTATGTTGGTGCAAATGGTAGGACTTCCTTCTTTGTCATGGCTAAATTAGAGTCCTTGTATATATGTATCACATCTTTATCCACTCACCCATTGTCAGACACTTAGTTTGTTTCCATATCATAGCTATTGTAAATAATACTGTAATGAACATGAATGTGCAGATATCTCTTCAAGTTACTAATTTTAATCCCTTCTAGAATGGGTAGAATTTCTGGATCATATGATAGCTCCAGTTTTGATTTTAAAGAAGCCTCCACACTGTTTTCCATGATGGTTGTTTTCCATCTTCCATTTCCGTTTCAATTTTGCATTTCCATCAACAGTGCACAAGAGTTCACTTTTCTCCACATCCTCACCAGCATTTAACTCTTGACTTTTTGACAACAGCCATACTAACAGATGTGAGATGGGATCTCATTGTGGTTTTGATTTGCATTTCTCTGATGATTGGCTATATTGGGAATCTTTTCATAAATGTGTTGGCCATCTGTATGTCTTCTTTGGGAAAATGTCTATCCAAGTCCTTTTCCCATTTTTAAATTGGGTTATTTGTGGTTAAAAAAAAAAACTGAGAGCTTTTCCTCTAAGATCATGAACAAGACAAGATGTTCACTCTCACCACTTTCAAGCAACAAAATATTGGCAGTTTGAGCCACAGCAACCAGACAAGAAAAAGAAATAAAAGGCATCCAAATTGGTATGGAAGAAGTAAAACTTTCACCATTTGCAGATGACATGATACTATATGTAGAAAACCCTAAAAAACTCCACCAAAAGCCACTAAAACTGATAAATGAATTCAGCAAAGTCACAGGATACAAAAATCAATGTATAGAAATCCATTGCATTTCTATACACTGATAATGAAGTAGCAGAAAAAGAAATTAAGGAAACAATCCCATTTATAATTGCATCCAAAGTAATAAAACATCTAGGAATAAATTTAACCAAGGAGGTGAAAGACCTGTACTCTGAAAACTATACAACATTAATGAAAGAAATTGAAGACAACACAAACAAATGGGAAGATATTCCATACTCATGGATTGGAAGAACAAATATTGTTAAAATGTCCATATTACCCAAAGCAATCTACAGATTTAATGCAAGCCCTATCAAAATATCAACAACATTTTTCACAAAATTAGAATAAACAATCCTAAATTTGTATGGAACCAAAAAAGACCCTAAATAGCCAAAGCAGTCTTGAAAAAGAAGTCCAAAACTGGAGGAATTACAATCCTAGATATCGAGATATACTACAAAGCTGTAGAAATCAAACTGGTATGGCAGTGGCACAAAAATAGACACATAGATCAATAGAACAGACCAGAGATCCCAGAAATAAACCCACAATCATATGGCCAATTAATCTTTAACAAAGGAGGCAAGAATATCCAATGGGAAAGACAGTCTCTTCAACGAAAGGTACTGGGGAAACTGGACAGCTACATGCAAAAGAATGAAATTGGACCACTTTCTCACATAATACACATAAAAAAAACTTAAAATGGATTAAAGATTTAAATATGACACCTGAAACCATAAAAATCCTCGAAGAGAGCATAGGCAATAATTTCTTTGACACCAGCTGTAGCAACATTTTCCTAGATATGTCTCCTGAGGCAAGGGAAGCAGAAGCAAAAATAAATGTTTGTGACTACATCAAAATATAAAGCTTCTGCATAACAAAAGAAACAATGAACAAAAACTATAAGATAGCCTACTAAATGGGAGAAGATAATTGCAAATGACATATTCAAGAAAGGATCAGTATCCAAGATATATAAAGAAGTTATATAACTCAGGGGCACCTGGGTGGCTCGGTCGGTTGGGCGTCCGACTTCAGCTCAGGTCATGATCTCACGGTCCGTGAGTTTGAGCGCCGCGTCAGACTCTGTGCTGACAGCTCAGAGCCTGGAGCCTGTTTCAGATTCTGTGTCTCCCTCTCTCTCTGACCCTCCCCCACTCATGCTCTGTCTCTCTCTGTCTCAAAAATAAATAACCATTAAAAAATTTTTTTAAAAAGTTATACAACTCAACATCAAATAAATAATTACTAATTAATCTAATTTTAAAATGGACAGAAAACATTAACAGATATTTCTCTAAAGAAGACATACAGATGACCAAGAGACACATGAAAAGATGCTCAACATCACTATCAATCAGGGAAATGCAAATCAAAACCACCATGAGGTATCACCCCATACCTGTCAGAATGGCTAAAATCAAAAACACAAGAAACAACAAGTGTTGGTGAGGCTCTAGAGAAAAAGGAACACTTGTGCACTGGCTGTGGGAATGCAAACTTTGTAGACACTGTGGCAAACAGTATGAAGTTTCCTCAAAATTTCAAAATAGAATACCAAATTTAAAATAGAATTACCATATAATCCACTACTGGGTATTTACCCAAAGAATATGAAAACACTAATTCAAAAAGATATATACACCCTTATGTTTATGGCTACACTATTTACAAGAGCCAAATTATAGAAATAACCCAAGTCTATTGGTAGATGAATGGATAAAGATGTGGTATACACACACACACACACACACACACACACACACACACACAATGGGATATTACTCAGCCATTAAAAAGAATGAAATCTTGCCATTTGCAACAACATGGATGAGCATAACTCTAAGTGAAATAAGTGAGTCGGAGACAGACAAATACTGTATGATTTTATTCACACATGAAATTTAAGAAACATAACAAATAAAGAAAAAAAGAGACAAACCAAAAAACAGACTCTTAGCTATGGAGAACAAACTGATGGTTACCAGAGGAGAGGTGGGGGGGGGATGGGTGAAATAGGTGATGGGGATTAAGAGTACACTTATTATAATAAGCACTGAATAATGTATAGAATTGTTGAATCACTATATTGTACACCTGAAACTAATATAACACTGTATGTTAACTATACTGGAATTAAAATTAAAAAATAATAATAAAAGGGGCACCTGGGTGACTCAGCCGGTTAAGCAACCAACTCTTGGTTTTGGCTCAGGTCATGATCTCACAGTTCCTGAGTTCAAGCCCCACATCAGACTCTGTACTGGTGGTGCACAGCCTGCTTGGGATTCTCTCTCTCTCTCTGCCTCTCCCCCACTCATTCTCTCTAAATAAATAAATAAACATTAAAATAATAATAATAAATTAAAAATAAATTAGATTATTTGCTTCCTATTTAGTTGTAGGAGTTCTTTATATATTTTATATATTAACCTTTTATCAGCTATATGGTTTGTGAGTATTTTCTTCCATTGTATAAGTTGCCTTTTCAATGTATCGGTTGTTTCCTTTGCTGGGCAGAAGCCCTTTAGTTTAATGTAGTCCCACTTGTTTATTTTAGTTTTTGTTGCCTGAAGAATACATTTTCTAAAGAGACAATGTTTGAATTTTTCCTGGGATCCAGAAGCTACTGAATTTGGACAAATCAACTTTATAGAGAAACGTGTGCATATCTGTCTCATAATTAAATAATATAATTACCATGTTGCATCTAATTTGTATGCCGCTCTGTCTCTTGGAGCCAGAAATCCCACCCAAGCAACCTTAGGGTTTCTATTATAAATGCACCTAAGTCTTTGTTTTCTTTAACAGACTCACCAGAGAGGACCAGAGAATAAACTAGTCAGAGAGGATAAACTCCCAAAACTCAAGTCAATATCAGAGCACCAGTCACAGTAATAAGAATGAAGTGTCTGTTATTTTATACCACTTGATAATAGATTATGTAGCTAACGGAAACAGATTTTGTGGAAAAATTGTGATAATCTATAAATTAATTGTGTTGTGATTTTAAATTTAAAAAAGCACCGTACATAATACTATCTGTAGTAGGATCATAACAGTATTTAAAAAATGTGCACTAGAAAACTAGATTTGGAATGTCCTCAAAATTTGTCAACCCACTGTCTTTGAGTGATAGAGCATGTGAGTCATGACATTTTTTCTTTCTATTTTTCTGCATTATCTGTATTTTCCAAATTGAACACGCATTATTTGAAATATCTTTTGAAAATACGTTTCCTAAATTACAATTTTATTCTTTCAAAATGCAGTTTTCCTTTAGGTATACCCTGCCCAGTCTTCTTCCACATCCTTACCAAAAACTGCAAATTAACACTGAAAGAGAATTTATGTATTTATATCTGATCCTCAAAAGTTTGGCTGATTACCAACAGCACAAATGTTTGGTCCCAAAGTTAAAATTTCAGGTGCAATTTTTTTTAAACCTAATGTTAACCAGAACAATGAAATGATATGATCCCTACAAAAGAGTCGACAGTGTCTTACAACATGATCATTAAAAGTGAAGATGCCGTCTCGTTACTGCAACACCAGGGAAATTTTGACGTTACACAGGACATGAAAATATTGTATCCCCAAAACATGCCAATCATGTCTTCGAATTTGTAATTATTTCAACAGAGTGGATTGGCCTGACTCAAAAGTTATATTTAAAGAAGTTATAAATATTATAATCATAAAATAGTAAGTAATTAGCATATTCTTCATCCCAGAGTGCATCAAGGACTTCATTTAGTAGAATATCATGCTCTCTCTCTTCAAGGACAAGTAGAAAATAGAAATGAAAAATAATTTTCCTAAGGCCACACAGAGTAAAATATGATTGGACTAGATACCTCCTGATTTATGAATCTCTCCTGAGTATGTCATTAGAATCTTGAAAATATATGTTACCACTGGGCTAGGCAGAAGCACTGTTTTTTTATCAAAATTCCCATGTTGCAAAAGTGATTTTGTATAAAGCAATATTTAGCGTTTTCATTTCCAAAGCAAACATTAAAAAAAAAAATAAAACTACTTCCCACTTGACTTTGTGGGAAATCGCTACTAATAACTATTGTTAAACAGTTTGCAAAAATATGACATGCTATTTCATTGCCTGATAATAATAAGCTTAGAAGAACAAAACATAAATAAATAGCTCTATGCTATTGTTTCTCAGCTTCAGAAAATTACACATGCTTTTACTAGTTGATAATTTTGTGCACTTAAAATCTAGAAACATTCATTAAAAATTAATAGTCTTGTATCATAAATAATATAAGCATATCTTTAAAAGATACGGAAGATAGATTATTGGCATTTTGTAAAATTGATAAGGAAAGACTACTATGTCCCACTTCAAAGATTACCTACATTTCTAGAAGGCTCAGGAACAATTTTGGGAGTTTGCTTTCTGTGTAAATTCTCTTATGATCTGTAAGGGCCAAGAAACAGCAACAATTACCTCCTATCTGCCCCCCCCCCCAACACACACACACTCACTAGTTATGTCAAAGCAACGAAGAGCACCTGTAAATTCATTTTTATTTTAAGCAATGGCTCCGGTACATTTTTTTTTTTTTTTTTGTCCTCAGAAAGAGAAAATACTTTTGCTTGCTGCCAGTTGGCTGTGGTGGAGAAGCAGAAGCCTCACCAGGGTTAATGGAAGAATGACCAACTTATGGAGGAGACTCCAGCGAATGATGTCATGTGTGGTTAATACTGGAAATAGCAATGCAGACATTTTCAAGTCCTAAGATTACAAAGAAGACCTAACAACAGAGAACCCTAACAATGCGGGGGGCTTTATTAGAAACAATTCACCTCCATGAGAAAGAACTTTTCCTAAGCATGCCCTTCTACCCTTGGGGAAGAGGAGTGACAAATGAGGTTGGTAAATTTGGGGCAAATAGAAGGGCATGCTCTGATCAGCTGTACTTTTCTTCCACTTGAGAGTGTGCCTGTTCACAAAGAGCATGAGTTCTCTCTGCTCCTCTGTGCCCAGAGCCTCTCCTGGGCAGGGGTCCTCCTCCAGGGGAATGAATTCTGCCCCAGCCAGCCGCCACTGGGGCAGTCAGGCAGTTCTGCCTAACTCAGGACTTTAGCTGTCAAGCAACCCACGTGGCCAGCAGAGCCCAAGCCATCGCCTTACTTCTGGCTTCTGGAAGTAAACAGGAGAGATACTTGGTCCCTGCCTTTTCACTATTTTATATCTGAACTTTTTCAAAAACTGAGCCTCTTTGGGTATCAGTTTGGATGGTTTTGTTCCGATGGTACCATAGCAAATCACGACACTTACTCTCAGAAAAGGGCTTTCATTCACTGCCCACTGATTTGCAAAGACTCCAAGCCAAATCTACTGCCTGATTTATAAGGAAGTCATCAATCATCACATGAGACACTGAGTCCACACTTGAATAATCTGCTTATTCAACATCGCAACATCACAATTCTGACCATAGCACATTATGGATCTGTGCCATTATTTATTAATGTCTCTCTTTTGAAAGGCTCATTATTTTTTACTGTAAAGTATTATCCCAAAAGGAAAGCACATTCCCACTGTGGAAGGAAAATGAGTCCCACTTGTCAAAGATTAACACCAAAAATGTACACAGCACTTAGCATACGCCAGGCACCATTAGAAGTGCTTGACAAATATTAACTCCTTGACTCCTCCCAACAATCCTAGGAGTAGGTACTATTATTGCTGTCACTGATAGAAAAGAAAACTGAGGGATGGAGAGACCAGGAAATTTGCTCAAAGTCAAGCAGCTAGTGAGGCGCAGACTGGGATCAGCCCCAAGTATCTTGTGTCAAGTGTCCTGGCTCTAACGTCAGCTCTGACAGACCCCAAATGTAGAAAGTGACCATAGCAACAAAGACAGCAAAAAGAAAAATCAATGTTCTCACTGTATAAAAACGAAAATGAAACACAAAGCATGATAACCAATTAACAAAAATTCACTCCTGAAAATTTCATTTTTCTTGCACAAGAGATACCTGTTAATAGGCAGTTGATAATAATATTTTTAATTGTAAAATGAAAATGAAAATGAAATGCAGAGAATAATAACTGATTTATAAAAATCCACTCTGGAAAATTCTATCTTTCTCATGCAATAAATAACTGTTGATGGTAAGTCAATAATAAAAGCTTCATTTTGAGTAGCTTTATTTTAAGATTAATCAGAGTAAGATGCCCTGAAAGGGAAAGGAGTGTTTTAATTCATTTTTGCTTCTCTTTTGCTAGGTCCTGAGCAGAAATCTACAGAGGTTGAATCGACCTGAATCACTCTGAGTTTATCTAATGGAATTTTTCCCCACCACATTCTTCAATGTGCTTATCAGTAGCGATTCTTAGCCCTCACGCACCTCTTTCTTTCACAGGAGCCTGCCTTCAAGTGATTCATGTGGTCGGCAGGAAGTGAATTATAGTTCTTGGCCCTGTTACTTCAGTTTCACCCAAGCAATAATACTGTATCCGTGAAGTCAGGCATTGATGGGCTATTCTTTTCATAAAGTATGCATGAAGTGAGACAGTATGAAGCCTCCCCCACCCCACTCCTTTGCCTCCTAGTCACATGGCGACTATACATTTCCCAGCCTCCCTTGCAGTTAAGTGGAGTCACATGGCTGACTCTGGCCAATAAAGTGTGAGCAGAAGTGAGTCAGGGCACCTTCAGGGATCTTGAGTGTCCTGTCTTTGTCTGTCTTTGACTGGAGAAAGCCGACTCAAGGATCTAGAGGAACCCAAAGGCCCCAAATAGGAGTCTGAGTCTTTAAATGATAGAACAGAGGACTGACTCCCACCAAAGCCCACAGTGGACTATGATATAAGGTGAGAAATAACCTTTTACTGTCACAACTCACTCAGACTTTGAGATGGTATGACAGCAGTTACTTTATTCTGATTAATATGATGCATTAAAGCAAATGCTTACCTCCTGCTATTTGAAAATGGTTTCTCTATATAGCCTTAAAATGACAACTCTTTGGTAAACATGATGTAGGAGGCACAGCCCCGGCTTACACAGCTTGGCCATTCCATAGAAAATGTGCTTCCAGACACTGATGGAAATCATCAAAGGCTGTATCATCCCAAGTCATGTTGTAGCTAAATCTGTTCTAGAACTTACTGATTTTTTCTCTTTCTGCTAATCCTTCACTGTGACTGGCATATTGAACGAGTACAACTCATGAGTTTAAGTGGGTGATGGGCATTTGAGGAGGGCACTTGTGGGGATGAGCACTGGGTGTTGTATGGAAACCAATTCGACAATAAATTATATTAAAAAAATAAAACTCAAAACACATAAATAAAATTAAATGGGGACTGTCTCCATCAAGACTCACTGATGGAACTGTCATCAGTATTCTTTTAAAATGCAAAAATGTCCATATGTAGAGAGTCAAATATCACTGTACATAGAATTGATGAAAAAAAAGGCTTTAAAACGAGGGAAAAAATAATCACCAAAACTTGTTTTTCTCCACTGTCTCTTTAAACGCAGTCAGATCCTTCTCTTCACCCTGACTTTTATGGTCATGCTTAGGGGAGGGAAGGGAGGGGAAGGGAGGGGAGGGGAGGGGAGGGGAGGGGAGGGGAGGGGAGGGGAGGGGAGGGGAGGGGAGGGGAGGGGAGGGGAGGGGAGGGGAGGGGAGGGGAGGGGAGGGGAGGGAAGGGAAGGGAAGGGAAGGGAAGGGAAGGGAAGGGAAGGGAAGGGAAGGGAAGGGAAGGGAAGGGAAGGGAAGGGAAGGAGGGAGGGAAAATCTACTGTCATTTTAAGTCACAACCGCAATCTCAATTTGGGATTTTTAAGTGGTGAACTGAATATAGTAATCAACAGAGCAGTTGTCAAAGTTAATACTCCTCCCTTCCACATGCCCTTCCCCACCCTGGGCCAGCAGCCAGCTGCTCCCCACCTTACAGGACGAGAGTCTGGTTAACATCTCCTGTGTTAAATTTGAAATTTCTCCCCCCACTTCCCCACTGCTATTTCTGACCTGTGTCCCATCCAGGGTTGAAGCTGCAGGAGGAAGAAGTAAAAGGGCAGGAAAATTCCTACTTGACAAGTCCTATAGTAATATAGTGCTGTTTTTTTCTGGTGCTGGTGGACATTTATAGCTGACTTGTTTGTATTGTATTTCCATGGGTTCAATGGAAACTCTTTTCTGGGTGCCTCTGACTGGACCCCATCGGCTCACCGATGCCTCTCATTTGGCTGCCCATTCCCCAACACCCTCAGCTTCTGTCCCCTATCCTCTCACCCCCGTATTTAAGTTCTCTTGCCAGTTTATTTACTTGCTTATTGTCTGTTCTGCTCCACACCTCCACCCCCATCCCACTAACCTGTCAGTTCCATGACCACTGCCATGGTGTCCTTACCCTGCCTTTTACTGCCATGGTGTCCTTACCCTGGAGAAATTCTCTTAGAATTATTCCAGGCCATTGGTTCAGCGGCTGGTCCCTAGTATTCACATTCCATCACAGACCAGAGTCGTTATGCAGATGGCAGAAGCAGCAACTCTTCCTGGCCAGAGCACTCACTGCCCCCATCTCTCTGGCTCCTTTAATTCCCCAGTGAGGCTGGGAGAAATGGGACACCAGTTGGCCAAGCCCTTCTACCCACAAGGGTCATATTTTAAGCTCTCTGGGTAGCCTGGTGTAAGTCCCCTCATCAGATTTTGGGGTGAGGGGCTAAGCACATCCCTAATTCTCTTGCTTAGTTTGGGTGGAATCATAGGACAGCTTTCCCCTGCGAAACGCTCCTCACAAAATCATTTTAATTTTGAACTATCGATTCACTTATCTTTGACATAGATAAGGGGCTTTAAGAGTCGTGTAACTGGTTTTCAGGCTTCCCTTTTGAATTCTGCATTTGGCTTAACATTCTTTTTGGAGTGGACCTTCTATTTCTCTTGGTGCCTCCACCGAAACTCCACAGTCCTGTTATCCTAGTTAAATCCAGGTCTTCCTTTCGAGCAAGCATTCGAGTAAATGCCTATTTTTAGGCTTCTGGTATCATATTTAACACGTCTACACTTCAGTGTGGCTTACCTGTTATGTGCTACACATTGCAATTGCTTGATTTGGCATGGCAACAGCTGTTCCATTTCTATTGCCTTTAAGCAGACGATTTAATTTTCTTCCAACTACCTCCATTGGAGACTTTGTCAGTCCTAGTTTCTGTTTTTCCATATTCATAGGGTAACAGTCCAGTTGGAAGTGAAGGCCAAAGAACTATTCCTGAAGTTGTGGTTGCTTTGTTTTTACTCAGAATATGTGTTGAAGATCAATAAAAACAGCAAAATGTTCTAAAGATGCTTTGCTTCATGCTCAACACAGATGAGAAAGCTTCATTGTCTACCTCTAAGTTATCTTGCTAATTTATTTGTTTACTTGCTTGCTGTCTTTTCCTCTTCACATCCACCTTACCCCACTGACATGTCAGTTCCATGACAGCAGAATTTAGCCATCGGATTGACTACTGTTAACTACGCCCCGTGCCAATGACTGACTGTGACAGAGAAGATGCTTTCCAAACTTCAGGGGCACAAAAATCATTTGGCATGATTCTAAATCAAATGCAATTTGATGGAATAGTTGATTTTAACCAGTAGGCCTGGGGTGGGCCAAGGAGACTGGTTTTTTTTTTAACCATTTCCCAGGTGATAATGATGGTCTGCAGACAACCACCCTCTGAGCAGCAACGTTAAAAAACCTTGTTGGGGTGCCTGGGTGGCTCAGTCGGTTGGGCGGCTGACTTTGGCGCAGGTCATGATCTCGCGGTCCGTGAGTTCGAGCCCCGCATCGGGCTCTGTGCTGACAGCTCAGAGCCTGGAGCCTGTTTCGGATTCTGTGTCTCCCTCTCTCTGACCCTCCCCCGTTCATGCTTTGTCTCTCTCTGTCTCAAAAATAAATAAACGTTAAAAAAAAAAATTAAAAAAAAAACCTTGTTGACTGAATTTTCCTTTTTACTTCACTATTTGTTATGTACGGTATTTTAGAGAGAATGATGGCGATTATGGGGCAAAGAGCCCTTCAGAATTGTCCCTTGCCACCACCACTGTCTGTCCCCAATTTTAGCCGCTGGTCTCATCTTTCTTGTCATCAACATCCAATGTCTTTCACTCAGATTCACGTGAGGCCATCCTTCCTGCGACAAAGTCTCTGAGTGCTGACAGAAGTAAGATTATCAATGTCTGCTCCTGGTCTAAGAAGTATTTTAGAGGACACCATGCAAAAGGACCAGACCTCAGTTTGGGGCCGAGGACTCCAAATTGCATAAGTCTCAGCAAGGCTCAAAGAGAAAGCGTCATCCCATGTAGCAGTGACTACAGACTACACACCTGGGAGGCGTGGCCCCATCTTACTTTTTAACTCCTCTAAAGCGGATGGACGCTTTGCATAAATTTGCGTAGCATTAGGTCATTCCGATCCTGTCCGGTGAGAAAATGACTTACTTATTAAGAGAAACTTCTGGCCCAAATTCCAGCTGGGGAGACAATGAACAAAACAGATCTATTTCCCAGCAACCTGAGTTCAAAGCAGAGGGCAGGATGGGTAGCAGAGGCCCTGACAGAGCTGAGATGGAGAGAGGCCTCAGTGAGGCCTGCGGGGGGTGGGGGGCGGAATCTGAAATTACAACTGAAGCAACAGCTTCTCCAAATGGAAGTTTGAACTACTTATCACTTGAGCTGGGTAATTCTCTTTACATCCCACCATAAGGGAGCACTGCAGCCTAAAAAGGTAAAGGAGGGTGGGGTGAGAGGGGCAAAGATTTCCGTGTGGATTCCCTTCCAGATTCTCCACTTACTGACTATGTGACTTGGAGCAAGTTACATAATCTCTCTGAGCTTGAACTGTCTCATCTGTAGAGGAGGGACAAGAATAACAATCTTGCAAGGTCACTATGAGAATTAAATAAAGTATATTCCAAGAGGCTCAATACGATGCCAGCTTTTCGCAGGTACTGAGCAAATACCCCCTCCCCCCCTTCAAGGACCACCACAGACAAGGGAGACATCTGGTATTCTGTAGGCTCCTCAGGCACCTTAACTTTGAAAGCATCTTCACAGGTGTTTACTTACTTTGCTTTTCTACAAAAAAAAGAGAGAGAGAGAGAGAAGGAAGATGTGAAGAAAAGAAATACAAAAAGAGGGAACTGTGGCAGAAAAGGAAGATGTGAAGAAAAGAAATACAAAAAGAGGGAACTGTGGCAGAAACACAGGACGTTGTAAAACAAAAACAAAAGCCTACAGCCCCATCGGACATAGAGATGTGGCATGTGACTATCAGAGGCTCTCATGAGGCAGATGAAGGTCAACTGACAGCGAGTCAAGTCTGCAGTAAATGCTCTCCAATTAAAATAAAAGTCAAGCCTCTGAGTTTGTTGTGAATTTGACCCAGAAATTAAGTTTTGAGAAGAAAGAAGTCTTGCCATTCCAGCCGCCTGCACGTGGAATAATAGTGGCACTTAGCCTTGCTAATCACTGATGTGTATTCCCTGGTGGGACCCTAAGGGATACGGCTGAACCACGCTACCCTATTAAAACTTCCTAAATATAGCCTCTGAGGTGCAGTGTCTGCTGGACCCTTTTACATGTCAAGATCCAAAGCAAGTTACAGATCTGCAGTGCAGATAGAATTGGGGCCCAGCGGAAGCCCACACTGTGCCCTTCCCCTCTCCACCTTTTGGGGGCTACTTACTAGGAACCGCTGGGTATCTTCCAAGATAGAGATGAGTTAGGCTAAAGGAGGAGACAGTCCTCCACCAGCCTGGCCCATCAGCATTGCCCCTCTGGCCTTTGACTAAGTCTTCAGAAAGAGACGGCTTTGAGAAATAGCCACAAACCATACTCACGTATATCTGAGAGACACTGGCCACAGCAGGCAGTGGAACTTTGGGGGCATAGGACAAAGACAACGAGTGGAGAAAAGGAGCTGTCCCCATGTCACTAGTGTGACATTTCGCCCAGTGATCAAGTGTGCTAGCTCAATGGACCTGGGTTTGAATCCAGGTTCTGCCATTTTCCAAGTATATGAGGTGGGGCAAGTTTGGTAACCTCCGTTTCATCATCTGTATAATGGACACAAAAATGGAAGCATCTCTTAGAGTCTCTCTGAGGCCTACATGAGACCCATGTAAAAGCAGTGCCTACAACTATTCTCAAGTCATTACAGAAAATAACACATGTACAGTATAATCCTCTGACACAACAAAGTAGCTTAATCCCAGAAGTAACAGCAGACCACAGACCCTTGGAAACCGTTCTCCGTGAGGACTGAAGGGACAGTAATCACAACGGCGATAGCAGAAAGCACCTGCATAGTGCTTCCTATGAGCCAGGTGCTGTTCTCAGTGCTCTAATTGATTAACTCATTTGGTTCACACAGCAATTCTTATGAAATGAAAACATTATTATAATCTTTATTTCACAGATGAGGAAACGGGCATGGAGAGGCTAAGTAATCTGCCCGAGATTACAGGACCCGTGAGTGTCAGGGCAGGTCCAACCCAGGCAGTTAGATCCAGAATCGTGCCCTCCACCATTAGGCAACACAACCTCTCGATACCATGGCCCAATGCCAACCAAGACGTGGCACCACACTGGGGCCCGCTAGAGTACAGCCTTTCTCACCATACCACCCATAAGGCATCACACAAACATCAGTATTCACAGAGCAGCTCAATCAAGCATGCAGATGCCCCAACAAGATCCACAGTACCAGTGGCTTGGACAGAGCAGGGCGGTCCAGGGCAGAGGGCAATGGCACCATTAGTTGTGGCAGGAATCACAGAGAGACAGTCCCAGCTGGCCCAGCAGCCATACCCCCAGGAGAGGAAAAGGAGGAAAGAAATGGTAAATTCCCCATAGTGGTGAGTGCTCTGGGGTGGTAGCACTCTCTAGTAAATTCCTGTGGGACACATTAGTGGAGGCTAGAAGTCTAGCGTTAGTGGGGGGGGAATTAGAGCTATTCTGGTTTTTAACTATAGGTATTACAGTCAGAGTTACCCCTAAATTGGCCCTCCTGAAGAAGCCCACAGCTGTAAGCATCTGAACATCAAACCTTTATCTTGCTGATTATAAATTATAAGTTCCCGAAAGGCAGAGAATGCGTCTCTCGCATTTCGATAGTCCCCACCAGTTGCCAGAGGCCTCTTTTCACACAGTAGGCCATCAATAAATGTGTAATGAAGTTAACCAAATATATTTAATAAAGATTTACTACCTAGGGCTAGCCCTTAAAACAATTACTTTCAACTTTGCAATTTTCTTTGTAGAGGCGATGGCATAAACCAACTTTTCTGCTCTAAGTTTCAGTAGGAACAAAAAAGCTCGTAACGGCGAAACTAAAGACCTAGTCCAACCTCTGAGCACATTTATTGCACAGTGACTCTAAACACTAAGGCAAAGTCCTTCCTCTGTAGTGAAAAGAATATAAATTATATATATACATTTACATATATATGTATCATATATATAATTATATATAAATTATATATAAATAGGCTCTTTGCAAACTCAATCTTGTTGCTTCCCCTGAGTAAAAGCATTCATGGCTAATAGCAGCTTTCATTATTATTATTACTATTATTTTTGCTAACACTTACCAATCCTGAATGTATCTAATCCAATGTTATTTGTTGCTATGACTCAAAGAAGAAAAGTTGCTGCCGTTTGTGCCATAACTCTTTAAGTCAATTGTTGTCAAATGTATAAAGGTGACTTCAGGTCAGCCTGGAGCACTGGTTGCCATGTCCCAATGTCTGGACCCCTGATGCAGGACTAGACTAGGGCCGGAATGTGATGGAGTGAACATAAATTAAAGGAGACTGCACCTTCTTTCATGGAACCCCCAGAGATGTTAGTCATGGAAATTGAAAATCGCCGTTCTACAAAATAAATGTAATTTAGCAGTGCTTTAACAGATACCAACTTCTCAGTGACAATTTTAACAAGGGTCAACAAACGATAGCTTGTGAGCCAAATCTAGCCCCTCTCCTGTTTTCCAAAGTAAAATTTCATTGAACACAGCCACACTCATTCATTTCTGTATTGTCTATCACTGCCTCTGCCACGCTATAAGTGCAGAGTTGACTAGTCTCAAAAGAGGCTGAATGGCTTGCAAAGCCAAAAATATTTTCTCTGTTCTCTACCGAAAAAGTTTGCCAATCCCTGGTTTAGATTAACACCAACAGTCACAGACACCATTATCTCATGACAATTTGGAATGATACCAAAATTCATTTCACCAATCCAGCCCAACCTCCTAAGACATCAGAATGTAATTAGGGTCATTAAGTTTTCTTATGCATTTATGAAGTTCACTCCTTGAGTCATCAACACAATGCCTGTTAAAGAGGCATAAGCTTTGCCATAAGGTGGTAACAGGAGAAGTAGAAGAGATAGGTCCTGCCCTTTATATTGACAACTGGCATCTCATTCCTGTGCAGAAAATCAAATACGTGGTTCTTATTGCATTTCCTTCCATACGTGAGTGTTGTGCCTGTCTCTTTCATGAGCTGAGACAAACTCTAAAACATTAAAATGCATAAGTAAGATGATGCTTGTCTAGCTGCGGCCTTGCTAGCTTGCCCACCCCCAAACGGCTCCCTGGCCAGACAGCACTTGCCTAATGACGTGTGAACGCCTCCTGCAGGAGCCTCGAGACCCCACTCACTACACATTTTTCTTCCCTCACCTCGAATTCCCTCTAAGTATCAACTACATCTCCCAGGAGGCTTGACAAGCAGAGAATAGCAGTGTTCTCATTCTTTCCAATAATAACTTATTTTTCTTACATTCCTCCTCCCAAGCCCAAACAGCGGAAAAGTGTAGATGGAGGAAAATTTAAGAAGTGAAAAGGAAAGACAGTGGTGAGGAGTTAACATGTGGTAAAGAGAAAGGTTGCTGGAAAAAGAAGAAAGAGGTGTGCAGGACTACGCCGAAGGTAAAACCTTATCAATAAAGAAGCAATAGCGAGCCGAGCTGTCAAGAGAGAAGGAAGTAAAAACTTGACAGTGCAGGGAATGCAGGACATTTTAGTTTTACCGTAACACTGACCTTGTTCTTTCAAGGCACATCTTATGTTTTGCCTGAGAGGATGGGCCTGGTATTGCACTTCGTGGCCCTGCTCTCCAGGGAGAACCGGAGGGATGGTGGCAGATCTCTCTTCACAGCTATTAAGCCCCATGCATGTAGAATCTCATTTTCACAAACTCCAGAGTGCGTTGTAACGTCTCTGTTTTACTTCTCGCTAAATGGAACCAAATGGCTACACTGCAGAAGAGGCTATTATCTACTGATAATTACTGAGCAAAACCAAATCAAGTACCGAAACTCAGACACCGGCTTGGGATCCACCTCAACTAGTCATGCAGAAAATCAGTCTCCCTGCACTCCACATTTCCACCACGCAGAAACCTAGCTCAGGGCCTGCCTGATTTGGGATCCATCACTCCAACACCTGAACAAAGCGTCTGTTTACCACCTCGAAAGCTGAAAACACGTGATACCATCGGACACTTAGGAGATGTTCGTTTTATTGATAAATAAAAAATAACGGTAGGGTTTCCCTACCTATTCCTAGACTGGGAAGTGGAGCTGGAATCAGGATAAAGCCTTAAGGAAGATGCCTAGAGCACAAAATTTAAGGAGGCACTCACTTTCAGGATCATGTAAGCACAGAGTCAGCAACCTCTGAGCAATGGGGGATGGGAGTTTGTGGATAAATGCTTCACCCTTCCATCCCTCAAGTGTACAAGCTGAGCTGCATTCTATAAGCAATGCAGAAGGATATTATGATTGTGCTCCAGTTGCCCAAGCAGTAACCACTTGAAATAAACATTTGCATTTGCTTTTCCCTCCTCCTCCTGTTTCATCCTTTTGAAATTCTCACTCAAGTTCCATGAAGTCACCCCTCAACTACCATTTCCTAAATGCAAGCCTATACCCCAGGTTCTGCCTTCTGAGAAAACCCAACCTAAGAGAATTGGTGTAGGATTTGCTATAGGAAGCAGATTTTCGGGACTGGATTTTGGAACTAGTGACTGACCAGGGACCAGGGACACTATCTTAACACTCACTTATAGCAAATGGAAATGAGGTATAGGTGAATAGTGAACGATTGGTTTCTGCACTTGAACAGGATAGGGGGAATGAGAATTTTAAGAATTGGGGGTTAGCTGGCATTCGTTAACTGCAACCATAAGGCATATTGTGTTCAAAATTAGGTTCCAGATTTATTATTAAAGACATAAAGGGGCGCCTGGGTGGCTCAGTCTGTTGAGGGTCTGACTTCAGCTCAGGTCATGATCTTCTGGCTCATGGGTTTGAGCTCTGCATTGGGCTTGCTGCTGTCAGCACAGAGCCCACCTCAAATCTTCTGTCCCCCTCTCTCTCTGTCCCTTCCCTACTCTCAATCTCTTGAAAATAAATCAAACATTTAAAAAATTATAAAAAAATATGTAGAACTACAAGAGGTCTTTGATGTGTCTCCTATGTCTAAAGTATACCAGTGGACTTGATAGGATAGGAGTGGGCCCCTGAGACCTGGATGTAGAAAGACCTGAGAATCTTGTATCTCTAGAATCCTTTGAATTCTCCCATCCTAGAATAAGCAGCACCCTTTCTCGTTCCAGAGAACAGCCTTCTCTCACCTGGAGATCTCCCTCGGGTGAGGCAGGTGCTTCATTAAGGCTTGTCCCCCTCAAGAGCTAGTCCACTTTCTGTTCCTGAAATCTGTATGAAGGTGCACCACAGCCCAGGGAAGGAATACAGTCCCTGCTGTGGTAGAAAGGAGGATACATGCTCATAGCATTGCAGGACCTGATAATGTGTGCAAGTAGGGACCTGGAGACTGGAGAATAAGATCTTTGAGGTTCTAGACTAGAAGGCAGAAAATATAGGTGGGATCAGGAAGAATTTCTCCCATGATTTGGGAGCTTGATATTCTGGCGAGACCACCCAAGACTCGTCCAAAAAGATGCCTCGAGTAGCCTCTTGAAGACTGAGCATGACAATGGCCCACAGTAAATGAGAGAGAGGTCATGAACTTGCCCTAGCACAGTACTGAGTGGGAGTCAGAAGACTCCGAGAGGTAAGAATACTGGAATGAATTTAAGGTTAGAGAACCCCGCACCTGAATCTATACTCCAGAAAGGCCCAATGGCAGAATGCACAGGTGATACTCCCTGAGAAACTAGTCAGTGGCTGTCCTCTGTAAGTTAAAGCTGACAGTATGAGATACTGTTGGGGAACTGGGCTCCTGACTTCAACATCAACATATCATGGCGTTGATGGTATGTGGAGATGGCAGAGGCCAAATGGTGGCACTTCATCATCAGAGACAGGGTGGAAATAATTACGTTCATGGCATGGAGTCTGGAGTGGAAGTCAGGGGGCTTCATCCTCAATAACTGAAATACATGGCAGTGAAACCAACAGGTGGAAGTAGGATTGGGCCCTGTCCCCATTCCTCTCAGTGGCCCCCTTGCTGAACGTGTGTTTCTTTTCTCTACAACCTTAGCAGCATTTCCTTGTGGACCAGATGTCCAGGAGGTTCGCGGAGAAGTGGAAACTTCTACCAGAGGACACAGTGTGAACCTGAAGCTATAATTCCTGTTTATCATATGGGCTTCTCATTCCAGTAGACTAGTAGCCAAAGAAAGGATCACTTGGTCACAGTGGGAGTTACTGACCCTGACGCAAAAAATGAAGACCTAGGATTGCCGCTATATAATAAGAGCAGAAAAGAGAGTGTCTAGAAACTAGAGAATGCACAGGAATATTTCATGTGCCCTGCAATCATATTAATCGGAAATCTCGGCAACCATGATCCAACGGGTGTTCAAAATAAAAATAGACAAGGGCTCAGACCTCAAAGGGATGAAGATCTGCATCACTGACCAGGCAAGCAACTAAGACATGCTGAAATAATGTCTAAGCATGAATGAATTCTAGAATGGTTACAGAAGAGTGTGATGATGAATATTAATTCTAACTTCAAGAACAATTGCAAAGTGAAGACTGTAGCTTGTTCCAATAACCCTGCTGTCTCACACCTTTCATAGGATTGCAGCAATTTTGCTGATAACCTGATACCATTTTTACCAAAAACCAATGGCCAGCATCACATTGAATGGTAAAACTCTAGAAATACAGTATTTCCTTTAAATTCAGTGTCAGGACAAGGATCCAGACTGAGAATTCTAGTTAATACCCTGCAGACATCCTAACCAATATATTAAATCAAGAAAAAATTGAGAGATCTAAGAATTGGAAAGGAAGAAATAAAATTGTCCTTTATTGTACACGATATGATTGTCAGTATAGAAAATCAAAGACAATCTGCGAATAAATTACTAACACTGATAAAAAGATTGGCCAACTGTGAAACACAAAATCCACATTCTAAAATCAATAACATTCCTTTAAACCCGTAATATTGGATTAGAAGGTAAAGTGTAAAGATATCACTCACAGTGAAGGATGTAAAGATATGTGATGTGGAGAAAATTACAAAAACTTTATGAGGAAACCTAAAATACATGAATAAACAAAAAGATAACATTTGAGGATGAGGAGAATCTCCCAATTAATCCACAAGTCAAATGTAATTCTGGCAGAAATGTCAACAAAGTTATTCATGAAATTTGATAAGTTGATTCCATAATTTACATGGAAAAGCAAAAAGCTAACAAGGGCATAGACAATTTTGAACAACAAGATAGGAGAACCAATCCTTCCAAATAACAGTGCTTCTTATAAACATGCACTAATTGAGACTATGTGGTATGGGTAAGGAGATTAGCAAACTGTGGAACAGAAGAGCAAGCTCAGAAATAGACCCAGGCTGGGCTCCGGGGTGGCTCAGTCAGTTGAGCAACTGACTTCAGTTCAGGTCATGATCTCACGTTCCTTAAGTCCGACCCCCACATCAGGCTCTGTGCTGACAGCTCAGAGCCTGGAGCCTGCTTCAGATTCTATGTCTCCCTTCCTCTCTGCCTCTCCCCTACTCGTTCGTTCTCTCTCTTCCACCCCCCACTCTCTCTCTCTCTCAAAAATAAACATTAAAATATTTTAATTTAGAAACAGATCCAGGCCTATGTGAAAACCTGATCACTAGGAGGGGTGAAACTGCTAATAATTGGTAGAATACATAGATGAATAGATGAATAGTTGAATCCTGGGAATCTGGTTATCCATGTGGGAAAAATAGTAAGTTTGAATTCCTATATCGTATCATAAACAAAATTAATTCCAGGTATACTGAAAACCTATATATGATAAAATGTAAAATTTTTAGAAGAAATGTAGAATTTTTATGATCTTGTTCCTAGGAAAAGATTTCTGGAAAAAAAAATCACACACACACACACACATCATAAAAGGCAAAGAGATCAGCACAATGTTTAGCCTACAATGTAGACATCTTTCAGTATATGCTATTATTAATTGATTACATACATCTTCACGTTATCGGTGCCACTTTGTTCTAAGTAAATTAAGAAAATCAAGAGGAGGTTGAAAAGTTTTTAGGGCAGTAATTAAAGGCAAAATGTGATACTAGGTTAGAGGAAAATGGCATACCTTATAGGATTTGGAATTCTTCACAGCACAGAAAGGAAGCAATGAGGGAGACAAATGATAAGCCAACACAAGGTATGTTTCTCACTAATAATCAGAGGCGACAATAACTACAGATATCTCAGTAATTAATGTGGTTTTTTTGGCACTTCAATTAATTGTTCTCTTCAGAGTATCTGTAACACAGAAACCTAAATTACTTCATATGTTTTCCATTTTGAAAGTATTTGCCAAGTGAGTATGAATAGAAAGGAGGAAAAACTTCTCTTTTGGTAACAAAACTTTTTGAGTTTTCGATTATGAAATGAGTAAGCCTCTGAGAATGGTTATTTTGAGTGTCAGACCTCATGATGAGGCACTGGATTCTACAAGGATCATCCATCTCAGAAATTTAAATTGACTGAAGCAATAAGAATACTTGGCAAAATGTAAATCTAGAGTAGAGGAAGGACTGAGATTTTTAATCATACAGCTAACGCCTTGGAAACATGTGTTAACAAAAAGGGAAAGCTTGCAATCCGATAAATTTTATAAAACACCTTATTCTTTAATGTGATATAATTTTTCAGCTTGATTTACTACATGAGTTATTAGTCCTATTCCATTTTTCATATTTTTAAAACTTCCTATTTTATATTTTTAAGACTTAATTCACTCAATGATTGCCATTGTGGCCTGATCTCTCATATACCTAGTTTGCTCCTTATGATAACAAGTCAAAGGCTAAAACAATGTTATTTCAACCACAATTTCAAAGTCAAACACGCAGCTTCGTCCTAGGCTTTCAGATTTTTGTGACAGCACATGATACTAGAATCCAGACTATAAAATTGGGTTCTTCTGGCAGGGATTACAATTTAGTGCAGAAATTCGCTTTACGGCTCAGTCTACCACCAGACAAAAGCAAATTTTAAATAACCAATAGGTTTCTAGTGGTAAAATGAAGGATGTGTTCATGCACCATATTAACCACAACGGCAGGTAATAGCAGCATTTTGCAAAACTAAACTAAGACATTCCCGGAGAAACAAACTTGGCAGGGAAGTTCACTTATGAACTTGTCCATTCAAGTACAGTTTATCTGTGGACAACCACCAGCATCTCAAATATTATCAGTTCTTTGTTTCCTACCATGGTGGGGGAATCCTGGTTAAATCAAATAATTGGGTCAAATACAATATTAGAAAAATAAATTTTCAGAAATGGGCTTCCGGTGAACCTAAAGCCAGGCTCCGTTCTCAGTAGCAGGGATGCCTGGGAAATTGTCCTCTATTTCACCTGGTGCTGAAATTATCGCTGAGAAACAGCATGTCCTCAGCAAAAATTTTGTTGTTGTTGCCATGGTATAGAAGAATGATTTATTAGAACACATTCCATGGCAAATCATCTAAAATAACCATTTTCTGAAAGACATCCATGAGACCACCTGAGGTACCTACAGAGGTACCTCTGAGAAGCCAGACAAATAAGTTCCCAATCCCAAGTTGAAGACCGGAGTGGAGAGGAACACAAACTTGTGAATAAAAAAAAAACTGTACAGTGACCACCAATGGGGGATGTGGATGGAGAAGGGCATACTGAATGAAAGAGAAAGGCCACTGCTTGTTTCTAGGGGACAAGCTACAGGCAACGGTGTGGCGCATGCATGGTGGGCACTGGGCCAGGACAGAGCAGGCTTGCAGGGGCCCAGTGGGGTCTTAAAAATAACGTTTCACAGAGGTGTGAATCTCTTCCCCTGATGTCCCAGCCCACCAGTGCCACATGACAGCCCCAAGTGGCTACAAGTGTTGCTGGCCTAATGGATAGGCTGGGGGAGGGGACAGAAACTGAAGGAGGAGCCCTGGAGTGATCAAGGCACAGGTATTACATGCATGGCGTGGGTGAAACCAGAGCCAGGGCACCACAAGGTCAGCCCAATGACCACATCTTCCTTCTTGAAGAAGCCTCGGGCCTTGCCAACATTCCTGGTCAAGACATTCACCCAGAGGTCCACATCCTCAGCCCAGGCCTCCTACACTGGGTCTTTACACACCACAGAGAAGACGCACTCTACAGGTGGGCCTAGCAAGCTGCCTGGTGATTTGGGGTCACAGCAATGATGATGACCTAGTGACAGCATCTGGCTGCCTGGTTTACAGACTGGCCAGACTCCATCAAGGTTGTTCTGCATCAGTTACCGATGTGGACCTTGTGAGGAGGCCCACATACAGGAAATCCAGAAGAGTTGAGAGAGACTGGGGCCAGGCCCTGGACTAGGGTAAGGGAAGTTACCTCCCCCTGTGCAAATCTAAGGAGGTGTTCACACTTAGGCACTGACTGGACCTTCTGCACACTCCCGAGAGCGAGAGCCTCTTTAAATTTTGTGCCCTGGTCACTTCATTCTCCTCACCCTAGTCCTAGCCCCGGCCAAGAAGATGTTGACAAAGAAGAAAACAAAACCTGAGTGTGGACACTGAGACATCCTCAGGCCATTCTGATTCTTCTCTAACCACTGAAGTCCTCATGGAAACTTGGGGATCTGGAAAGCTTGCACCTCTGTCTGGGAGCAGGTTGCATCGTCTGATTTGTACGGTTACCTGCCTAGAGGTAAATTTCTGTCTCCTCTGCAATTAAATAATTTTTACATCCTTTAACTGTGTCTCTTGGCACTTTTCCAACAATTGCATCACTGTCATGTGGTATCACCTATGCAACACTTAACACTAAAGTAAGATTCAAAATCAAAGTAGAGAAAATCAGGGTCAGCATTATGAACATCGGTGATCATACTGCAGGTGTTAAGGAGTTAGCAGATAATAGTAGACCTGTGGGAAGAAGGCTAGGCAAACTAGGTTATTCTCTACATTCACTTAAAATTTCTGTTTATTAGCTATTTGACAGTTTCTTAAGTTTTCTCTCTCTCTCTTTTTGTTGCCTCTTGTAAGATAAAAAAAAATCAACATGTTACTGGCTTTAAATAAAAATTGGTAATTCAAATACTGACAAAGAAACATATTTGTTTCCGTGCAAAGGGCAGTGGGCTTTCTGCCTAAGGACAACTGACTTGAGTGTCCAAGGGATCTCCTAGAGCTCTAATTATCGATTGCTAATTATCTATTACAATGACCTACCTTAAAATTCTGTGGCTCAAAACAGTAAACATGTTACTATATCTTTTGATTTGGGGGGTTAGAAATTCTGCCCCACAAACATCAAATGGGGCCATTCAGTGATATGCTGCTGAGCTGGTCTGAAGGCTGTAAGACAGTTTCATTCACACGCCCAGAAGGCTGGGCTCTGCCGGGCTCCTGTTGTCCTCCATGCAATCTCAGGGTCTCTCCACGTAATTTCTCCATCACGGTAGCCAGGCCTCTTACGTGGTGTCTCGGGCTCCAGATGCTAGCATTCCAAGAGACAGGAAGTAGAAGGTGCCAATCTCTTAAGGCCAGGACTGGAAACGGGCCCAACATCTTTCTTACCCTTGTGCTGTATTCTGTCGATGTAGCCACAGAGCCCATATAGTTCCAAGGGAAGGGTAACAGACCCCACCTCTTGACGGGAGGAGTATGAGAGAGTCTTTGGTCATCTTCATTCCACTGCTTCTGACTATCTTTCATCTAGGTAGGGCATTTCACTGCACCCTAGAGCAGTGCCAGAGATGCCCAGCCCCTGTGGGGCACATTTCACGTTCTCTTTTTGGTTTGAGTGTATCCATAATTACTCCTCAACTCCATGAAAGCAGAGAGGGAAGACTGGACCATTTGCTAGGAGAATCAGAGAAGCTATACCCTGGGCTACCCGAGTAGAGTCAGCAAAACACCTAGAACTCAGTGAAGCCTTATGTGAGATGGAGTTAAGAACATCAAGGCCGCTCGATGTGGTTTCACCACCAAGGCCTCTGACCAAGGCACCAAGTCCTATGGCCACATTACTGTCGTTATCTTCCTCGACTTCTGAGTAGGACTGGACACAGTTCAGCAGTCCCTCATTCTTTCAACATCATTGTCTCTTGGTTCCCATGATAACACATCCCTGATTTTCCTCCTACTTCAAGGTCCATTTTTTTCTCCACCACTTTTGCTATCTCCTCCTTCTAAAGTCTCTAAAGTCCGGGGTCCCTCAGGGCTTTGTCCAAGACTTAGTCTCTTCCATATCTTCAAGTTCATCTCCCAAGTGTTCCCATACATCAAAACGCCCATGTATGGATGTTCTCCAAGTTGGAATCTCCACTCTAGACTTCTTTGGCGAACTCCAGGCTCATCATGTTTCTGGCTGACTATCTTATATTTCCACTTGAATGGAAATAGGCATTTCAAACTTATAATCAAAACAAAGTTCTTTTTAATTCCCTCAAAGCCTATTTCTCCCCAGTCTTTAATATGAACCCAGTTGCTCAATCAAAGACTTAGGAGTCACCCTTAGTTTATCCCTTTTCCTTCACCTCCCAGCCCCAAAACCCTCTCTTTTGACCCCCAAACCTCACTCACCACCACATCTAATCAATCTATCACATTACCTCCAAAACGTGTCCTAAATCCAGCTATTTAGGATTTAGACCATCTCCTGCCTAGTCTACAACAAAAACCTTCCAACAAATTTTTCCCTTTCCCCTTTTATCCCTTTACATCATCTCCATTCAGTGGACAGAGCAACTTTAAAATAGAATTAGATCGTGACACTCTCCCCCCGCCCTTTTAAAACCACTCATGGCCTCACGGAACTTAGAATGCCACCCATACTCCTTACCACACAGCCCCAAGCCCTGCATGGTTTGGCTCCCACTACCTTTCTGGCATGATTTTGTTGGATTCTGCCCCTGGCTCACTACGGTCCAAACTTCCTGGCCTCTTCTTCCCCTCTGCCTGGAACACTCTTGTTGAAATGCTTCAGCCTCACTCTCTGGCCCCAGCTTAAATGACACCTGTCAGTCTTGGGACCACCTACCCCACTCAAACAACTCTTAGAAAAATCTGTAATTAGCTCATTTATTATTTGATTGTCTGTATTTCCTTCTCAAAAATCCATCCCATGCTTTCAGGGTTAGTATTGCACAGCATATCTGAACCATGTCCTGGGGAAGCAACAGAACTTTAAGCAACACAAAGGCCCTGGAGGATCCTGCCATCTTGTTTGTTGCTATATCCCCAGGGCCTGACACAGTACCTAGTACCTAGTAGGTGCCGAATTAATATTTTTCAGTGAATGAATGAATGAATGAATGGTTCACTAGTTCATTCATTAGTTCTGGGCCCATCATTTCAAAAGGCTTGGGGGCTTTGAGCAGCTTGCTGTCTGGCACTACATCTACTCTGCCCTCCTTGAGTATGCATAGACACTGAAAGCATATTATCAAAATCATGCTAGATAACATTTTTTCCTATTTTACTTTTCAAAATTGATTTTCATAATCATTTCAAATATTACTTATGTTCAGCATGTAAAAATTATAACTCACAAACATAAAAAATGAAGAAAATAAGTCACTCATTATCCACCTTTCAGATGGGTAACGTCCTCAATATCACAGCGTTTACTGTTTTGTTTCCTTGCACTTTTTGAAAATTTTCTCTACCCTGTAGACATTTTTCAGTATGGAATTTCAGCTGATTTTATGTCACATTTCTTGGGATCAGAGAAAGCAAGAACAATATTCTAACAACTGGCAATACTTTGAGAAGGCCTGGAGGACCATTTTGATGCTTTCAGATGATCTTAACTAGACTACTAGAATAAATTATCTCACTTAAAAGGTTTGTAAACAGTTAATCAACAAAACATTACCCTTAAAATCGAGCATGCTGTTTGTATGTATCACAGAAGTTTGGTAACTAGGTCAGAAGCCTGAATGACTAAAGGTAAAAATTAGCACACATTATTCATTCACTCAATGTTCCATCAACAAATGTTTACTGAACATCCACAGCGTCGGGCAATGTTTCAGACCCTGGCAACAAAGCAGTGACCAAAATCTCTATTTCTCAAGAGCTTGGTCCAGCTGGAGGACAATAGAGAGATGGCAGCTAGATGTTAGATAGATGATAGATAGATAGATAGATAGATAGATAGATAGATAGAGATGGATAACATGTAATATGTTTGATGATCAAAAGTGCTTTGGAGAAAAACATGGCAAGGAAGGATGATAGAGGGGTTGCCATTTTAATTAGTAATTGGGGTTATCTGAAAAGGCCTCACTGAGATCTGAAAGAGGCGAAGGAGCCAGGCATAGGAATACCTGAGGGAAGAGTGTTCCAGGTGAAGGAAACACCCTTGCAAAGGTCCAGAGGTGCGAGAGAGTCTGGTTTATTCCAGAAAGAGTACAAAGTCAGTGTGGCTGGAGTTGAGTGACCAGGGGAGAAAGCAGTAGAAGATACGGTCACAGCAATGCCATATTATTCAGAGCCTTCAAGGTCCTGTAACGAATTACGGCTTTTGCTCTGGAACAGAAAGCCACTGGAGGGACCTGGGACTTAAGAATGGTATGATCGGGGCGCCTGGGTGGCTTGGTCGGTTAAGTGTCCGACTTCGGCTCAGGTCACAATCTCGCGGTTTGCGAGTTCGAGCCCCGCGTCGGGCTCTGTGCTGACCGCTCAGAGCCTGCAGCCTGTTTCAGATTCTGTGTCTCCCTCTCTCTCTGCCCCTCCCCTGTTCATGCTCTCTGTCTCAAAAATAAATAAACGTTAAAAAAAAATTAAAAAAAAAAAGAATGGTATGATCATACTTAAAAGGATCTCTGTCTGCTGTGCTAGGAATAGACTGGGGGTGAAGGGCAGAAGGAGGAGGAGTCATGAGGGTAGAGCAGGATAGAGAAGGATGACCCAGACTGGGGTGGAACAGTGCAGGGGCAAGACTCAAGACATATTCTGAAGGCAGGGCATGACAATCCTCATGGAGGACTTGCAGGTGAGATCTTGATGGTCCCAAAGTCTTTGGCCTGAGCAACTGGAAGGTTGGAGTTGCCATTTACACAGAAGTGTAAGACCATGGAAGTAGAAGGTTTCGGGGGAATATTAGGACCACCCAAGCAAGCAAGCAAGCAATCATATATATATATTAATATATATATTATATATATTATATATATTAGTATATATAATATATATTAATATATATTATATATACTAATATATATTAATTAATATTAATATTAATTAATTAATTAATATTAATATATTATATATACTAATATATAATATATATTAATATATACTAATATATAATATATAATATAATATATATAATATATATATACTAATATATATAATATATATAATATATATATACTAATATATATAATATATATAATATATATACTAATATATATAATATATATTATATATACTAATATATATAATATATATTAATATATATTATATATACTAATATATATAATATATATTATATATACTAATATATATAATATATATTAATATATATATTATATATATAAATAAAGTGTAGGAAAATTTTATATATAAAGTGTAGGAATTTTATATATAAAATTTTATATATATATATATATATATATATAAAGTGTAGGAAATAACTGGCTATGTTAAAAGGGAGAAAGCAGAGAGCAGAGTGAATACTAAGTGAAAATAAATGAGGAGTTTAAGAGCTGGTACAATTAATAAATAGGTTAAATAGGGTCTGTTCTGATACTAGGTGTGTTTCTTTTACAGAGTCAATAAAAAAGTCTCCAAGCAGCTGTCAGAGGAATTTGACACTCCCTATGGACCCCTATAGAATAACTTCTTAGAAAGGATCAATTCACAGAGCAATAAAATAAAATTCTACAAGCTTAACAGCATGTTCAGTAACAAGAAAGTAATTACTGATTTTTCTCTTGAGAGAGTTATTTTCTATGCTCATCAGATGTTTCTCCAGATGTCTGTAAAAATGAAAGGCAAAACACAGAGTTCTGCAGCAAGTGGCGTCCAGTTGTCCCTTGCCAATGGTTGAGGGAAAAGTTAACAGTCCTATGTGAGATCCCCAAAATGGGGCGCATCAGAAGCCAACATTCTGGCAATTTTTGTTGTTGTTAACTACCTTGTGTAATAGAAAATTATAAGGCAGTCCCTGTGCCCACTTCTTGCTTTTCTGAGAAATTAGCAAATAAACAACTTGTTCAACAGACACTTGGGCATACTGGCTATCTTTCTTAAATGCATAGACAATTTTTACAAAGCACAAACATCAGTGTGAGACATCTGAAGTCTTCTGACTAACAACCTGCATCTACATTGGTTTGGGTTGGGAAGGAGCTCTATGATGAATCCCAAGCCCCGTTAATGAGATCTTCTCCCAAGTTTCTTCTCATATAATTTCTGTAAAAAGGAAATGCAGAAGTAATTACCGAACTAGGCAAAAGTCAATACTGCCTCTCACCACCAAGCAGGCCCTTTTCAACAAGCTCCAGCTGAGATCACAGGGAGCCCACTACATCAGTGGTTCTCAGCCTGAAAAGTACATTTGAATCTTGCCAGAGCCTTTTGAAAAAAAACCTAGGCCCCAGACCTAACACTGGAGATTTCTATTTAATTGGTCTGGGAAAGGGGTGGGAATTTTTTTTAACACTTATCTGATGATAATGCACACCCAGAACCAAAATCACCACACTAGAAAAAGCTATGAGCACAGCCTGTTTTGTAAGGAATTTCAACACCAACAGAAAGAGTGTATTCCAAACAATAATAATACGTAGGAATCCAATACACGCAGGGCCAAATTCTCAAGTGATAGGAAAATGCGGGTGGCGGGGTGGGGTGGGGAGGTTAGAAAATGCAGGCAAAGACCATGTTTTAAATTTTAAAAAGATTAGGGGCACCTGGGTGGTTCAGTTGGTTAAGTGTTGGACTCTTGATTTCGGCTCAGGTCATGATCTCACGGTTCCCGAGTTCCAGCCCCACTCTGCCCTGACAGCGTGGAGCCTACTTGGGATTCTGTCTCTCTCTCTCTCTTTCTCTGCCCCTCCCCTGCTCGCTCTCTATCTCTGTCTCAAAATAAAAATACACTTAAAAATGATAAATAAATAAATTTTAAAAAGATTACCTTTCCACGGCAGTCATAGATATTCTTCTCACAAACACCGCTCCCCAAAACCCTTTCAACGCAATTTTCTTTCAAAGCCCATACAATGCTCCTTGCCCAATGCTTAAATATGCACAAGGAATCCATCGTGTCACAGAATGTTGCCCAGAACCACCCTTCGTCTGGGAAGCCAGCTTTTTCCACATCTTGCTGGTAAATCCAGAAAACTGGGGAGGAGTTGTAGGGAACCATTCTTCTAGAAAACCGCAGAAGTTCTCTGGGCAGCAAGAGGTGTGCCACAGGTTGGGAATTCAGCAATTCCATCTTAGGAAACAAAGGTGAACAGAGCCCCACAAGAGTATCTTGGAAAGGACATAAGGTTGTGCAACAGCAACAACAACAATTTCCCCTTAGCGGGCGCTCACCCACAGGACACTTTTTAGCTGTATCACGTGGCTGGTTGTTTTTGAACAGCCATCCTGGTAATGCCTCAGATAGGAAAACACACTGTCTGCAGCGGGTTTAAAACACCCTCGGACTCAGATTTCTGGGCACTTAGTCTGCACAAAATTTTGTGCAATTCAGTCTGCAAAATTAAGTGCCCAGAAATCAGCGTGTCAGCTGCAGTGGGTAATACACGGGCCTGGCCCTCCAGGCAATCGCGATTTTGTTGAAGCAGGGGTGTCCCCACGGGGACACCAAGTATGCTGCACAGAGAAAAGATGGCAGAGGAGTTCAGAGGGGAAGACCACCACAGGCAGGAGTCACCAGGAGAGCTTTGGGGGCAGAAATGAACAATTAGCCCAGATCACGAAGCGTGGTTAAGGTTTCGGAACAAGGAGAAGATAACAGGCAGGGATTGTCCTGAGCAAGGGCACCGTGGCAGGAACGGAGAGTCCTAGGGGAGGGAGACACAACCATCCAAGTGACTGTCAACAGGTGTGCTGCCGTCTCCAGCTGCTAACTTTTATTAATGTGGAAAATACATTTATGCTACCACTGAGGAAAGCTGCCGTTAAAGCAGCGTCTCTTTGTGACAGATGACGAGCGGGGAGAGTCGTGCAAAGCCCCATAAAGCAGCTCTCAAGCTTGCTGTCACCAAGAGGGCAGACCAAGTCAGCAAGCAAGGAAGGTGGTGTGCCTCGAGAACCCGCGGCAACATTCCCTCTCAAGTAGGAAGGTGTGGCCCTGGCCTCGACCTACAACACAGCACCCAAGGGCAGCCAAGGGCAGCGGAACGCCACGTTCCCTGTGGCCGCTTTTATGGGTGCCACAAGACCACTCACTACTGTGACAGGGAATGTGTTGCAGTGATTGCTGACAAGTTTTCTGGGATTTTGAGTCTTTTAATCCCTTCAAGCATGCAGTAAACGATGTGAATATTTCAGAGAATGCTGTGAATACAAAAGAGAAAAAAGTTGAGAATCTCCAGACCAAGCAAGTTGGACCATATCCTGTATATGCAATGGGGAACCACTGATGGCTTTTCACTGGAGAGTGACTTGGAAAGGACATGGCAGAAAGAATAATCTTGCCATTAAACGCAAGTTAGAATGAAAGGAGGAGAGAGTATACAAGCAAGGACAAAATCATTTCAATTCCCTTAACATATTAATTTTGAAAAGCAGGAAAAGAATATATAACTTTCTACTTCTCACAAAATTTCAAATGTATTGTCTTCTACCTAGGGAAAAAAAAAACAATAGAATTAAAAACAGAAAACACTGTCCCAAGTGCTTATCTAGTATTATTTCCCCTTTACATATTTTCCATTTATTCCAACTTCATAACATTTTAGCTGTGCGGTTTTGGTCAAATTGCTCTACCTCCATAAACCTTGGTTTCCTGATCTGCAACACGAAGAAAATATGGCTATAATGCCACCTTATGGAGTCACTGAGAGGATTATATGAAATCATGTATATAAATCACCTCTTCCATATGTATGGAGAGAGACAGAGACAGAGAGAGAAGCTTTTTGTTGGACCTCCTTAGCTTTGGGCAAGAAACATACTTCTTACAGTCCTTCTTATAGGGCTTCCCATATGAGGGTTACAACCCAATTTCATGTTATGCTGTGGAAATCCTAAAAGACATCTCTAGGAAGACCTACAGTCTGGCATGAGAAAGATTGAAAGTTTGAATTAAGTGACTCAAAACTCATTCAAGAAGCCAATCAACTAAAACTTCATCGTTGAAGGAGTGCCGTTGGCTCTGCTCAGGCCTCACCCACCACCTTCTTCAATGGGAAAATGGGCCCTGCTGGCCACACTTTGTAACACAGCAATAGCTCCCATGAGGAGAGGGGCCAGAAGAGCACAAGTTCCAGAAACAGATAGTGGCTGGTGGTGTCACAGGACGAAAAATCACACGCTCTCTCTGGCCCTCATGTGTGACCCCGAAACTGAAAATCCAGGGCCGCTTCATCAGATTCACCCCAAACTGAATGCACTGCTCGTTTCTGCACAAAGTACCTGCAGAGTAAGTGCAGGAACACTTGTGTAGAGAGCATCAGCCACTTACTCTAGGTGCTGGGGGCACAGGACACATCCCTGCTCTGTCATTGCTGGTGGAAAATGGCCCACGTGTTCTGTCCAAATTTCTCAACCTTCCTCCCAGCTGTGATCCCCCCACTGTGTTCCAGTTTTTGTTAGTACACCATTACTACAAACCAGTCACTTAGGCTACAGCTGGGACATTTTCAGTTTCTCACATTCCTCTCCTCACTTTTTTTAATTAAAAATTGCACGTATTTAAGGTGTACAACATAATGATTTAATATACAGTAAAACCTTGGATTGCTAATAACCTGTTCTGCGAGTGTGGTGCAAGATGAGAAAACATTTCTTTTTTTAACTTTTTTAATATTTATTTATTTTTGAGAGATAGCGAGAGAGAGCGCAAGCACAAGTGGGAGAGGGGCAGAGAAAGAGGGAGACAGACTCTGAAGCAGGCTCCAGGTCCCAAGCTGTCAGTACAGAGCCCAACGCAGGGCTCGAACTCCCAAACCCCGAGATCATGACTTGAGCCGAAGTCGGACGCTTAACTGACCGAGCCACCCAGGTGCCCCGATGAGCAAACATTTCTAATAAATTTTAACTTGATAAATAAGCAATGTCTTGCAATATGAGTAGTACGTGATGCCAAACGCCCCATGATCACAACTGAATCAATGGTTCTTGAAATTCACTTTGATATGTAAGTGCTTTGGATTACATGTTTCTGGAGTGAATTAAGCTCACAAACGAAGGCTTTACCGTATATACATAGAGTGAAACGATTACCTCAGTCAGGTATTTGACACATCATCTCCTCACATGCGTACTTTGCTCGTGTGTGATGAGAGCACCTGAAATCTACTCTCTTGGCAAATTTCCTGTATTCAATACAGTATTATTAACTGTAGTCATCATGCTGTACATTACATCTCTAGACTTATTCATCCAATATAACCACAACTTTGTACCCTGTGACCAACATCTCCCCGTTCTCCCCACTTCCCTGCCCCTGGACACCACCATTCTACTCTCTACTTTTAGGTTTTTAAGTTTTGTTAGATTCCACCTACTAGTTGTTTTCTTTCTGTGTTTGGCTACTTTCACTTAGCATAGTGTCTTCCAGGTACATCCATGTTGCTGCAAATGGCAGGATCTCTTTCTTTTTAAGGCTAGTATTCTATTGCAATATTCTACTGCGCATATATATACACCACAATTTCTTAATCCATTCATCCATCAACAGACACTCAGGTTGTTTCCACATCTTGGCTACTGTGAATAATGCTGCAATGAACATGAAGGTGCAGAAATCTCTTCAAGGTACTGATTTCATTTCTTCTGGGTATTTACCCAGAAGAGGGATTTCTGGGCCCGATGGTAGATTTATTTTTAATTTTTTGAGGAACCTCCACACTGTTTTTCCATAATGTTCTACCAATTAATATTTCCACCAACAGTGTACAAGGGATACCTTTTCTTCACATCTCACCAATTTATTTTTGATAATAACCCATCCTAACAGATGTGACGTGATATCTCATTGTGGCTTTGGTTTGCATTTCCCTAATCCTCTTTAGTGATTTTGAGCACCTTTTGATATACCTGTTGGCCATTCATATGTCTTCTTTGGAAAAATATCTAATCAGATCCTTCCCAGTTTTTAAACATATTGTTTTTTGCTATTGAGCTATATGAATTCCTTGTATATTTTGGATACTGACCCCTTGTCAGATATGTAATTTGCAAATATTTTCCTTCAGTTCATAGGTTGCCATTTCCTTCTGTTGATTGTTTCCTTTGCTGAGCAGAAGCTTTTTAATTTGATGTAGTCCTACTTGTTTACTTTTTGTTTTTGTTGTCTGAGCTTCTGATGTCATATCCAAGAAGTCATTGCCAAGGTCAATGTCAAAGAACTTTTTCTCTATATTTTCTTCTAGGAGTTTTAATGTTTCAAATCTTATGTTTAAGTCTTTAATCCATTTTGAATTGATTTTTGTGTAGGATGAAGGATTCAGTTTCATTCTTTTGCATGGGTTATTCAGTTTTCCCATCATCATTTATTGAAGAAACTATCCTTCCCCTATTGTGTTTTTGGCATACTTGTTGAAAATAATTGACTGTATATGTTTTGGTTTATTTCTGGGCTCTCTATTCTGTTCCAGTGGTCTATGTGTCATTTTTTTATTATCATTAATATAGCTACATTATTTTGATTAATTATTTTAATTAATATAGCAACAAAGCTATGTAATTTTGAATCAGGAAGTGTGATGCCTCCAACTTTGTTCTACTTTTTCAAGATTGCTTTGGCTATTTGGAGTCTCTTGTGGTTCCATGCAAATTTTAGAATTGCTTTTCCTATTTCTGTGAAAAATGTCATTGGAATTTTGATAGAGATTGAATTGAATTTGTGTGTCACTTTGGGTAGTATGGACATTTTAATAATACTAATTCTGATCCATGAACACAAGATATCTATTTATTTGTGTCATCTTCAAGTTCTTTCATCAGTGTTTTATAGTTTTCAGTATACAGATCTTTTTTTTTTAAGTTTGAGAGAGAGAGCAATGAAAAATGGGGAGCGGCAGAGAGAGAGGGAGAGAGAGAATCCCAAGCAGGCTCCAAGCTGTTAGTGCTACTAATGATGTGGGGCTCAATCGCACAAACCATGAGATCATGACCTGAGCTGAGATGAAGAGTCAGATACTTAACCAGCTGAGCCACCCAGGCACCCCAAGTGTACAGATCTTTTACCTCCTTGGTTAAATTTATTTCTAAATATTTTATTCCTTGTGATGCTATCATAAAGGGAATTATTCTCTTGATTTCTTTTTCAGATAGATCATTGTTGTTGTAAAGAATGCAATTGATTTTTGTATGATTATTTTACATCCTTTACTGAATTTGTTTATTCTAACAATTTTTTTGTGGAGTCTTCAGATTTTCTACATAGAGAATCCCATCATCTGTAAATAGTTCTTCCTTTCCAATTTAGATGTCTTTTATTTATTTTTCTTGTCTAATTGATCTTACTAGTATTTCCATTACTTTGTTGAATAGAAGTGGTTAAGAGTTGGCATCTTTTCCTTGTACCAGATCTTAGAGGAAGTGTTTTCAGTTTTTTTTTTCCCCATCGATTATGAATGTTATCTGTGGGCTTTTAATAAATGGCCTTTATTGTGTTAAGAAAATTTCTTTTCACACCTCTTTTGTTGAGAGTTTTTATCTTGAATGTATGTTGAACTTTGTCAAAGGTATTTTTGTGAGTCTACTGATTTGATCATGTAGTTTTCATCTTTTATCCTCTTAATGGGGTGTATCACATTGATTGATTTATGTATATTAAATTAAACTTGAATTCCAGGGATAAATGCCACTTATTCATGGTGTATAATCTTTTTGATGTGTTGTTGGACTTGGTCTGTTAGTGTTTTGTTGAGTATTTTTGCATCTGTGTTCATCAGAGATATTAGCTTGTAGTTTCCTTGTGGTGTCTTTGTCTGACTTTGGTATCAGGCTGATACTAGCCCCATAAAATGAATTTGAAAGTATTCCTTCTACCTGTTTTTTGGGGAGGAAGAGTTTAAGAAAAATTAGTATCAATTCTTCTTTGAATATTTAGTCATGAAGCCATTTGGTCCTGAACTTTTCTTTGTTGGTAGGAGAAAGTTTATTAGTATTTAAATCTCCTTATTTGTTATTTCAGGCTTTTGACTTCTTCTTGATTCAGTCTTGGTAGATTGTATGTTTTTAGGAATTTATCCATTTCTTCTAATTTATCCAATGTGTTCATATGTAACTGTTCAGAACAGTCCCTTGGGATCCTTTTTGTTTCTGAGCATCCGTTGTAATGACTCCTCTTTTGTTTCTGATTTTAATTGAGTCTTCTTTTTTTCTTAGTCTAGTTAAGAGTTTGTTGATTTTGTTTATTTTTTCAAAAAACCAATTCTGATCTCGGTACGTACAGATACCAAGTTCTATCACCCTTCTTCCACAATATCTCTAATATTGTTTCCTCCTTTCATTTACTCTGTTAACAACCCTGTTCATTGCCTCTCACCCAAATGATTACAATTGCTAGGGAACCTGTCTTCCCATCCCCAATCTCCTTTCCCTCCAATCCATTTGATCTTTTAGAAGGACATCTCTAACTGGTCATCCCTGTGCTCAATTATATTTATGACTCCCACTACCTTTATAGTAAAATATGAATTCCTTAACTTGACATTCAAGACCCAGATGATCCATCCTCAAACTATTTTTTCTTTTTTCCCACTGTTTGGCTGTATTCCCATTCCTGGAAGCTGTTCCTGGTAGGACCACTAGCAACAACCTAACTATATATCTAAAAGTGTTGGAATGTACAGGAATACAATTATCTACTCAATATGCAGCCTTCCAAAATGGCCCTAGTGATCCCAGCCTCCTGGAGGTCATACCCTTGTATAGTCCCCTCCCCTCTGAATATGGGCTGGACCTAGTAACTTGCTTCTTATAAATAGGATACAGAAAATTTATGGAATTCACTTAAATATTGGGTTATAAAAGACTGACTTCCAACTTTCTCTTGCTCTTTCTTTTGCCTTCTTTCTTGGTTGGTCTGATGAAGCAAGCAGCCATGTTGCAAGATGCTCTATGAAGTGGCCCATGTGCCAAGGGACCAAAGGAAAACTCAGGCCAACAGCTCATGAGAAACTGAAGCCTCAGTCCAATAGCCTGCTAGGAAATGATCTTGCCAACGACCAGGTGGATGAGCTAGGAAGGAAATTTCCAGGTAAGCTTTGATGTGACTGTAGCCTTGTGAGAGACCCATAGCAAGAAAATCCAGCCTAAGTCTCACCTGTATTTCTGACCTGCAGGAACTGTGAGATAATAAATGTTGTTAAGTTCCTAAGTTTGGGGATAATTTATTACATAGCCATACATAAATATACAGCCAGCTTTTCTGAGCACATAATTTTTAAGAAAATAATTTGATGTTCTGATAAATAGTATTTCTCCCCATTTCTAGTTTCTCTTTGAAAGCTAAAGCTAAAAAATATTCATTCATATGACAAAGATTTGCTGAAAGAGTTCCATGTGCAGGGCATTCAACAAGGTATTAGAGGAAGATAAAAATCTGAAAAAGGCTGGATGCTCACTCTCAATGCATTTATAGTGTGCATAAAGGTTGGGGAAAGGGAATGACTAAGGGAAGAGCAGTTCAAGACAAGCAAGGAAGCCAGAACATATATAGAGAAGATAAGTAGTGAAATTCAAGCTAAATGTATCCCCAACTCAACTTTTCCTTAACTGGATCCCCAAACTTCCAACAATCACTCCAATACCACTTGCAAAGAATGAGTGAAAGTATGAGAGGGGGACATACTCATTTCTAGGCCCTAGGAGGGAGCCTATGCAAGTGAAGCATCCTGAAGCTTCGTGGTGTGTCTGCCTCTGGTAAGGGTCAAGAGAGTCTCTCCTATTTTTTCCTCTGGCTCTAGGTTTGTGAGCAGGCTGAACAGGGAAAGCTATAGGTCTTGTCATCAAATCAACGTCTCTATGTGTAGAAAGATTACTGAGGTTTCTCCTACTCGGATAATGTTATAGGTCTAATAATAAAGCAGGTTTGTAAAGCAGGTATTACATTTGATATTGACCAGAATTTGCTGTGAGGATAAAATTCGAGGATTTATTAGAAAGCACTTGGCAAACTCAACTACATCTGACACGATGTAAATTATACGAAAATTATGAATTCTAGTACAGGAAGCTGATCGTTGGAGATGTTCAGTGCTTGTGAAAGGTCACACTGAGCCTATCAGAGCTGGAACTCAAACCCAGGACTCCCCCTACTAGGGGCACCCATTTCATAGTTAGCCAGAACACAGGGTCTGGGGTTCAAAGTTCAGCTTGATCACTTACTAACTATAGCTTGGACAAGTTCTTTAATTTCCCTGAGCTTCAATTTCCTCATCCATAAAACAGAAGTTATAAAATGTACTTCACAGCGTTGTCAAGAGAATGAAAAGATATATATACGTAAATGCTGGCCCATTACAAACACTCAGTAAATGGAAGTTATTATGATGATTTTGTGCCATTTTCACTGAACCAGACAGCACCCAGTTCTAGTAGCTCACTGGTCATGATTTCTGGAACCAGACAGTATCCAAAAGAGACAGAACCTGTCTTCAACATCTTACCACTCCCCTTTCCAAGTGCTTCTTCTCCAGGTTTCCCTTCCTGGGCTGGAACCTCACGTTCAACCAATGCTTGTCCTAAGCATCCTGTCCTTTTCCATCTCAGCTTCGACTGTGTCTCATTCTTTCTGGATTTCAAACTCTGCTTTCCAAAGTAACAACTAATTACCTGACAGACTAATCTAAGGGACTGACTGCTAAAATTGTATAGTGCATTAGTCTCCCCACCCCACCTGAGATACCTTCGTCCTACCAGGAAACTGCTTGGCACACGAGCTGTGTGTAAACCATACAGACGGCCCTGCCTCCTATAAATCTATCTGTAATTCCATGTCTGAAAGTCTATAGGACACAGAAAACTAAACGACTGGATCAGGTTTTGTATAAGCCTGAGGGAGAATGAGCAGTAAAATCAATTTCCCATAGCCTGGTCGGAAAGAATATTTTAAAAACTCAAGCTTGCAAGAAGAAAAAAAAAAAGATTTCTAAAAAAGATGCAGAAATAAAACCAACACATTAGGTAGATGTGAGGACAGACCAAATTTCCCTCTTTAAAAATAAGCAGGAAAATGCAATATATAACCAGGTCCATCTGGCAAGAAGAGAAAGAAGGTTAGGAAAGGCAGCCACCCAAGATGTACCCTTCCAGGATGTTAATACAACACCAGCAGCCTTAAAGCCCGGCCCCTTCTCTTGAGGGCTCGGACTTCATTTCTCAGGTCCTTAGTTTTGTTGCCAAAGAAGGGGCCCCAACAGCATCATGATCGTGCCACTCTTTAAAAATATCCATTGTTTTTCTGAGGGTGTCAGGCTGAAAAAATACTTTCTCATTTATAGTAATGTATGTACTTCAATACAGAAAACTAATATTTAACTTAAAGGAATGTATATTTGTAGAATATAGAAAGTAACAAGAAGAAAACTCAAAGTCATCCATAATCTCCCTGCCAAAGGATAATCAGTGACAATTTTTCAATGTGTAGTTTTTCTTTCTGACGACTTCTCTATAGATCGGTAGAGAGATACAGAGATACAGATATAGATGTGCGTACATATGCACACATACATATAAACAAAATGAAACCGTTGAGTTCATCTGGTATATAAAATTCTGCACTGTGATTTTTTACCATATTATATAACATTCTTTATAAACTTAACAACTACATGGTATGCTATGTAAAGGTATTTTAATTTGTGAAATCATTTCCACGCTGTTCAACATTTGGCTATTTACATTTTCATGAATTAATACAAAGAACAATACTAGGGGGTTATTGCACACATATCATTCCAGTTTCAATTACTTCCTTTGGATGGATTGCTAGAAGTGGAATTACTGGGTCAGCAAGTTAAATATTCTGAAGGCTCCTACTATAAACTGCCAAATTTCTTTCCATCAAGTTGATAGCAATTTATCTTCCCACCAGAAAATACAAAATGTTCATCTTGTCCCATCCCCACCATGCAGTGACTATTATTTCTAAAGCAAGACAAGAGAGGAAGATGTATTTTTAAATCAAGGAAATTTGTGGCCTCTTTGCCAAATCACTTCAATAGCCATCTCCCCCGAGTAAATGAAGAAATGAATATTATAAGAACACCAAGTGCAATGAACAGAGCACTGATGTTGCAAGGAGGTTCTTAAGTGATCTTTCATAATGAACTCTTCAGACAGTGAATCAGTCGGAATCCCAGCAGGAACTGGACGCTGCTTGAGAACGGGGAGTTGACCAGCATTTAGCAAGCGGTTGTGTACAAAAGAGTGGATGGAGTCCAGACTGGCAGGAGGGCAGTAGGACAGCCTGAAGGAGCTGCCACCACCGTAGGCCTACGGGCAGAAAAGAGGGAACAAGACCAATCGCTAGAGAGAGTAGGGATGCCCAAAGGTAGCTGCAGCCCCGCAGGTGGGAGCCAAGAGAAGGACTTCACTCTCCTCTAGCCTTCCTACCAGTGCCTTCCATTACACAAATACAGCTGAATTCCAGAGGGCAGGGCAAGGGGCACAGGTGACTATGCACGAAGTGTGTGCCACCCCCCATATCTTAATGTGGAAGCCCTAACTTCAGTTAAGATGCTGCTTGGAGGTGGGGCCCTCAGGAAGTGCCTAAGTTTACATGAGGTCATGAGGTTGGAGCCTCCATGCTGATATTAGTGCTCTTGTAAGAGGAAGAGACTAGAACCCCCTCTCACCCTCTCTACCATGTGAAGATACAGCAAGCAGGCAGCCTTCTGCAAGCTAGGAAGAACCTTCACCAGAAACAGAATTCACGGGCACCTTGATCTTGGACTTCCCACCCTCCAGAACTGTGAGAAATAAATATCTGTGGTATGTTGTTATAGCAACCCAAGGGGAATAAGACACTGGGAGATACATTCATAGAGCTCAGCCTCCCAGGTCACAGAAAAGGGCAAAAGGACAGAGAGAGCAAGTGGACCTTGGGGGGCAAACTGAAACCATCCAGTGCAGACGCCTGGTAGGAGACAAGCAGAGCTTGCAATATGGCGGCAGTCTCGGCGCCACAAGCCACCACAGTAAAGAACTCATCTAGCATTACTGTTTCCTGTGGAATTCTCAAGCAGCAAGTGGGTATATTACAATGTAACAATTTCCCTTTACTTCAGTAATTTAAAAGGTGAAATTTTTGAAGCTTTTTTCTTCAAAAAGTGTGTATTTGTGGGTCCAAAAGTGCCTTTGCGAAATAGAAGAAACATTACCTTTATCTTTGCATCACCCAGGCAGAGGAATGCATTCTAATAAGCAATTGAGTGAAAAACCCTACTGTGATTGAATTTATTTTTCCAGAGAAATGTAGGAAATAGTCATGAATGTTTCATTAAAACTCTTCCTAATCATAAACGTATATCCGTGTCCTAACAAGTACGTGGTTTTAACACTGCGACTCTCCAAGCCAGCAAACAACTCTGTAAAATTGTCTTTAATCCCTCACAAATGACTCTGGAGTCCCACTGAGGCTTTATCACACATTATTTAGTAAATCCATGAACCTACAAGCCAGGAGACGTGGAAAACCATAGCAACCAGGGACAAGACTGGAGAGGTGGTCGGTGTTTGAACAACAGCTCTAGAAAGGGACATGCAGCCTTCCTGAGCTCTGAAGCCCACTCCCTCCCAGCCCACCCTGCTTGACTTGACCTTGCCTTGATCACTCCTCTCTCCCCTGCGGACCCTGCACGGGAACTTGCATCTCGAATGGGTTTAGCAGTTTAACTGGTCTGGTCTTCTGCTTGCAGACAAACTATTATCATTTTATACATGAGGGAAATGAGACGGAGACATTTTGAGGGGCTTGCCCAAGGTCACAAAACTCATACATGAAAAGGGAGAATACTAGAACTCAAATCCTGATTCTAGCCCAGTGCTTTTCCCGACTGTAATTTCTGCATGGTCTGCTTCTTCAAACGGAACGAGGCAAAAGGGAACTTGAATTCTACATCCATCTCTGACAGCAATAAACAAGCTGTTATGGCCATTGAAGGTAGCATACTGAAACTGAATCTATAAAATTGTACTCACTAATAAAGAAATTTCACATTTCATAGCAAATTTACCCTGCAGAAAATATCATGAAATGTATCAGGTGCTGGTTTCTGTCAGCAAAGCTAACGCACACCTAGTGTATTTTTATTCTTTCTAAGGCCTCATAATTGTTGGAGGGTTTGTTCATTTAGCTAATGGTAAATATTTTAAGAACATGAGAGCGGGTGTCCACTGACCAATGTTAATTATGCAGGAAAAAAATCACATATGCAACACAGAAGCATAACCAGAAAAGTTCTCTACTTAGAGCTAATAAAAGAAATAATACCTATATAAAGTTTGGAGCCACTTGTCATCATCATCACCATCACCACCATTTTCCAATCTCAGAGCAACATCACTGGAGACAGACAGAATTCTCATCTTCTTTCATGGTCTGTACGAGTTTACTTCTTTCATGGTCTGTACGAGTTTACCTATCCCTAGCTCTGCATGCTCTGGGATATTAAATAGCGTCTGTCAAGGACCATCCCTGCTAAGCAAGTCAGGTTTTCTCATTCTCTTGTGAACATCAGTACCGATTTCCCAGGCCTTGCACCTCTAGAGGATCTGAGGACGGAGCCTCTGGGACGGAGCCCAGGCATCAGTGTGTGGTGAAAGGTCCCCAGGCGATTCTGATGAATCAAAACACAGATGCCTGGGCTGTATCCCAGAACAACTGACTCGGTATCTCTGGGGTTTAAGACCTGGGAGAGCTCTACTGTGAAAAGGCTCCCCTAAGTTGATTTTCATACATACCAAAAAATGAGAAATGCTCTCTTCAGCTGACAGGCACAGATCTAACCACACCACCAGGGGGATATACTGGAACAACAAGCTATGTTAAATGAATACCCAAATACAGACAGACTCCAGCCATGCCCACAGCTAACCTCTCATTGGCTTTCCAACTTGGATGAATGCTAAATTTGCTCCTCGGGGCAGCTGTTGAGTGTATTTAAATATGCCATGGAGACTGTATGCACAACCCTGATGCATCTCTGATTATTTTTTCATACATTCACAAATCACCTTTATGAACACGAGCTTCACATCAAATAATGAAAATGCACATTAAACAAGAACAAAAACCGAGCAGCAGCCTCAATTTGAAAACAGTGTTTAATTGTACTCTAAGAATCGTTTTGTTATTTTCAGAAGTTAAACTAAATCTGAATCTATTTACAAAATCATGTGCTAAATTAAGTGAAACATAAAAGAACACACATCATTGAAAGTTTGTAAGTTGAAATAATATAAAAAGTAGACTCCAAAATCCATCTAAGACAAAAGCACCCTGGCATTGCAAGGAACATTTTACCAGAGTACAAGTCACCAAACGTGACATCTTAAACCTTCAGAGTACAAAATGTCAGCATCAAAAGGACCAAGTTGGTAAAAATTAAGAATAAGTGGGTCCCGAAAAGTAAAATTTGTTTCAAACAAAACAAACTACTGTAAGAATTTTGCACTTCCCTGAATAACTGCAGCATATTAGTGTATTCACTTTTTCTACCTTCTTTTTCCTCTGCAGAGTCACTCTCTCTGCTTTGCCTGAGCCCTAACAGTGAGTTACAAAAATGTCGTAAATTACAGAGTGTAAATAGTGTCAAATCCTATGCTCACAGGGAGGCCCAAAGTGGTGATCATGTAGTTCTCAGTTTTAAATAGACAGAAAAACATGCCTCTTGCCTACAAAGTAAAATGATGACAACTGCAAAAACATCTCAGTAGAGCTGATTCCTGGTCTCTGCTACGGATGAAGGGGAGTGTCCGAGTAGAAGGTGGCATAACTAAACCATCACGCTATTAATGGAAAGTCCAAGTACAATGGAAGAGCAACATCGTATTTACTCCAACTAAAATTAGATCAAATCCTTTGTGTCCAGCGAGCTGCTTCTCAAAGCACCAAAATAGAATGAAGCGTTAACAGACCAATACAAAAGCCGCTCTTTGCTGCAGAAACTTGAAAACAGAACCAATGTTATTCACCGCCCCCATGGGGTGACCCAACTCATCTCCCTCAGATGCTGCAATCATATTGCTGTTCCTCCTGAAGGGTGAGGTTATTTAAAAAGCCACAAAGTCCAGATAAGTCTCAGAGGATGTCTCCAGTTAGCCCCTGCGGTTCACAAGCCCTGGTGAGGCCACATTAACTTCAGCTGCCTCTTAACACTCTGAAGTCGGGTAAAGAGATGGACGGGGGGAATATAACTAAAATCCAGTAATAATGGAAATGTTTACATAGCCCATAGTTTCTAACTCTCCCATCTTCCAAGCCTTTCTCAACACCCCTAAAAAGCAACAAACGATTGATTTGCATTTCACACCCTCTCCCTTCTTACAGAATAATACTCAAAATATGACTGACAGGAGTAAGAGAGGGGAACACAAAGATTCTGTAACACTTCTGCTATGTAATTATCTCCTGAATACCCCAGAGCTGGTTGGAGAGAAATGGCCCTGCCCAGTTTCTGTTGCTGTCGGCATCCTGGAGCAAGGAGGACCCCCTCAAATTTAACATGCCTAAAACCTCATTTACCAATGACCATCCAAGACCTGGCCCCCACCAACCTCTGCGGCCTCCCTAATCACAGTTGCCAACATTCCACCATGGAAACTTCGGAGTTACCTATGGCTCCTTCTTATCTCGGCATCAAGTCACAGCCCTTCTTCCCAAGTGACTTCAATTCTTCCTCCCTACAGGGCCTCTCAGAATGGTCCTTTCTTTTCACTTCCACTGTTTGGACTAAGAATTAAAGAATGGGCAGGAAGTTTCTACGCAAACACGTTGGGAAGGCATTCCGAGAAACGGAACCGTCTGCCTCAAGACCTGGGTGTGTGAGAGCACAGCACGCCAAGAAACGCCCGGTGATCTGACATCAGTGCATCCTAAGTGGCCAGAAAGGAGGTGAGAAGGGACTCTAACAGGAAGGACCTTCCATCCCCGCACAAGAGGCCTGAGCTTTTCCCAGGAGGCCAGTATTTTGTGGACTTCGGTAATTTGACTAATGCCTTACCTCCATACCACCTATAGTATCAATTATGGAACGGATTTATTTTTCGATATTAATCAATTTACTTAACATTAACATTTTCTTTTTCCTTCCAAATTTTTATTATGGGAATTTTCGAATGTACACAAAAGTGGAGACAATAGAGAAATACACCTACTTAAGCCGAGGACATGTATCAACCAATGTCTAATTTCGTTTCCCTCTACATACCCCTTACCACACCACCCCCACCAGCCACATACAGCTGAATTACATCATCTGTGATGAACAGATCACAGGAACTATATCGTTTCATACGTGTAATGCTTTATAAAACCTAACTGCAATCCCATCATGACACCCAAGAAAATCAAATATCCTAACTATCATGTAATGTCCAGGATATTAAGATTTTACAGCACTGCTATATACAAAAAATTAAAATCAGTTGCCAGCCATTTTTAAAAGAAAATACTATCATTAAAATTACGGCGTGACATGCCTGCATTTGGAACACTCAGCTGGAGGCCTGTTCTCCCTCTTAAAAATGGAGATTAGCAAAAATGTTAGATATACCCAGTTTTATACTGCCTCGTGGTCAAAAGTAGAAGGATTGAAAAGGAATTTAAGAAGGAATATGTTTCTCACTATGCAACATAAGATGATTTCATGTAATGTCTATATAAATCCTAAATCATCCTGCATTTCACCAGGAATCTTTGTCTCACACTTTGGGAGACACTGCTATGGGGAATAAGAAACCATCTAAGAATTCTGGACCTGATGGAATCTATGATTTGGAAAAAATGTTCCAGCAATAGCAAGAACGGAAGGTGTTTATGAAGGATGAAGGGACAGCCTCTTACTGTGCCTTCCACCCCATCACTTCTTGGGGTCTTGTCTCGTTCTAGTAGAGCATTCTCCTAGTGCTCTAGTAGGGGAACACACAAACTCACTCACATGCCCTTGACCAAAGAATAGACCTCCTCTACTGGGGGAGGTTTTCTCTGATTGATCTCAGAGCTTCAGGGGAAGGGGATACACATACATGTGCAGCAAGGGGGAGGATAGAGACACCATCTAGCCAACCAGACCAGCCGGGTCAAAGTTGGCAGTCAATGAGGTAATTGCTGATGTCACAGCTAGATGGCCCTCACATCCCACCCCATCATTTCTTGAACCTTCACTGTCCCCCAAGCAAACCTCTACCTCTCCAAAGCCAATCTTCCCCCAGAAGGGGCTTTAGTGCCAAGCCCCAGATCCTCCCTCCTCATGAGCACACTCTCTTGTGACTAAATCACCAAGCCTTCAAGAAATGCCAAAATGTGACATTTTCCAGAATATCTCTCACCCCCCACCCCCACACATTACACTCAAATATCTTCCGTGGCTCCCCTTTCACACAGAGAAAAGTTCACATCTTGGCTGTACTATTCAAGGATCTCCCAGATCCAGCTCTCGCTAATCTTTCCAACTTTATCCTTCCAGAGTCCTCTGCTTTAGATTACCTGATTTAGTCTCTGTCACCCAAACATGATGAGGCACAAAATCATTCATGTCAGCCTAATATAGTTTAATACTACCTAACGGTCCTGATGATGTCACTCATTATTTTGTCCCATGTTTCCAAGGTAAAAGCCAGAAAAGTCACATCTCCAGACTCCATATTAGGGTACAGGAATTTGACTTCGCATCTCACTATTGCTCTCTGGTGTGGAGATTGTGTGAGCTCTCAGAATTCTTTCATAAATTCCCTTTTGACTTAAATTAGCTAGAGTTGGCTCTACGGTGTGCAACCCCAAAACCCTACCGATGGATCATCCCTGTTCCTTAACTTACCCCATTTCCTCGGCTGAAAATGAGCTCCTCGGTCTTCCACACATAGCTCCATCTAAGCCCTCTTTCACATTCTACCGCGCCCAGGGTTTCTTCCTTAAGTTTCTTCAAACATTCTTTCCAAATCCAGGCATCTCATCGTATGTATCCCTCATTGGAACGTTAATACATGCTTTTCCGTTTTATAGCTATGGTCTTTTGCCATACCTATGTCTACAATTTGAACATGAGTCCCTGTGTTTTTACAGCTTCAATAGTTAACGAGTTCTTTCTGTGGGTGAAGTGTTGTGCTTAACGGCAGTGATACCAAGAGGCCTACGCCAAAAATCTAAGTCCTTGGCAACTCACAGGCCAGTGGGAGAAGTAGGTTCACAAACAAAAGGATACAAAGCAATGTTCCATAATAGAGGTTCTATGAGTTCAGGTGGAAGAAGAATTCACTCTCCCTGGGTAGGCTCCAGGAAGCTAGGGAGGGCAGAAATAAGTCTTCTTGGGCAAGTAGGAATTTACCAGGCAGACAAACAAAGAAGAGAGGAATGTCTCCTACGTCTTATACTCCCGGGATCCCCAGAACTTAACTTGTTCCCTAAACATTCTATGTGCTCAAATTACCTTCCAGTTTGGGGCCAGCAATGTGTATGTCTAAGAGTTACAAGAATACAGTAAAAGAAAATTAAGGAATCAGAAGAAAATGGAGCCAAACAAAATTTTTCCAAATCAATGTATCTTCACTGAACACTTGCTGTATGAAATATAATTTAATACTGCCCCTGTCTTCAAGGTCCACTGCTTGTTTAAATTCAGTCTAGCTGAGGAGCTATATATATAAAAGCCAGGAGACTTATACAACAATAAAAGACTTGGCAGTTCAGTCTAATAATAGAAAAAAAGACATAAGTAGCACATGATCAGATACCAAAATTAATGCAACCATGAGATTTTTTTTTTAAAGAGTGGTCACTTTACACTGTGTGAGTCAGGGGAAAATTTATAGAAATATAGATGTATATAGGGAAGTGCTAAGTGAAAGGCAGAAACACACAGAACAAGCTCAGGGATTAGTAAATAAATCAGATTGGCTGGAATAGAGAATTTGAGTGGGAGAAGAGCAAAAATAAAAGAACTAGAAAAATAAGAACTAGAAAAAGAAAACTAAAAAAATTGGTTAACAACCTCAGGAGCTCCCCAGATGAAATCTGAAATTTGCCCCCATACACGGAGGACAAGGAGAGACTGAAGAAAGAGACAGAACTCCAGATTGGTAGGTGGCAGATTTAATAAACAAGGAAACTTACTTCTGAGGCTTTTCATGGGCGCACAAGATGAGTGGGTCTCTGCACCTGTCTGCCAGACTCTCAGAAGTTTATAGAGAGGCCTTAACTGGGTTCAGTCACCTATACTGTCCAGATGGTCTCAACAACACATTAGTTAGTATCTCAAGGCTGTGTCCTTGAAAATGGCTGTGGCAATAGTGGGCAACACATAAATTCCAAGGACAGGGCAGGGGTGAGGAGCCTCCTATAGCCTATGTTTAGCTGGAGTGTCAAACAGCGATCAGATCCTCTCAGTGACCTCCTCCAACAAAGGGTCACTTTGAGGATGCATAAAGTGTACACACACATGCACGCACGCATGCACATAGGACAGTAACTATTTTTTAAGCACCTGTTACCCATAAATTATACAGGTACCCATAAGTTATCTAAATTAAGACTCAGATAAGAACACAGGGGGCTTAGCTTATATGTTTTATTCAGGGTTATCCAGAAATATCCAGATGCAAAAGACAGATGTGCCTCCTGACCTCCAGGGCTTATAGCTAGCATCTTCAAAGCTCCTAAGTGGAGAAGCTGAATTCATACCCCAACTCCCAAGACCAGACGCATATTCTCTAGTACTTCTCTGTTCCTGTCTAGCACCCAGCTAGGTCAAATATTAGAAAACTTCATTCTCTCTTCACCTCACACCTTTCAGTCATTGCGTGTGTGTGTGTGTGTGTGTGTGTGTGTGTGTGTGTGTGTGTGTGTGTGTAGTATAGATGGCAGGGATTCTGCACATCACAATCACCTGTTAGGCTTTTTAAAAATGCGTATGCCTCAGACCCAGTCCCAAAGACCTGAATTGCAGCCAGGCACCTATATTTTTAAAATACTCCACAGGAGATCCTGATCACAACCAGAGTTAAGAGATTGATAGATACTCAACAGTTCAAAACATGCCTCAAACCTTATTAGGAAATCCACACATGCCCACTTTATTCTACTCTCTTGTAAATAATCCAGATGAGTGATCTAATAACGATGCTAATGATACTAACATTAATAGCTACCTTTTACTGAGTGCCTATTCTGCCCTTAGGCAGGGTGCTCATTTTTTTTTTTTTTTTACACATAGTATCTGATTTATTCTCACGAAATCCAAAGAGGAAAAAACTTTTAAGATTCCTGTTTCCAAAACCATAGAGCTAGATGGAAGCGTTGGAATTCAAACCCAAGAGTACATTGATCCAAAATAAATGCTCTTTTACCCACTTCACTAGACTGCTTTCCAAAACTAATGGTATTTATTTATCCATGGAATATCTGATCAAGTGCCATCTCTACCCCAGGTACTGTGTCCTCAGTCACATACAGCATAAATCAATACTCTCTCACTCCAAGGTAACAGCACATTTCTCAAGTCTCAATGAATAAAATTTGTCCCAGAGACTATACCAAATAAGCTGAAAAATAGAATGAACAAGTGTTGTTACTCAGTAACATAACATGATCAAGATTTCACTATCAGGAAATTGGGTTTTCCTGGGGAGAAACAAAAAACAAGTATGAGTAATAGTTAAGGAAACACAGAAATGAGGCTTTGAGGAAATGGACTTTGACTGTGATTCCTACAGGCCTAGACTTTCAAAATCTGAGTCCCGCTCATCCTCATTCACTTCCCGGAGCTGAAAGTTAACTGTCAGATCACCTCATTATGAACCTCCAAAGAGAAACCCTATTCACATTTTTTAAGATCACCTGAGCATCCCTTGGTATTATTATTTCTCAATATGCTGCTACAAAATATCCAAATGCCCTAAAAGAATGAATGTTTTAAGAAAGGTCAGTCATGTATTCCTTTCCTTCCTGTACCTTCCATTCTCTCCTGTGGTTATCTTAATCTTTTGATGACCATGAGTGCTACTGAGAATCTAGACTTTCAGAAGTCTTTCAGACTATGAAGTATCTTATGAAGACTTTCAGAAGACTTTCAGAAGTAGACTTTCAGAAGTCTACTTATGAAGACTTTCAGAAGTAGACATATGTCCACGCATATATCTTTAGACGAAGAATCCCTCATCTAAGCAACTATTTCATTTGTTCTTTTTCTATCCAATTTTTTAAAATTAAGTGCTATTTCAGGGACTAGGGTTATTTGATGAACAAGAGAGAGAAATGGTCCTCGCTCCAATGGAGCTCATCTATAATCTAGCAGTCTTACTTACTACTAGGTTTGAAAAAAGAAAATATATAAGAAACCATATTATTAGTTATCAAAAGCACATAAACCACGAATGACTAGCTGTACAAGTATGGCTAATACCTGAACAACAATTGGAATACAGGGCTAAACAGGAGATCAAGGGAAGCTCAACTCCCAACTGACGAGAAATGATCCAAGAAGGTGAGAAGTTTGTAATCTGGAAAATCTGGCAATAGGTACTGGAGATGAGCCAAAGGGGGCTGCGTTCATAAGCAGATCTCCAGTCCCTAAGAAAACACGAGTCAAGGTTTAAGGCAAAGCATCAAGCTCTAGAGTACAAGGCAGAAAATCAAAACAGGGATTGAGGCACTGGGCTCTTAGAAACCCAGACCTGTTCACTGACACTGGGATAGGGAAGGGACTTGGTCAAATGGAAACAGGAAAGACACCATACTTGGAATGGACACAAGATCCGAATGAGACTCACAGGGCACTGAACCTGGGAGCCACTGGCCTACTGTCTCTCAGTTCCATCCAGTCCCCGGTCTCTCAAGGATGGAGGACTAATATCAGGGACCATGGCAAAGGGCAAATCTATAGGTGAGGGTCAAATAATTAAATAGAGCTGTAGAGATTATAAATCTACAGGGACTAGGAGCCAAAACATCATTACAAGTAGTAACCACATTTCACAAGATAGCTCCTATTATCTTGAAATCCTGAGATGTGATTCTACTGAAACAAAAAAGTTGGAAAGCTAGAATACAAATTCAGCTAAATACTTGGAAATGTTTGTCTACTGAATGTCAAGCATCTTGATATTTAGAAATTACATAAAGCAGATATTTGGAATACCAAGTTATTGTTGTGCCCCTATCAAATTCTGGCAGTAATGATCTATTTTCTGGTTAATGCAAATTCTTCACAATAGGTAATTCTACGTATTGTAGTAGTTCTCTAATTCCTACTGGAATGCTGGGCTACATAGTGCTTATTCTGAGAGTACGGGAAAAGGTAGAAAAATAAGCTAAAAATGATGAACAATTCACATAGCTGATGTCTTGTTTAGACCATTAATGAAAATTACAAAACATTTGTTTCCTTCATATTTTCACATATCCTTTCCATATATGGGTTCATAGCAATTAAGTGGAGAATTTTTTTATGTTTACTTATTTATTTTGAGAGAGAAATAGAATGCACACGTGAGCAGAGTGGGGGCAGAGAGGGAGAGAATCTCAAGCAGGCTCCATGCTGTCAGCATAGAGTTCCTCAATCCCACAAACTGTGAGGTCTTGACCTGAGCCAAAATCAAGAGTTGGACACTTAACCAACTGAGCCACCTAGGAGCCCCTAAATGGAGACATTTTAAGTTTCTCCTCTAGTAGGGAATTCTGAAACAGGGCAGAAAGTTGAGACAGCTAAACCCAAAAGGATTGGGGGAAAAGGAGATGTCCCTTGCTAGAGTGCTGGAAATAATTCATTAATTATAATTTCCTCTCCACTCCTGCTATGTGGCCTGGAGGCTGAGCTATATGCTCTACCACTGTGGCACCCAGTGCTCCTCAGTTCCCATTATGTTCAGGTGGTGGAGAGCACCCACCCGTAGGAGATGGGAGGGAGAATGACATCAAGATACGTGTACCCTAGCTCCCTTGCTTAAGGCCACTGCAGATTGTAGAGTCCTTCCATTCAACACTGGTGCTGTCAGATGGCCCTCTCCACATAGCCACCCTCTCTCCCCATGTTCCAGGACCTGACATCAGACTGTCACAACCCACTATACCAGCCCTGAGGCTCCTAATGCTTCCAGTTTCCCTACCCCCTACTCATTCCTCCTCTAACTGCCCAAAATGAGTATATATCTATTTCTTGCCAGGACCCAGACTGAATATCCCATTCCACAACCAACCCTCCAGTGGACCTGGCTTAGGGGTGGGGGGCTGGGGTAAAGTGACCTCCCCTGGGAATACTGTTTGAATTAGTGTTAAAAAGTTTCAGTTCTGGGTGCAAGGGAAGGAGGTCTGTTGTTTCTACTTCACAAAGCATCCTGAGGGGAGAGCCAAATCTCACGTTCCCCCTGACTCAACTTAGTAAGTTAAGAGATTTTGGTTTCCAGGTATCATGAAGAACAAAAAATGATCTCACCTAAACCATCAGTAACTCTCCAAAACAGAGCTACCAAGAGAAAGATCTAAAAGGCTGGAGTACAAAGGGTTTGAATCTCAGTTTTTCCCCATTTGAGTTTTTCCTAACGTTTAGAACATTTCTCTCAGTTGTTTAAAAAAAAGTTTAAAACTGAATTTGCATTCTTCACTTGCCAGATTCTCAAAAGAATTAGAATATGATATTCCTACAACGTACTCAAAACTACAAAATAATTTCAATAGCTCTGCAGGATATTATAACCTCCTGGTAGCTTCTTATAAAATCAGTTTTTGTTTTTGTTTTATGTTCAACTCTTATCGAAGATAAGAATAGGTTACCCATTAAGCATAAACACAATTGATTTAACATTTAAAAAACCCACTGACCTTATTAATGCCACAGCTGAAAAACTTGGAAAGGCCTGTCTAAAGCTATTCATCTAGAAATGTGGGAAACAAGCATGGTTTACCTACAATGGAGGTGAATCTAATGACTCTTAAATCTCACCCAGAATGAGGCATCACTACAAACACACTTGGCATTTCTAAGGCCATTGATAGAAATCTGCATCAAATCTTGCAGAAGACCCACAAATATAAATAACAAAGAGGGAGACTATAGACCCATACAGTCAATATTAAAGCAGTATTGGACGCCTTTTTCTGAAAAGGACAACAGCAACACCAGTATCAAGATTCCAATGATTTAAGCTGTAACTAGAGAAATTTCACTAGATATTAGAACAAGCATTGACAGCTAAGATGTATGGTCAAAATTCCACAAGAAATGAGTGTGTGAAAGAGAGGAAAGGCAGCTCAAGGGGGAGGGCAGTCTCTTCCTGTCTCTCCACTGCCTTTCTTCTCTCTTTCCCTAGAAAAGGAGGAGGCTCCAGATACCAATTGGACCTTAGTAGAGGTGTCTATGGCAGTAATGATCTATTTTCTCTCTCCCTCTCCCTCCCTCTCTCTCTCCCTCTCTCTCTCTCTCTCTCTCTCTCACACACACACACACACACACACACACACACACACACACACACAGTCTTATTCTTAAGGCCATCTTGATCAATCTCTCCTCTTTCCAAAAAGATCCTTTAAATGCAACATCCATTTGAGGTAAAATTCAAACTTGGAGGAGAGGGAGAGGCTGCGTAAGTCCTAGACTAAGTTCTGTATCAATGCTGTGCATTGCAAGTTACAAGCAAACATTGCTAAAAAAGGAAGTGGAAGTTGATTATCTTTTCCCATGACTTCAGGAGGAGGTAGAAGAGCTGAGTCATGGGAAGATCTAAATTTTACAATTTTGACTTCTTGTTACTCCCTTTAGTAGAGGGTATGGGTTTGGGAAGCAGACAGCTCTGGACTCAAACTCTAGTCCTGGCATCTGTAGCTGTACCATGGGGCAAGGGAACCTCTCTGAGCCTCAGTTTCCTTGTCTGCAACATAGTGATAATAACACCCCCTTCACAGAAAGACTGTGAGTTTTCGTGAGATCCTATGTTCTATTGCTTTGTAATGTGTTAAAATGCTACACAGATGACAGATAGTGGTAGTAGCAAAATTCAGAATTCATAACCTGAATCCTTTGTGTCTAGGATAAGTTAAACCCCTGCTATTTCTTTCAAAGTGCTTGTTTTGAATCTCATAAACATTTCATCTTTACTTGATCTTCAAAGATTACTCTGCACAAAGTTCAGCCTTACATTCATTTACAATCCACCATGGCTGTACATAGTACACATTTTGGGTATAACTTTCTATTAAAAGTCACAGGATAACTGGCTTTTTCTTAAGTTCTACTATATGCTGAGATTCCCATTTCTGCTTTTTGTCTCTAATAAGTTTTCACGTGCCAGATGTTAGATGTGCTTGGGCTTTTACCTGCATGAGCTTTATGGGTATAAAACTTTAGGGGCGCCTGGGTGGCTCAGTCGGTTAAGCGTCCGACTTCGGCTCAGGTCGTGACCTCGCGGTCTGTGAGTTCATGCCCTGCGTCGGGCTCTGTGCTGACAGCTCAGAGCCTGGAGCCTGTTTCAGATTCTGTGTCTCCCTCTCTCTCTCTGACCCTCCCCCATTCATGCTCTGTCTCTCTCTGTCTCAAAAATAAAGGTTAAAAAAATTTTTTTTTCAAAAACTTGAAAGAAGATAGAATCTAGAAACAACTAGACACATTGCCTCCATTTTCCATCTCTTATCAAGTAACCAAACCTGAGTTGGGAAAGGTACTCAAGCCCAAAGTCAAACATATGCTCTCCCTCCTTTCTGCTTCTTTTTTGGGAGTCAGACCTAAGTCACACGTAGGAAAGCCACTGTGAAATTCTACACTCACAGCAAATATAATGAGAATATAATACAAGTCAAGATGAGTAATAAGGCCATTGAAGACAGCTTTATTAAAAGCCACACAAGGGACTGAGAGTGCAATTAACAACATCTGGTGTGGCCTCTGGTTGTCTAATAAGTGTAATTGTGTCATCTTCTCTGAAACAGGTGAGCCAGTACTTAGAAAGGGGAAAAAAAAACAAAAACAAAAAGTAAGAGATGCCTTGGAACATGTTAATCAGAAAATCTGCTTCAACTAGAATTCAACTTCATCGCCACCAAAATAATCTCCCAAAGAGAAGGGGATTAGATGTCACCGTAAAACGATTCATTTGACTCATTCTGAACTCCTCCCTAAGATTAAGTTCCCACAAATTCCAAACCTCACTCTCCATCCCATGCTTCATAAACCTAATGGGCTTCCTTCCACATGGGTAAATTTCCATGTTCCCAGACTACTGGGCCAAGGATCTCGGGGTAGCAAATTATAGCAGCCCACTTCTCATTCAGCCCTGCAAACACCACAGGCAGCCCCACAGGCCTCTGAGTGAAACGCCGGGTATCCTTTGAAGATTTCAGCCCATGTAACAGGAGAATTCTCGCTGCATTCTAGCCTACAGTGCAAAATCACTAAGAACAAGGTTCTTGAGAGTCTTCAGCGGATTTTTCCCTGAAATTCACTTAGCCATACAACACACAGATTAGATCCACTACAAATATACACGAGGTCACATGCTAAGATGTTAGTAGTCAAGAGTGTTTCCCGGATTTATACAGCTGAAGGAAAATAATACTTGAAAAATCTCAAATGAAGCCATGAGTTCCTAACAGTGGTTTTCACCCCATGCTTTCAGAGCCCAAAAATGCATCAGAGTAGATGCAGTGTGTCAGAAGGGCTGTAAGAGAATGAGTGGGAACACCCACTATAGGCCTCAGTGCAAGTCCTCTTCAGTCTCCAAAATGACTCCACAGAGAGGAGAGGATATGGATACTTGGCTTGTGCTAAGAAAGAAAGAGTATTCCATTGCCAGAGTGGTAGGTGTTACCCAACGGGTGCTCTGTGGACTGGTACTAGCCATGAACTGCTACCAATCTGGGACCAGATAAATATGGAAATTGAGAATAAACATTAAGAAAACCTTGTCGCGGGGCGCCTGGGTGGCGCAGTCGGTTGGGCGTCCAACTTCAGCCACGTCACGATCTCGCGGTCCGTGAGTTCGAGCCCCGCCTCGGGCTCTGGGCTGATGGCTCGGAGCCTGGAGCCTGTTTCTGATTCTGTGTCTCCCTCTCTCTCTGCCCCTCCCCTGTTCATGCTCTGTCTCTCTCTGTCCCAAAAATAAATAAACGTTGAAAAAAAAAGAAAACCTTGTCGCAAGCTGACATTGCTACGGTATTTCAGTGCATGATTTTTTCTCTTCGCTCATTTTTATTGATTTTGCAAGATTTTTGATCTATAACAAGTTGGAAATTTAAAAATACAGACTGGTCCTTTAGCACAGATGGTTTCAGAAGCCGTGTTCTAGACCTATGTTCACAGCCTTGGATGTTCATTGGACTCTCCCGGGGAGCATAAAAAGGACCGATGCCTGTGTCTCAATACCAAAGAATCTGTTTTAATTGGAATGTAATTTAGCCTTAGCATTGGGATAGTTTTTAGAACTCCCAGTTGTTTCTACTATCCAGCAAAGTATTTGAGAACCACTTCCTCATACTGATAAGGGATTAGGGGATGTGCTTAGGGGTCAATAAACTGGGAACACACAAAAATAATTATTTATGTTACTCTGAATATTTGGAAAATAATTTTAATTCAATGTTTTAAAACTAGGGTAAAATGGACTAGAATGCTATGATATATAGTCATGTTACATACGATTTTCAATGTAAACTTTTTATTGCAATATAACATCCATACGGAAAATTACACAGACCTTAAGTGCCTGCTTGATGGTATTTTCACAAGGTAAACACGTCTGTGAAACCAAAATTCAGATCAGGAAACAGATAATGCACAATATTGCTTGCCCCCATGTTATGATATCTAAAATAGCTTCCCACCGGGAGGAAATCAAGATAATGTACTCTGCCACCATGAATACGGCATTTATCTCAGTTTATAGTAGATCTAGTTTAAGTGGGAAGATTTCAAAGAATAGAAGTAGAAAGGACAATGATTCTTCCTGGTAAAGGTGGTAGACTGAGGGGCGCCTGGGTGGCGCAGTCGGTTAAGCGTCCGACTTCAGCCAGGTCACGATCTCGCGCTCCGTGAGTTCGAGCCCCGCGTCAGGCTCTGGGCTGATGGCTCAGAGCCTGGAGCCTGTTTCCGATTCTGTGTCTCCCTCTCTCTGCCCCTCCCCCGTTCATGCTCTGTCTCTCTCTGTCCCAAAAATAAATAAACGTTGAAAAAAAAAAAAAAGATGGTAGACTGAATACACACATCTCTATTTGTTCATTCAGGAAATTCCACTAACATGACAATAAGTGAATTTTTTAAAGGTGTAAATCCACAAGAATCAAGAGTGAAGGTAGTAACATTTTACGTATTCATTTTTTAATAACAACATGTTAGACACTAAAAGTAGTAAATGACTTTTCAGGCCTGAGAAAACTGAAACCGAAAATGAGGGTAGAGGAAAGTAGATATCAGTCCAATTCACAACACAGAATTGTCCTAAGTTACCAGTTACCACTGAAAGAGTGAGGCAAAAATCCGTAGCCTTGGCTGAGTCTGTTTTTAGTCTCTGACTCGGGAGTTTCAGGTCTTCTGCTAGCAATCATGAAATTGCAGCAGGCTAACTTGGGGGCAAGACCCTTCGTGGTTCTTGACCTCCTCCACCATTCCCACAGATTCCAAATAGCTTTGGAGCCCTCTACTCTAGAATATAAGAAGGTACACAAAAATCACAAAATTTCAAGTATATTGGCTCACAATAATAAAAACTTTAAAAAAAAACAGCTTGGAAAAACCAGCCCATTCAAGAGAAGAAAACAAACAAAAACATATTAGTAACTTCCTTAGAGACTAAGAGAAGTTATCATATCCGTAACATAAGAACAATAGGCCATATTCTTAAAAGAAATATTAGAAAAACAAAAGAAAGCTATTAAAACTTCAAGTAAAACTTTAAGTGAAACAGAAGACCATGGGGGAAGAGAAGGGAGAAAAAGTAGTTACAAACAGAAAAGGAGGGAGACAAACCACAAGAGACTCTTAAATACAGAGAACAAACTAAAGGTGGACAGGTGGGTGGGGGAGGGGGAAAATGGATCATGGGCATTGAGGAGGGCACTTGTTGGGATGAGCACTGGGTGTTGTATGTAGGCCAATTTGACAATGAATTTTATGAAGAAGAAGAAGGAAGAAGAAGAAGAAGGAAGAAGAAGAAGAAGGAAGAAGAAGAAGAAGGAAGAAGAAGAAGGAAGAAGAAGAAGGAAGAAGAAGAAGGAAGAAGAAGAAGGAAGAAGAAGAAGGAAGAAGAAGGAAGAAGGAGGAGGGGGAGGAGGAGGAGGAGGAGGAGGAGGAGGAGGAGAGGTGCCTGGGTGGCTCAGTCAATTAAGTGTCTGACTTCGGCTCAGGTCATGATCTCACAGTCCGTGAGTTCGAGCCCTGCATCAGGCTCTGTGCTGACAGCTCAGAGCCTGAAGCCTACTTCGGATTCTGTGTCTCCCTCTCTCTCTGACCCTCCCCCGTTCATGCTCTGTCTCAAAAATAAATAAACATTAAAAAAAAACTTTAAGAAACAAAAAAAGTTAATAAAACACTTTTAAAAGAAAGTCAAGAAAAAGTCCACACCACGAGATGGAAAACAATAGACTATAGGTACTTCACTACAGCATAAGCCATTAAGTCAGCCACCCCACCTCTCAACTTACTGCTCTAAAAGAGAATAAATTCCTTATTGCTTAAGCCAATAGAAGTTGAGTTTTCTTGCAGCCAAATTCATCCTGGGGAGACCTTGGGAACCAGTGTGCCTTGGAAATGGATAAACTGGTTTGTGGTCTGCAGCAGGGGATAAAAATGGAAGCCTTTATCAAATAAAGTCTTCTCCTCAAGCTGTTTATTTGCCCCAATTGTGATGCAAACATTGGAGACACAGGCAGCTATGCTATTTCCCTTTAGCAAATAACTGTATGTCTCCCAGTGCTTCCCATCCTGATTTTCTGTTACAGGCACATGAATACCATCTAAGGACAATGCCTATTCTGTGAGCTTCTTAGGAAGCACGAAAGGTTACGATGTCAAACAAACAGCACCTGGGGAGAAAAGTAGGTTTGTGCTCCCGCTTTGGTAATGAAGGGAAGTTTGCGTATCACTGTAACTTGGATAGATTTTATGACATGCTTTTTCATTGAAAGATTTAAAGTCACTATTATAATGCAGGTGAAAACCACAAGTTCCTTTGGAAACACAGCTCCTCAGGAAAACAAGAATCCAGAACGACATGTCATAACATTTCTGTGCAGATCAACAATCTGGGAGTATCTAGATACACTGCAAGATGTACTTGAAAGCTAATTATGCTTAGACAACCTCAAAATTGAAACACAAATCCATCATCCTTTCTTTTCTGTCAAAGACAGCATGGATGATGCGGATCTTGCCTCAAAAGTGACCTCAGTGACTTGAGTGCAGTGGAAATGATGACTCCCATGCCTAAGACCACTCCAGAATTTCAGCTTTTTATTCACTCCAGACTATAAGAACGTCCTCATGGAAATTCACTTTTGAATAAAACTGAAGTTCACTCCTATTTTAGTTAACACATTTGAATTCTTTCAATTTTTCCAGGCATTACCGTTAAATTTTGTACGCATTCTCATAAAACAGAAAAACAGATACAACTCATTGCAATTATCCACTTTATAGCCCATTCCTGTGAAATAATAAATTTCCAGTGTAATAAACTGCATGAAAATGTTTGGTATGTATGTGTATTTGGGGGTGAAGAGGTAATCTATAGCTTTATCTAGATTTTTCAAAGATTTCTGCATCCCCCTAAGTGTTAAAAAGCAGAAATACTAAGAACTACTGTTCTAACTGAGGGTTGGTGGGGGGTGGGAGGGAGGGGAGGGTGGGTGATGGGCATTGAGGAAGGCACCTTTTGGGGTGAGCACTGGGTGTTGTATGGAAACCAATTTGACAATACTGAAAAAAAATAAAAAAAATTTAAAAAAAACTACTGTTCTATGCTATGGAACAGTCCTCTAAGATAGTATGTAATTTCTATGTCAAGTCGTAGGTCATTTCTAACATGAATTTAATCCAATATCACCTTGTAAACGAGTAGTTATGTTTTCAAATGTGATCTGACCCAAGCCCTAAAAACCTGGCCAGAAAATTCCTAGAAAATTGAAGTTATCTTTACATTAAAAAGCCTACTTAAGAAATATGACAATTGAATGCAACAGGCCAGACCAGATCCTGGACCAGAAGGAGAACCTTAGTGGAAAAACTAGTGAAATTCAAATAAAGCCTGGAGTTTAAGTCACAGTAACGTACCAATATTGGTTTCTGAGTTTTGACAAATTTACATTGGTAATATAAAGTGATAACAATGGGGAGGGTGGGTAAGAGAGATACAGAGATTCTTCGTATTATCTTTTCTAGAAATTCAAAAATATTTCAAATAAAAAGTTGATTTTTTGCAAAAAGTCTACTTGAAATTTTTAACAAGCCTTGATCACACATTCAACAAATACTTATGGAGTGCACAGGCACAATTCTGTGTGCGGGGCACACAGTGCTGAACAAAATGGATCCATCCCTTAGGGAGCTAAGAGACCAGTGAGCAGGAAAGACATTAAACAGTCACAGCAATCAACATAAATTGTGAGTGCAGTTTGTAGGAAGTGCTGTAAAGAAAAAGTACAGAGGAGCGAGGTGCAAAGCTACAAAGTGCTCTCTGAGGCAGTGGCACTGAATATGAGACATGAAGGATGGCTAGGAGCCAGTCAGGTAACAGCACCAGGAGTGGGGGAAAGCCTGTTCATCAGTTGGGAGAAAAGAAAGGGACTGGAGCACGTGCCATTATGCCCACAGCATAATCGGGGCATGGAACAGTGTTGCCATCTGAAGAACTGGACCGTGCAGGACCTACCTTTGTAGACTGGGTTTAGGGTTTTACAGTTTTCCAAAGAGATATCGAAAGCCACTAAAAACTTTAACCAGAGGAATAATCCAATTAATGCTTTTAAAAAGATCCTGATGGCTGTGAACTAGAAAGGAGCACAGCAAGAAGCTAATGCTTCAAGTGCTCACATATCATATATATATATATATATATATATATATATATTTACGTATATATGTTTACGTATATATATAAAATGAATATATATATATATACATATAAAATGGAGAAATAAAAAGTTCTCAACTTCTAAATATATTTGTTCTAAAAAGTCCCTGGTAGACAGAGACCCAGTAAAAAAAAGAGAACTACAGGCCAATATCCCTGATGAATATGGATGCAAAAATTCTCAAAAGATACTAGCAAATCGAATTCAACAGCATATAAAAAGAATTATTCACCATGATCAAGTGGGATTCATTCCTGGGATGCAGGGCTGGTTCAACATTCGCAAATCAATCAACGTGATACATCACATTAATAAAAAAAAAGAGAAGAACCATATGATCCTGTCAATCGATGCAGAAAAGGCCTTTGACAAAATCTAGCACCCTTTCTTAATAAAAACCCTTGAGAAAGTCAGGATAGAAGGAACATACTTACACATCATAAAAGCCATTTATGAAAAGCCCACGGCTAACATCATCCTCAATGGGGAAAAACTGAGAGCTTTTTCCCTGAGATCAGGAACACGACAGGGATGCCCACTCTCACCGCTGTTGTTTAACATAGTGTTGGAAGTTCTAGCATCAGCAATCAGACAACAAAAGGAAATCAAAGGCATCAAAATTGGCAAAGGTGAAGTCAAGCTTTCGCTTTTTGCAGATGACATGATATTATACATGGAAAATCCGATAGACTCCACCAAAAGTCTGCTAGAACTGATACATGAATTCAGCAATGTCACAGGATACAAAATCAATGTACAGAAATCAGTTGCATTCTTATACACTAACAATGAAGCAACAGAAAGACAAATAAAGAAACTGATCCCGTTTTCAATTGCACCAAGAAGCATAAAATACCTAGGAATAAATCTAACCAAAGATGTACAAGATCTGTATGCTGAAAACTATAGAAAGCTTATGAAGGTAGTTGAAGAAGATATAAAGAAATGGAAAGACATTCCCTGCTCATGGATTGGAAGAATAAATATTGTCAAAACGTCAATACTACCCAAAGCTATCTACACATTCAATGCAATCCCAATCAAAATTGCACCAGCATTCTTCTCGAAACTAGAACAAGCAATCCTAAAATTCATATGGAACCACAAAAGGCCCCGAATAGCCAAAGTAATTTTGAAGAAGAAGACCAAAGCAGGAGGCATCACAATCCCAGACTTTAGCCTCTACTACAAAGCTGTCATCATCAAGACAGCATGGTATTGGCACAAAAACAGACACATAGACCAATGGAATAGAATAGAAACCCCAGAACTAGACCCACAAACGTATGGCCAACTCATCTTTGACAAAGCAGGAAAGAACATCCAATGGAAAAAAGACAGTCTCTTTAACAAATGGTGCTGGGAGAACTGGACAGCAACATGCAGAAGATTGAAACTAGACCACTTTCTCACACCATTCACAAAAATAAATTCAAAATGGATAAAGGACCTGAATGTGAGACAGGAAACCATCAAAACCCTAGAGGAGAAAGCAGGAAAAGACCTCTCTGACCTCAGCCGTAGCAATCTCTTACTCGACACATCCCCAAAGGCAAGGGAATTGAAAGCAAAAAATGAATTACTGGGACCTTATGAAGATAAAAAGCTTGTGCACAGCAAAGGAAAAAACCAACAAAACTAAAAGGCAACCAACGGAATGGGAAAAGATATTTCCAAATGACATATCGGACAAAGGGCTAGTATCCAAAATCTATAAAGAGCTCACCAAACTCCACACCCGAAAAACTAATAACCCAGTGAAGAAATGGGCAGAAAACATGAATAGACACTTCTCTAAAGAAGACATCTGGATGGCCAACAGGCACATGAAAAGATGCTCAACGTCGCTCCTTATCAGGGAAATACAAATCAAAACCACACTCAGATATCACCTCATGCCAGTCAGAGTGGCCAAAATGAACAAATCAGGAGACTAGAGATGCTGGAGAGGATGTGGAGAAACGGGAACCCTCTTGCACTGTTGGTGGGAATGCAAATTGGTGCAGCCGCTCTGGAAAGCAGTGTGGAGGTTCCTCAGAAAATTAAAAATAGACCTACCCTATGACCCAGCAATAGCACTGCTAGGAATTTACCCAAGGGATACAGGAGTACTGATGCATAGGGGCACTTGTACCCCAATGTTTATAGCAGCAGTCTCAACAATAGCCAAATTGTGGAAAGAGCCTAAATGTCCATCAAATGATGAATGGATAAAGAAATTGTGGTTTATATACACAATGGAATACTATGTGGTAATGAGAAAGAATGAAATATGGCCTTTTGTAGCAACGTGGATGGAACTGGAGAGTGTGATGCTAAGTGAAATAAGCCATACAGAGAAAGACAGATACCATATGGTTTCACTCTTATGTGGATCTTGAGAAACTTAACAGAAACCCATGGGGGAGGGGAAGGAAAAAAAAAAAAAAAGAGGTTAGAGTGGGAGAGAGCCAAAGCATAAGAGACTGTTAAAAATTGAGAACAAGGGGCGCCTGGGTGGCTCAGTCGGTTAAGCAGCCGACTTCGGCTCAGGTCATGATCTTGCGGTCCGTGAGTTCGAGCCCCGTGTCGGGCTCTGTGCTGACAGCTCGGAGCCTGGAGCCTGCTTCCGATTCTGTGTCTCCCTCTCTCTGACCCTCCCCCATTCATGCTCTGTCTCTCTCTGTCTCAAAAATAAATAAACGTTAAAAAAAAATTTTTTTTTAAAAACTGAGAACTGAGGGTTGATGGGGGGTGGGAGGGAGGGGAGGGTGGGTGAAGGATATTGAGGAGGGCACCTTTTGGGATGAGCACTGGGTGTTGTATGGAAACCAATTTGACAATAAATTTCATATATTGAAAAAAAAAGTCCCTGGTAAATAATAATGTCACCTTAGATGTATTATATTGCTTCTTTAGAACCTGCCACCATAAGTCTAGCAGAGAAGACAGTGTTCCAAATGGCTTCCAACTCACTCAATCTGGATCTTTCCTCCAGAATGTGCTTAGACATAGGTATGAACAGAAACACAAGATAGATACCAAAGTCACATGACTTGGAGCTTAGCAAGGTATCAGAAGCAAAAATCTGCATGCTCTGACCCCCTTAGGAATCTTAGCTTTCACAGGAGATAAACAATTCTTAGTATGTCTGGTTTTCAAGACCACAAAACCATTATTGACACCTCACTAGTGCCATCTTGGCATCAACCCAGGACTAAATATAGAAAATCCCAGACTGAGGAAAAATGTAATTTTCAATGCCTGTTTAAAATATACAATGTTAAATGTCATCCTCAATTACCATACCTTGAACCTGAAGGAACTGGTGCGCTGCCCTATCTGAGCTAGAAAACGAAATATGTCTTCCAAACTTGATGTAAGCAGTAGGACTTCAATAAAACTTAATAAGTAGTCTACAGTATTGGTCGGATACTTCCTAAACAGAACTCCCTAGGGACTTACACTCTAAACAGACACCTGGATTTTCTTAGTTTGCAGAAATATTGTCTCTATAACCTAAGTATGATCTTGATATACTCCAAAAACTATCAGAAACAGAAAAAAGGAAAGATTGGACCTTGATTGAAGCCTATGATTTGAGTAAGAAACTTTTTTATGCAAGCTCTGTGAACCAATAGCGATTAAGTTGACTGTCCGGCCAATTGCTCCTTTCCACTTCAAACAACCTTTTCCCCTACAGTCAAAAGAGCTACTGGAGAGAGTTTCTGGCAGCCATGATTGCATAACTTGACCCTGCCCCAAGCCACCATAGTCCATAGAATCAAGAGTATGCACTTGACACAAATTGGGCCAAAGAGTCCCTTTCTCCGGGAATCTGGATTTAGAAGTAAGAGATTCTTGCTCAATCTGTCTGCTCTCTTGAATAGAGGACACGTAAACACTGGAACTGCTGGCAGAGGCTATTTTCAACCATTTGGACAAGGAAATTGAGAAAGCCAGCCTGCAGCAAGAGACAAGAATGGAGAACATGTGCCAGAAAAAAGAGATGAAAGGCAGAGAAAGAGGGCTTCCTGTTTTCCCTATCACCCTCCAGGACCTGATGCTAGCTCATCCCACCTGATCCCTGCCCCTAAAATCCATAGAATATTCCCAGTATCCTTTCAATCACTTCCATTTTTGCTTAAGCCAGTTCAAATGCAATCTTGTAACTAGAGATCAAGTAAGTCCTCACGAACACTCCAGGTCTCTCCATTTTATTTAGTCTCAAATAACTGAGAACCAGTTTGCACAAATTTTTTAAGGCAAGATCTCTGAAAGGAGAATCTAATTCCAGCCTCTCAAGGCGGATAAGTGCAACAAAATTAAAAATGCTTATCCTAAAATGTTAAACAGAAGAGAAGCAGGGCACAAAATCGTGTATATATCAGAATTATGACCACACTATAGTTTACATTTGCCAAAACTCAAGAAGGGGAGCCCTATACGCATTAGGAAGAAAGGAAGGAAATTAACCAAAATAACAGTAGTTGTACTAGAGTGACAAGTTTATTTTTCTTTTCCTCTATATTCTTCTGGGTCTGTAAATAATTAAACGCTTTATAACTTAAAAAAATTAACTCCAGAGATTATGTAGAAATATGTTTATATGTTTATAACATATATGTTTATATGTTTATAACATATATGTTTATATGTTTATAACATAATGATGTATTTTTTAAAGTAGAACATAAAACACTCTGTTATGTTTACTGCTATATAAACAGCCCAAAAAGGAACTGTGCCTCTAAAACTCTGCATATTAAAGAAACACTGCAACTTTCAACAAACTGGCTCCAAATTAATCCTCAGGCTTCGCTTCCTCTCCACCTGTTTGCCCTCCCAATCCTATCTAACCCTACTTGTCCCCAACCCATGCTACCCATCTTCAAATGGGCTTCCATGCTTCCCCTCCCCCACTCTCTTGCCCCTATTCTCCCACACCCCTGGCACCCTTGAACTCCCTTCTCCTTTGAGGTCTGGGTATCTCTAGATATGCAGACTCATCGCGTCCCTCATAGGCCCTAGATTTGTCTTCTCTCTTTTAGATCAACCCACTGGGAATAACCTCATCACAAATGGCCTCCAGCCCATTTTAAACTATCCTTAGGGGCAACCCAGATAAGTGTAATCCACTGCCCCTTTCGATTATAACACCAGACAAGCCAGAAATGGATAAGGAATGGAAAACCATTGTGAACTTGGATAATGTGCAAATGATCTCTAACATCGCTCTAACACAACTTTCAATACCAATTCAAAATGCAATGCTGAGTATGAAAAACAAACAGCAACAAAAAAAAGTGGTAAGTCGCTTATTTACCAGGAAAAAATGAGCAAGGCTCTTGGATGGTGAAACCAGTTCTACTGTCTTCCTCCATAATCATTAACAACTTCCATATATTGAACCGTGCCAGACATTCTGCATCCATTGTCTTACATAATCCTCCTAGTGACCTGTGAAACAACTACTTTTATTCCCATACTACAGGAACAAAATTGTTGAGCTGAGGTGTTTAATGGCTAAGAAGTGGCAGAGCAGAATCTTAAGGTCTTTGCATTAGACCTCATGGCCTCAAACAGGCCTTAGATATACTTTCTTTAGAAAGCCTGTCTGAAACTTAATGTTAAGCCCACGTGTTAGCTAGTAGTCGTAGTAGTATTTTATAATACAAATACCCAACTTATATGTAAATTTATATTTTAAATGAAAAATACACACCAAAATTAGCACTGTAGAAATGGCATTATCCAACGTGAATAACATAAACAATGATACTCATTCAGTCCTTGTATATTACAGTTAAAAGCTACGTAACAAAGACTTCTCAATACTCCACATCGATGGTAATTAGAACTGTCTATGAAACACTACCTATCACATACAAAGCAATATAAAGCTTATTATCAGGGTAAAACAGAACATGAACTGGGAGAAATAGTGATGGCGTTTGTGTCACTAGCAAGAGACGATTTTATAACTTACTCCAGCCACAGTTGCTTAAATGTTACATATTGTACCATGAAGACCAACATCAACCATTTTAAAAGGGGGTGGGAGGAAGGACCACATTGTATTTCTTACAATTCTACCGACTTTGTACTACTCTGTATTAAAAAAAAAAAAAGCCTTTGCCCCTTTCAAGCATAGAGAAAGTGATAAAGAAAACAAGAAGGGCAAAAATGCAGAAGTTACAACCACAAAGGTAAAGTGATACCATCTGATGTATTCTCTGAATAGGCACATCTGTTTGATTCATTCAAAGCTGGTGAATTTTTTCTCCAATTGCTACTATCATGGACTCTCTCTCTTTCTGTGAGAAAATAATTAACTCAATTTCTTCAAAGGAAACTATAATCATTCATTCATTAGTACAACAAACTTTATTGAGCACCCAGGATATATACCAGACACTTTGCCTAAGAGGAAAATACATAAATAAAGATAAGTCCTTGCCCTCCCTCAGCTCCGTGGGTGAGACAGTCTTGTGTAAACAGCCAAAAATAGTGTCCTAAGTGCTGGAGCAGAGGTGAGTACACAGTATTATAGGAGCACAGAGGGAGGATTAACCCAGCCTGGGGCAATCAGGAAGCTTTACAGAGGACAGCGTTTCAACTCAGCCTCAGCCTTCAAAGAGCTTTCCAAAGAGTGATGAAGGAGACACAGGCAGAGGAAGTCATCTGGCCATAGTGTAAAAAAGCATTGAGGAGGAGAGCATGGGGACAATAATGTTATCGAAATAATGAGCCCCTTGATGAGACTATGACCAGGGTTTATGGAGGCCATGTGAGATATGAAAAAAAACAAAACAAACAAACAAAAAAAACAACCTGGGGGCGCCTGGGTGGCTCAGTCAGTTAAGCTTCTGACTCTTGGTTTTGGCTCAGGTCATAATCTCACAGTTTCACTGAGTTTGAGCCCCTAGTCAGGTTCTGCAGTCTACTTCAGATTCTGTCTCTCCCTCTCTCTCTGCCCCTCCCCCACTCATGCTGTCTCTCTCTCTCAAAAATAAACTTAAAATAAAAATAAATTTAAAAAGTGGACTAAAAATCCAACAACCAAGCAGATTAAGGTGCTTGAATATATGGAAGACTATGAATACATTATTAAATAAATTATTAATAATTATATAATAATTAGTGTGAAATAAAAAGAATTTGCATGTATTTATGGATATAAAAAAGATTGAAAGGATAATATTAACCAAAATGTGAATACTAATCACCTCTGGGTGATGGAATTATGAGTAATTTTGTTTTAATCTCCCTTTGCTTCTCTGCCTTCCAGATTTTCTGCATTAAGCATGCATCACTTTGGCAATTAGTGGGGGAAATGCGTGCTAAAATAGAACAATGTAAGCTGGGCTCAGATTGTGGCATGCTAAGGAGTTTAGACTTTACTCCACAGAAAATCAAGATTTATTCCAGGCATTTGATGAGGGATGCGAGATGAACAGATCTGCATTTTACGAAATTAAATGTTAAGGTGTGCATACTAGATTTGAAGGGTTTGAGGCTGGAGGAAAGATGTGATGGATAGAAATAACTAAGGTAGTGCCAGTGGGGATGGAAAACACATATTTAGGGAAGAACAGATAGGACTTCTTAACTGAATATGGGTAAGAAAAAAGGGTAGAGGTTTGAGGATAACTCCAGGTTTCCAGGCAATTGGTTAGATGCAGATATTGGAAGCTAAAAAGTATAATAAGAAGGAAAGGGCACATTTTAAGGACAGGCTGATGAATTTAGTTTTATGTGTGACATGCCTAGAGGACATCCAGGTAGGAAGTCTAGTAGGAAGTTCGAAATGGCCTGGGTTTAGGAAAAGAGAACCTAGATATACAGACTCATAAGAGATAGCAAAGCCAGGGGATTGAATGAGCTTACTCAGGGAAAGTAGGGTGAGAAGAACCAACTGAGGCTGGAACCTGGGGACATGCTAAGTCATAGCAGCAGTCAGAGACATCAGAGAGCCAGAAAAGCCAGAAGCTGATAGAATTCTTTTTGGAGAGGAGATGCTCAGCGCTGGGATCAGAGTAAGGGGAAGAGGTTTTACTGTTGCAGCTACCAAGAGTAAACAACCACAGAACCTGGTCACTAATGGGGCATAGAAAAACAAAAGGCCAACAGGTGCAAAAAACATAGAACGAAGAAAGACAACTGGTTGCCATCTGAGAAGGAAGGTGCAGTGAAGAGATGGGACTTTTATGAAAGCTGTCAAAGCTGACCTACTGCATGGCTGTTCTGAGACAGCAAATTCTATACCTTTTTTTTTTTTTTTTTTTTACAAACAAGGAAACTGGCATAGAGAGGGTCTCAGAGCCAGCTCCCGGCAGGTTTAAGACTAGAATCGATCTCCAAATCACTAGGGTTTAATTCACTACACACCAATATACCACCTCCTTATACAAACGCAAAAAGAAGTCTCACCCCAAGAATATCAATTATGGAATACAATAAAACCTAAGTTGACTTATCCTTTGACTTGACTAACAGAAATAACTTCTTACTGCATACAGCTCTCTCTGACCACTGCCTCTCATCTTCCAGCTAACTTCCGCTCCCCTTTGATCCCACTGAGGTTGCAACCCACTGATCCTACCATCTCTTCACTCTCCCTAACTACCTTGATTTCCTCTCCTCTACTTACCAGCTTTAAATTCTACGGTCAACCATTACGGTAATACCTTTCTTGCATCCATTTACTCCTCCCTTTCCCCTATTATTTTATCATACCCATTGGATAATCTGCACTCTGGTGAAGTCCTTCTCTTCATTTGCTCCAAGTCTTCATTGTATCAGTGAATGTAACAACCTACCGACTGGTCTCACTTTCAATTTGTGGCCAGAAACTTTAAATGGGCTCTTTAAGGCAGCCAAACCACTTTACTGCACTTCCCTGGTCTGGTCATGCTCCCTACTCAATTATTCACACCTTCTCTCTCCTCCAACCACTACCACACCCTCCCCCATCCTCACTTTCAGTTGATTCCTTGCTTCCTCTTTGGAGAAAATTAAAGCAACCAAAGAGAAACGCAGCTGCCTCCCACATCTTGGTTATCCACCTTCCAGAACCTGCGCCCACGCACACTGCCCTGCATGAAATGTCTTTTTTCTTGTGCGGTAGATTCCATGCCTTATCTCTCCCACATTATGGATTATTCTTTCTCTACTGAATCATTCTCAAGTCCTTGCAAACTTGCTGTTATTTCTTCCATTAAAAGAAAAAAAACTTCCTTGATCCTACGATCCCCATTGGCTCTGCTCCCCTTTGCACAAAAAATCCTTGAAGAGTTGTCTATGCTCACATTTCCAAGTCCTCTAATTCTCTTATACACATTCTAGTAAATTTTATCCTACCTTACCTGCTCTTGTCAGGGTTCTTGTCAAGGTCACCAATGACCCCCAATTGCCAAATTCAGTGGTCAGTTACAAGTCTTTATTTCACTTAACTTTTCAGCAGCATCGGACTCAGCTAATCCCTTCCCCTTGAAACTCTTCACTGGCTTCCAGGGTATCACAAGCTCCTGGTTTTCCTCCCACCTCCCTGGGAGCTCCTTCTTGGTCTACCTGCATGGTTTCTCCTCTCCCCCAGCCTCTTAATGTCTGAGACCCTCAGGATTCAAACCTTGTTCCTTTTCTCTACATAAATTCACTCTTGGAGCTCTCATCAGTCTTAGGCTTCAAATACCATCCAGATGCTGAAAAATCCCTAATTTGTATCCCCATTCAGACCTTTCCTATGAACTCCAGGCTTACGTTTCATCTCCAATTACATTTAACATTCCTCAAATAGTATCCTTAGCCCCAGACTCCCTCTACCTTGAAGCCTTCAGGATTCAGCTGTTGGCAACTCAAAGTTGGTCAAACCAGAAAAGATGGAATCACATTTTGCTCCTCTCTCTCTTGCAGATGTCATATCCGGTGCACTGGTAACCCCTACTGGCTCTAACTTCAAGTATCTGCAGAATCTGACCACCTCTTACCACCTGTTACCACTCTGGTTCAGGCCGACATCATCTCCCACCCAGGTTATTGCAATAACATAGCTAGTCTCTCTGCTTCCACTCCTGCCTGAATACAGCAGTCAAACTGATCCCTTTGAAAAGTCAAGTCACATCACTCCTTTGTCAAAACCCCAGAAAGGCTTCCCAAAGGACTTACAATGGCCTCTAAGGCTCTACTTTACCCGACCCCTGCATTCACAGTGACCCCATCTCTACCCATTCTCCCAACTGCTCACTCTACTTCAACCATGCAGATCTGCATGCTTTTCCTGTAGCATGCCAGGCACGTTCCAGCTCAGAGCCTTGCACTGGCTGTCCACCCTGCCTGGAACATCTTCCAGATATTCACGCATCTAACTTCTTCACATACTTCAAGGCTTTGCCTGGTTGTGATCTCCTCAGTGAAGTCTTAACAGGCTGCCCTATTTAAAATTGCCACAATCTCTACCCCTCCCCCTCAGAATTGTTCATTCTTTTTCCCCTGTTGTGATCTTTTTTAAAGCACCTATCACCTTGAAGCATACGACATTATTTGTTTGTTTGTTTGTTATTATTGTCTGTCTCCACTCACTGAAACTTCAACTCCAAAAAGGAAAACGTTTTTGTCTGTTTTGTTCACGGGCGTATTCTTGGCACACAGGAGGTCCTCAAATAGCACTTGTTGAATAGAGGAGTCTATTTCCCCCACCAGACCAAAAGTAACTCAAGGCTAGACAAATGCTTCCATCATTTCTGCACCCTGATTATTATCCTGATAATATCATACCCTGACAATACATCTCATACATATACACACACACACACACACACACACACACACACACCTTCTTTTTGTATCAGTCTGACTACCAGCATTTCTTCCGCACAAGGCACTCATCTTCCTGATTGCCAGGGACGGCACCAGTATACATTAACAGGAGGCTGATCACTGATGCATTTTCTCAGAGCTGAGTCCCCACCTACTTCTAAAAAGGTAAATGGCATAGATATCAAGAGATCATCCTTAAGGCCTCACATGTGACCAGTCAGAAAATGGGAAAGTCACCTTGCCTTCACATATTCGATATTCCTCACCATAGCCTTTCCCTTAATATATCCCTCCAGACTTCCCCCAAGCTGTTGCTCATTCCTGGTAACAGCTAAATCAATTGGCCATATTGTACTGGTTTGCTTCAATGTGTTTGTTTACTAGTTGAGGCCTGCATTAAGGGCAGGATTATTTCACGGTGCTCGGCTGCCTGGCTCTCTTCCAGCTCTCTCCTCTCCTCTCTCTCACTGTGCAAAATGGCAATCTCTTTCTACCTCTGAAGGCACGAACATCCTGAAAGTTATTTGACTATCATGTAATTCTCTGTGCTCATGAGATTGTCTTCACTGACTTCTGTGGCCTCAAGTTAGATAAGTGCCCATCAAAAATAACTACGCCAAATGTACCTTTATCCCTGTTCGCTTCAGTTACTATCTCAGCCCGTGCTCTTCCCTCTTTTTGTCCTATTATTGTACTGCAAATGAAACAAGGGCCGCTATTTGAATGAGCATGAAAAGATAATATGAACATGATTTTATTTAAAATGTCACTTTTCCAGTATTCCATTTGGTTTGTTCTTTATTAACCACAGTTCCATTGTTATAAAAATTATATTAATAAACTACCCTGAGTCTTGAAATTTCAGACAGCTTCCACGTTCTCTAAGCAACCAAAATCCCATGGTTCCTAATTAAAACATTCAATTACTTGGTGAAATCCAACTAATGTCCACATAGCATACTTTCCTCGCCATAATGCTTTATGGTGCCTCATAGCATAGTGCTGTCCTTAAGTTTCTAGGGTAAAAAAAGAAACCCTTTGCCAATAGGGGGAAAAAAAGAAGTTTTTGAATCTATAGTACAAAGACTTCAAACTGCATTCCACAGTGTGTTATTTTCTTTCCAGAAAATTCTAACACTATATAATTACTTTTGTATGGAAAATGAATAATGTAAGCTTCTAAAAACAGCTAGACTGAAACCATCCAAATCAGACAGGCCTTTCCTGAAACCAAATGAAATATCAAATGAGAAAATATCTCTATGAGAACAAAGCTCCTGAATTATTATTAAATAGAGATGCAGCATAGTGGGGGAGAAAGTTACATGAAAAAAAAAGTGTTTTCTCCTCTACGTGTCAGGGTTTGTCTGCTTCAGAGAAACTGTAACATTGATCGGACCCCAAAATGTCACAGAAAAATACCAATCAGAAATGCATCGAGGATCTTGCGGTTTCTGGTTAAAAATAACAGCAAAAACATCAATTAGGCTCCATCTATTGCGACAGAAATGCATTGATACAGGAAAAGCGAGATCCCACCTGCATGGGAATTAAGCCGCAACTAGTCCCCCAATTCGGAGAAAAATGAGCTTCACTTTGGTCGCTGGCTGAACTAATTCCAGCAAAGACAGCCAGTGGGGTTTGTGTGTTGGGGGGAGGGGGACAGAGTAGAGCGCACCTCATCGCCCTCCCCGCGAAACTGCTCTAGCAATGTGAAAGCATCCACGCCGCACGACCCCCCCCCCCCCACCGCCCCCCTTAGCCGGGAGAAAGCCTGTGCAGAACCGAGAAGCCTACTCAGGCTGAGAGGGAGCCGCGACGTGCCGCCGGCCGCGCGGGAGCTTGGCCCTGTCGCGCCTCCCGCTTGCACACACCCCACCCCCAGTCGTTTGCATGGGTCTCTGGCTCCAGGCGCCGGCACTCGGAGACCTGAGCAGGTTTCTCTCTGCCCGGGGTGGAGGACCTCGCAAAGACATTTTAGCAGGAGTAATTCCCTCCTGGCGGCGTCTCGACAGCCGGAGTGCACAAGCAGAGCCGGCCTGCGCCGGGACCCAAGTCTGCCTCTGCCGCCCCCGCCGGCCCCACCCCCGAGCCTACCCAGCCAGCGCGCCCCGCGCCCCGCCTGCAGCCCGGCACCCAGTAGGGGCTGGGGGGAGTGCAGCACCTAGGGCTGACTTTCCGCTAAGTCAACAGCCATGGCAGCCTTCCCCTTGGTGGTAAATGAGCCAGAGGTGAGCCGGCCGACGGCCGCCCGGAGCGCTCACCCGGTGCCCCCGGCGCTTCCCACCCCAAGGCTGCCACTGTTTCCAAACTCCTAGGCGCAAACGGCCCGGGCCCCCGTTCTCTCTCGTGGTTCAGCACCGAGAACAACGGACATACTTTTCGCCCCAGCGGCCCCAACGCCAGGAAGGTAGCGTTAGCGGTACCGGCAGGGCTGCAGGTGTCCGGACCGCGCGCCCTCCCGCATCCCACCCGCTCCGGTGCCTGGAACAAGGCAGCCCCGCGGCGTCTTACTTTTCTGGCTGGAGTAACCCGGGTAATAGCCATAGTAGCCAGTGATCCGCAGGATCCGGTCCTCGATGGTGGCCACCCCGTTGGGGGCCGCTTTGACATCCATAGAGAGCGCGGGGCGGCGGCCCCGGGCGCGGCAGGGCGGAGAGCGCAGCGCGGGGCCCGGGAGCTGGTGCAGGTGCTGCTGCTGCCGCCGCCGCCGCCGGTGCTGATGTTGCAGCTCGTGCTCCCGCGCCCGGGCTCTGACTCCACCGCCCGGCGCAGCACCGGCTCCGCATCACAGCGGCGGCGGTGGCGGCGGAGCGGCCCCCACTCGGGCCGGCGTCTCCGTCAGCCTGGCAGCTCTCCCGCCCGCCGCCCGGCGCACTGCTGCCCGAACAGCGCCCCCTCACCTCCGACGCCCACCGCGGCCGAGCGGGTGTGGGCGCCCCACCTGGCCGCAGACTCTCCTCGTTAACCCTTCTGCACTCCTTCCCCGGGGACTAGACATCCCCCAACCCCACCTGCCAGAAGGGATGCCCTGTCCGGGGGCGTGGGAGGAAAAGAGAAGGTGAGCTGGTGGCAGGGGCTCAGGGAGGGCCCCTGGGTGGAGGGGTGGAGATGGAAGAGACCCAAGCGGAACCAAGTGTTAATGTGAGACGTGCACCGTCGCTCGGGAAGATGACACCTCGGGGGCGCCCCCGGGGCCTGGTCCCCGCTAGGCGTCTGCACCACCTGGGATCAGCTGATGCGCAAGTGTTCCCAGGAGTTAATCAGTTGTCCAAACTTGCCTAGACGACGAGGAGTCTTTTTCTTAAGAAATGAAAAGAAAAATGAGGCCTCCGCAGGTGGCACGTGGAGTGATTATCCCGGTATTGCGGACACCGAGACTTTAAAAGATGAAGCCCTCGAGTCTGACGGTCCATGTCCCGACCCTCCAGCCTCCCAGCGAAAACAAAGGCTACGGAGACTCAGCTGTGCACAGCATGTTTATTTTGCCAGTTTCAAATGCCCTTAGGAGAAATGATTTTCTCCCTTTATTGCCAAAAACATCAGGGGGGGAAGCCCTTCAAACTGTGAATATCTGGACGGATGAAAGTTTTAGCTACGGCCTAGAGACCTTCCATCTGAGTCGAGAACGTCCTTGAGCTGTGTGTTCAGAGCAAACACCCTCCCCTCAGGTGTAACTCTTCTGTTTTCGCGAGACACCCACCGGGTTAGAATCAGTGAGTAGTGGAGTTGATTTCTCTATTCAGTCGGTAGTCACAGCCTCCTGAAAATAATCTTCAAAATTTCAACGCAGAAACTAAAGGGGATGGGGGCTCAGGTGTCAGCTCATCAGCTTAGAGGTCATTATGTTCATTTTCCATCCAGACCCAGTTTAAGACACATCCCTGCCAGATTTCACATTTCTAAAATTTAGGGAGGAGGTGGGGGGGAAAACAAGTTGACCTCAGTGCCCCTTCAGAAACCTCCAAAGAGCCAATCACAGCATTCTGCCTGCAAGCATTTTCCCCATTGTGTGTATATCCTTAAGTGGGAAGAAATGTGCAAACTTTTTAAAAGATGAATTAGATTTAAGCATAGGAAAATGCAGTATTAAATTCCACAACGTGTTAAGGGGTTTCATCCAGACACAAAGCCTACAACAGAATTTTGAGAGTGGAGTGAATCTGAAATGATTTTGGCTGGAGAAGGGAGGGTTCATAAAGTAGCCAATTTCCTCCCACACCTGCTTCCTGGGCGCGGAAAGATGGAAGGAACTTAAAGGTCAAAATGAACTTAAAGGAAAAACCAACCTTGGAGGCAATGGTGAGGAACTGAAATTTAAAGCAAAAATGGAAGGATTATGCCTTTATACTCTGCTGCCCAACACCCCACCCCCGACAGTGATTTTCAGCACACTTTGGTACTTTTATTATTTTTATTTCGGTGGCAAACCTTATACAAAATGTATGCATTGTACATGGTGAAATGGCTTGTTCACACTAATATGTCCCTTTTGTTTAAAGTTTCTATAAGACAAATTTGCCTGCATTACATCTAATATGTGTTTAATAACATCATAATCCATAGCATATTAATATATCAATGATTCAATGAGAGAGAAATTAAGAAACTACTCCAGCAAAAACCTTCTGGGGTAATAGGAATATGAATATGCACAGACTTTAAAGACAAGTGCTTTTGCCCTATTAATGCTTATAACTTATTTTACCATAATGTATTTAAGAGCTAAATTACACTTACTCTGTAAATTATTGCCTTCTTCCTAGTTTTGCTTTGTTTTTAGAAATGTCCAGAGTAGTGGTTAGAAATGTACTTAACTGAATCCCATCATTCGTACAAACAGCAAATTCAGCATAAATTTAAATAATGTAAATATTATACCCACAAGAGTCTATGTTTCCTAAAATAAACTATTTTAAAAAATCTCTGACTGACCTGGGAATTAATTTCAAAACAGCAGAGCATTTACAAATGTCTCCCTAATCATCTGTAATAGGGTGACTAAAACAGTAAATGCAAGCACATACCGCAGTCTAGGCCACACATTTTTTTAATGGAACTGAAATTCTACAATTATTAATTGATCAACAATGAGAAGCAAATTTCTGCTAGTTGATAAGCACTCTCTGTTGCATATGAGAAAAGTTTTTTAACCTTTCAAATTTCACATTGCATATCATTTAAAGTTTATGGAACTTCTTTTGAGGGGAAGAGAATTTTTACAAAACATTTTTATATGGTCAGCCCACCAGTGTTCACAAACCCAAATACAAAAATTCAAATTTACAAAATGTGAAATACCCGAGTGTCTCAAATCTGTTCTGAAAAAAAATGAGGAAAGATATAATTGAACAAATGAAGACTGAAGGTGGTTATTTGATTTGAAAATGGTTCCTCATAGTAGCCAGTTTCACACAGCCAATTTCCCTATTAAATCAAATAGTAAATCAATTTTCCAGGTAAATCATAACTCAGTTTAGAAAAATGTGGTTTGTAGGCAGGAATATTTCTAATGCATTATTAGCACAGGGCATCTGTCTATGCCTCCAAGTGTGTTTTAATAGCTAGACCATATTCACTTTGATCATCTAACCAAGTCAGATTAGGTATTCATACTAATTGAGTATATAAAACTTGACCATTTGTGTTATAAAAAAAAAGGCATATGATTTGTAAAGTGGTTTATATGATAGTCACTTACAATCTTTATGTCTGATGCTAAAATAACTACACCAAGGAATAACATTAAAAACTATGATCACTGAACATAAATTCTATTCAAAGATATACAGTCTGTCGTAAAATCATTTTAAAAGACTGCATCAGCCTTTATACTTTGGAAGGGTTAGTAAAATAAAATCCATGGAATCTACTCTTCTTTACTGTGATTAGCAGCTAGAGGCCAGAAAATCTGGATTTTAGTCTTCTTTCCTTGGCAGGAACAAGTTGCTTAATCTTTTTGACCACCTATTCGGAGTTACCACTAAAAGATGCTAAAAGAAGGATTCTAGTATAGTGTCCCTACCTCCTTGAGCTAAGAGTAACTTGGCTGTTTGGAGAGCCAAAAATGTTTAGGTTTAATACCCATGGGCCAATGTTGCCTTGTATAATCATCAGCACTATTTACAGAGTTGACCCCAGGTAGTTTGCACAGTGTTTGTGTTTAAAAGCATCTGGCATCTAGCCAACTAGGTGATAAGCACTAGCATCTGGAGAGAAAAAAAAAGTAGTGTTCCTATTCCATTTTCAGGAAAGCTGTTTTGAGCATTTAACCACCAGGTCATCAGCTGTCCCATTTGGAACACTGATACTGCCTTTCTATTCCAATCTTAGGCAATGTTAGGCATTGTTAATTTGTCTTTCAGCCGATAGGATTGAAAGGGCTTGAGAGGACTAGCACTCAGTACCTGTCTATGAAATCAGGGGATAGTCCACTCTTCATTGACCTCTGGCACAGGACTATTTCTGAGGCTCATTTCCTTGGAAATGTGTTGAAATCCTTTGGGGAAAGTCTGAAGTCATTTCAACATATACATTCAAATTTGAGAATTTGTCTATGACGTGTGTGTGTGTCTGTCTGTCTGTCTGTCTTCTCTCCCCCCTCCCAACCTCTTTTCCTCACCCCATCCCTCAGCCATATAGTACAATGATTTAGAACATGGACTTTGGATCCAGACTGCCAGGGGTCAAGTCTTATTCCCCATTTTCTAGCTGTGTGACCTTGGGTGTCTCTCAAACTCCATGACTCAACTTCCTTATCTGCAAAATAAGAATATTGTACTGTTAAGAAGAAAACAACAGGCCCAAAATGGTGTCACTCAAGCTAAGTCACCAAATCTGAACTTTATACCTAACCTAATTGTAGTTTCAACTTCCCCCAGAAACGTAGTCTTAACTCTTCAGTCAGGAATTTTCTGATCAACATCAGGGAGGATTCTGTCACATGGGCCCTCTCCATCCCCCAAAGGAAGATGAGGTAATCCACCTAATAAGATTCCCTGCCCTTCCCCCTAAGGGAAGGTGACTTTAGCTGAAACAATCCTTTTCTTTTCCTTTGCTAGTAACTTCTTGCCTCACTCTCCTTCCTACAAAAACCTTCCATTTTGTACAACTTTTGAGAGCTTCCTAGTACACGCTAGATGTTGCTTGATAAAAGCAATTAGAGCTTTAAAATTTATTTGGTTGAATTTTGTTTTTTAATAGTATTTACCCCATGGTAGACTAAATAATTTTATATTCATAAAGACATAGGGGTGCCTGAGTGGCTCAGTCGGTTGAGCATCTGACTGTTGATTTCAGCTTGGGTCATGGTCTCACTGTGGGATTGAGCCCTGTCTGGGCTCCATGCTGACAGCATGGAGCCTGTCTAGGATTCTCTCTCTCCCTCTCTCTGCCCCTCCCCTTCTCTCTCTCTCTCAAAATAACTAAACTTTAAAATAACTATTATATTCATAAAGATCTTATAACAGTGGTTGCCATATAAAAGCATCATAAATGGTAGCTATCATTATTATTATGTTTTATGGATACATAGAACACTTTGAGTTTTAGTTTTCCGTCTGTAAAAATGGGCTCACACTCACCACTTAATAGTGGTGCTATGATGGTTAAATGAGATAACACATGAAAATATCTTACCAAGGCCTGGTACATAGTAGGTGCACAGTAAATATCAATGTCTTCCTCCCAACCCCATCCCTGCCCTGCCCATTCTTTATCACTAAAGCTAATTCACTTGGACGGTTCATTTCACATCATTAGGAATTTCCATGTCAGTTGCTGTCAGGAGTCTCCTTTAATCCTTTCAACAATTCCATGACAGCAATCACATGAAGCAGATCTTGGAATCACACTGGCAGACCAATGGGATAGGTGGGCCACAGAATTTAAGTGCTTTGCAGAAAAAGATGCTCTAGGTCAGCAGTTCTTCCTGTCCTTTGAGAAGGCATGAGAACCGGGAGAATATGCTTCAGACTAACAACAGCACCAAAGTTGGTGGTCCCCAGGCACGGGAGGGACTCCAGTCCTGCCTGATGGCAGTGCCCCAGGGAAGCGGAATGGCCTCAGAGAGCTCACAGGGCAGTACCCAGAGGGAGGCTGGGCTAGTAGCCTTGGACTTCACAGCCTCAGTAGAGATTCTGGTGCCTCCAAGCTTGGCCCAAAGGCAGCAGAGCTGCTAGCTCCAGAGATGTGGAATATGGGCTTGATCATTGTACATCTCAGCGGAGACAAACGGACCAAAGACCAGCATGTCTCCCTGAAGCTTGAGCTTAGCCAAAGATCTCCCCTGACTATGCAATCCTGCAGCAGGAGAGCCCCAGTAATACTGAGATTGCATTTTCCACTATTCTTATTGACTAATAAATATTTAGTTAACCTCTTTAAACAGATATGTTGGTGGTTATACATTAAAACCTGCTACGTCTTCCTTTTACAAATAAGACTTTAATTTCAACATCTAAAATGCCATGCATGCCACAGCTTCAAACCTGCTGCATATGACTTATCTCACAAGGTTTTCTGTAACATTACCAGCTAAAAATGTCAGCCCTGCCGGGGTAGTGGTTGGTATTATTTGCCAAATATCCACGGTTCTCCTTTATTGGAGGCATACCACAGAATTGCATCTCCTGCCCCCTTGTGGTTGTACGGGGGCTATGTGACTGGTTCTACTAAAGGAAAGGGAAAGTGAGCATTTCCCAGCCAGAGACAGATCTTACATGTCACTCAGAGTTCTCTCTTCCCTCTGGCATGATGACCATAAACATTCAGGATGACTTTGACACGTGAAAGTCAAGTCACTAAAACATTACAATCAAAATAGGCTTGAATTCTTTCTCTAAACACTGCATTAAATTTTCAAATCTTATTTTCTTTATCCTTTGTTTTCCAAGGGCATACTGTGCATGTTCAAGTATATGTTTACCAGTTTCTGAAACAACGATCAATAAACAATAGTGAAAGCACAGTAGTTGGAAAGGAACATTATGAATAGTATGGAAAAATCAGAGAATAGAATATTTAAAACTCATTAGAATGTATCAACAAGGCAAGAAGAGTCCAGAAAACATATATATATATATATATATATATATATATATATATATATATTCAATACATCCACATCTTGAATAGCTATGGCCAAAATCAATCTCAGGAATGACTTTGCCTTCAGCTTCGAGAACTATTAATTTGTAAGAAATATGTTCACAAGGTTTTACCTCATCATTATTTTCAGTGTCAGTGATACCCATCAATAAAATTTGCTCCTCAAACACACTGAGATAACACAGACCATCAGTGCTGAGGTGGACATTTGTCTTTTTTGATTTTTCTGACTACCTAACTGATGGTAGAGGAGGTTCCTTACTTACCAGAAAGAGTACACCTCTCAAGAGAAAAGCTAAATGGTTGTACCAAATACCTTTCATGCTTCAGTTCACTTGCTCTTGCTTCACCTTTGCAGGGACCAACTCTGCGTGGATCCCCATCAACTTCACACAGACACAGCCTGGCAGCACCTCACCTCCCACCAATGCCAAGCACCTCCAGCCTCCTGCCCCAGGGCTTCCCCGTTGATGCTGAGACATGAAAGCGGATCCGCTTGGATCAAACCCGCGTGCAGCCTGAAAGTGTAGGGGCCACGTGCAACCTGGGCGACTGTGTGATAACAGGAGCCAGGAGCTGGGGTGTGAATTCTCCATTCTATTCTGTATGGACGGCAGTGAGGGGCCGTCGCTTATGCAGCCTCCCGCCCACAAGACAGAGCAGTCAGATCAGTCAGTCTCGCTGCCAAAGGATCGTCAGCTCAGTAACATGCTTTTGTATCGTTAGGAGAAGTATTAAGGTACTCAAAATTCAAAAAGTAATTGTTAGAGTAATTTTCCAAACTCCCTGATCTCTGACTTCCCTGCTCTGAAAATGAATGCACACACACACACACACACACACACACACGATCAACCCTAACACCCATTCTAGCTCTATTCTCCAGTGTTGCTGGGTTTTTATGTGCAATGTGTTGGAGAGTGCCGCCCGCCTCCACATTAATCTCTTCAGTAATTGCAATTATCTCCTTTCCAGTGAATGTGATGAAGTCTGACTAAAGGTCTCTAACTCTTCCGTCCCTTCGTGTTCTCATAAATAATAAAACAGGACCCCATGACAACAAGTACATAAAAAGTTTTGTAACATCTCAAAGTAGTCCTAAAATCTTCAGATTAAAAAAAATGCTTATTCATTTATCTTGAGAGAGAGAAAGAGAGCACATGAGCAAGGGAGTGACAGAGAGAGAAAGACAGAGATGAAGAGACAGAGGCAGAGAGAGAGAGAGAATCCCAAGCATGCTCCACTCTCTTGTGGAGCCTGAGGCGGGGCTCGATCTCATGTCCATGAGAGCATGACCTGAGCTGAAATCAAGAGTCTGATGCTTAACTGACTAAGCCACCCAGGCACCCCAAAAAACTTCAGATTCTTGAGCTAACAAAGTACACAGTTTTCTGTACATACGTGATGAGTTATAATCACTTGGTTCTACGCAGTAAGACCATCGATGCTTGGGTAGTAGTTACAAACGCTTGTTCATCTGACCAATGCTACTCATCCTTCAGCTATTTGCAAAGGCGTTTCTCCTCTGGGAAGCCTTCTCTGAGCACCAGCCTTCCCGGAGGGCTCAGCTATTTGCCCCATCGGAGTTTTTTCCATACACTTAAGTTCCTCAAAGGCAGGGACTGCATTGTTCAGTACAACGTGGCCAGGGGTTCTCAGGGTGCCGGCCACACACCAGACAATCAGAACATGTTCAGGCCTGAGAGAATTGTTGTAATAAAGAAAATCTTGCATCAGGACCACTTTCTGGAAGAAAGGGCAAAGCACGTACCCTTACTCAGGAAAGGTTGACGTATGTCAAGACCAGAAATGGAGCAACTTCCCCGGGTTACAAATGGGGAAACTGAGGCTAGAGAGGCCCTTTGGTGAATTAGTGACAGCCCTTATGGTCAGTATATGACAGCACCCACCATCCCCAGCCCCCCCTCACCCTTCCCAAGTGGATCAAAGATTTGTCTTCCTCGTCTTTCTATCCTCCCTAGTTAAACCCTGGACTCAGCAGACGGGGGGGATGCCCAGCAAGGGCTCTGTTAAATGAAAGTGAAATCTACGATGTCTATTTTCCAGTCGTATGTGAATTATATTTCTGGCATAATAAATTACAATATTACCCCTCATGTTTTGGGTACTGGGGGTAGGGTTGATAAATGGATTATGTTGTCTTTAGATATGAGGAAATAAATAGAATTATATCTTTTCTCATTAGGGGGTTGATGTTTTAAAACTCACTGCCATAAATAACATGGGCTCATTTTGACAAATCTTTTGGGAATCATAATTAATTAGGAGCTTGAATCTCCCTCATGGGTAATCTGCTACAATGTTCAGAAGATTTGTGTACTTGTTTCTTCATTGATAGAAGTTAAAAAAAGGATCATCAGCTGGGCATGCAGAAGGTAGTGAGTGTACGTTCTCCTCTTCTTCCTTTCTCTTTAATTTCTTTTTAACGTTTTACTTATTTTTGAGAGAGAAAGAGAGGGACAGAGTGTGAGCAGGGAAGGGAGACACAGAATCCGAAGCAGCCTCCACGCTCCGAGCTGGCAGCACAGAGCCCGACGCGGGGCTCGAACCCACAAACTGCGAGATCACGACCTGAGCCGAAGTCAGACACTTAACCGGCGGAGCCACCCAGGCGCCCCCTTCCTTCCTTTCTTCTACTCTGCTCTAAAGTCCACTAGCACATGCATACCACTGCGGAGATGTCCAAACTACACTCCTACCATCTAGCTTTTACCACACACCAAAGAACCCCAAACCTTAGTGGCTTAAAATAACAACCATTTGTTACTTCTCACCACCTATTGGTCAGCTGGGTATTTTGCCGATCTGTCCAGGCTCCTCTGATCTCAGCTGGGCTCACTTATGCATCTGCGGGTCAGCTGGGGACTGACCAGCCTAGGATGGCCTGTCTCACAGCAACGAGTGGGCCACATAGCTCATCCTCCGGCACGCTAACCCGGTCTTGTTCAAGACAGCAATCAAATCCCAAGAGTGAGAGCCAAGTTGCAAGGCCTCTTGAAGCCCAGATTCAGAACTTGCACTGTATTGCTTCTGCCATGTTCTATTGGCCAAAGCATGTTATAAGGCTAGCCCAGATTCGTGAGGTGGAGAAAAACATTTTGCCTCTCGATGGGATTGCTGCAAAAAAACTGTGGCCGTTTTTGGATTCTACTACATCCACCAATGCAAATCAATGCCAGTGTTGCAAAGCGTATTGATCAGAGATTTGAGAATGTCCTTTCTGCAGAACGTGTCCTTTAATAGAATTCCCTGATTCCAGATCAGATCAGCAAAGCAATCTTCCACTCATCATTAACAAAGCAACGTGGAATTGACTCCATTAAGCAAAATCTGGCATTAAATGTTACCTGCAATAATATTTTGTCTGGATAGGAGCTGCAGCCTTTTGTGTGGCATATAACTCCAAACCCTCTAACTTAAAAATGGGGAGCCAGAAGTCGGACACCCACACAGGCTGGGTCTGCATAACGGTGTACAATCAGACACAGAACAAAGAAATGCAGGGAGTTTGACACAGCAGGGCTGTTCCTACACCCAAGGCAAAAGTGGGGACCTGGCAAGTTAAGGTATTCACTGTGCTTAGTGCGCCCCCCCCCCCCCCCGTGGAGGCATTTATCTCACTATAGTGAAGATCGATGGGATTAACTTCCCTCCCCCACTAGATTCCCAGTTTCTTTGAGACACGAATAAATCTTTTAAATCCATATTTCTGTATGTAATACAGAGCCTGACTGTTGAAGGAAAGGAGAGAGTTATTTCTGTGACTCAGAAAAAGACTAACCCAATATAACCACATTTATATTTTTAAATGAATCTTTGCAAATACTCAGAAATTCTCCCATATGAAAAATTACAGAAGTACTGGTGAAAATAAGTGATTCCTTACAAAAACAGAAAATGCTACTATTCAGCTTAAATCAGAAGGAAGAAGTTGGTGATATTCAAATTATAATCCCGAGGAAAGAGGACTGAGAAAGGCATGTTTTTGCTTTGTAAGTCAAGAGAAACCCTTAGACTTTCAAAAACTTGAATCTAAATTTTCAATTCAAAATTAAACACTTACAAGCATATATGTGTATATATACACATATACATTATATATAATGTACACATATACATTATATATAATATAATATATAATATATAATGAGAGATATTATATATTATATAAAGTTATATATATTAACTTTCTAATTGTTCTGTGGCAAAAAGATACAAGAAATTTTCTTCACATTATTATAATTATTATAGTCAATCTCATTCCAAACAGAATCAAAGTGGCTTGTAAAGATACTACATTTTGAGACTTAAAACAATAACAAGCAAGTAAGGAACTGGGAAGAAAGTAAAATTAAAAATAGAAACCAGTTGGGGTGCCTGAGTGGCTCAGTCAGTTAAGCGTCTGGCTTCAGCTCAGATAATGATCTCATGGTTGGTGGGTTCAAGCCCCATGTCAGGCTCTGTGCTGACAGCTCAGAGCCTGAAGCCTGCTTCGGATTCTGTGTCTCCCTCTCCCTGCCCCTCCTCACTCCCCACCCCCCCACCCCCAGCGCACGCGTGTTCTCTCTCTCTCTCTTAAAAATAAACAAACAACAACAACAAAAATGGAAAGCAGAAAATGAAGCCAGAATGAGGTCAGTAAATGCCACAAGGGCTAATACATTTTGCTGGAAGCAACAATCATTTGGCTTGGGCTTCCCAGACACCAACCAAAGAGGAACTTGTGGTTCCTAAAACTACTTATCATGGTCAGAGCTCAAAACAAAGTCAGGAGAAACAGAAGTCATTACTGGTGTGCACCGTGAGAGTAAGTTTTCCAGGATCTTCCTATAAAGATCCCATGTAATGTTCTAAACAACAGTCTGAGAAACATCCATAAGAAGATGTAAGAACATGTAACCTGATGGCACAATGTTAAAGCACTATGGAGTAAAATCACATTGATAAAACACTTCAAACACAGTGCCCTCTTACAATTCTTAACTAATCCAAAACCAAAGTTTGGAGACTCACAGGCTCTCTATCCTTCAGGAAGGTCTCTGTAAATACTGAGACTCTCAAATGAGAAACTGGTTAATATCACCAAATCCCATTGATGATAGTTCCCAGTTGGTCTTTTCCTCCTCTTTTTCAATGCCACTACTCGAGGCCAGGTGACCCTCCTTTCAGCCTGGATTACCACACAACCTTCTAACTGGTTTGCCCAATTCTAATCCATTCTCCAAACCACAGTCAGTCTGCTTTCCCTAAAACAAGGCTCTGCTTCAAACACCTCAAAGGTTCAAACAGGACTCAGCATGAGTTCCACACCCGTCATCACTGAATAGACTTTGGCCTCCACATCTCCAGCCTCAACTCCCGGACTGTTCCCCTCATTCCAGCTGCCTAAATGAACCTCTTTGAGATTGCTGAAAAAGTCATGCTCTCACCTCTGGATCTATAAATGTGCTGTCCCCTCCGTCTGGAAAGCTCTCACCCACAACACTTTGCCCCCTGCCTTTGTCTGGGGCTTCTCCTCCATGTCTCACACTAGAAGCTGCATCTTCTGGAAAGCTGTCTTTACCTGTCTAGCTCACTCACTGGACCAGAAGCTCTACGAGGGCAGCTGCTGACTCTGTCTTTGCTCACCATTGTATTTCCAATGTCTAGCACAGTGTCAGGTGCTGACTAGCTTAATTTGCATAATTAATTGACTAATTGATACTGATTATCGCAGGCAATTCCTTGGAGCCAAATATTCTGTATTACTACTTAAAGGAAGACCCATTTACCTTCTTTAACAAGCAATAAGTTGAAGACTATTTTTGATGATGCCTGATGAATTTTAACAGCGAGCATGCCTACGTAAGGAACATACAATCTCCACCATCTCCATCCAGGAAAGGTCAAAGTTTTCTTCAGAAAACAAGTCATAATTCATTCCTAAACAAGGATCTATGGGCAATTGATTCCCCAACGTCTTATGCCCTTATAATGTTATCATAAGTTTAGTGTGAGAAAAACATCAAAATGGTGTTGCCAAATCGTGCACTGCAAAAAGTTTTGCAAGGTATTTGACATTGCACTTTCCAAGAAGGCATTAGTTTGAGGATCTCATCTCACCACGCAACAGTAGAAAAAACAGAAGGCTTAGATCCTATCTCGACTTTGTCGCTAACTCCATGACCATGGGGGTCATGATCTGTCTCATTCCTTGACTGGAGCTGGACAACTGAATGCCCCACCCCGAGCCTGCCCGGCTTAATCAAGCTTAAGCCCTGGGAGTCCCCTAAGAGCTTCCCACTGAGCAAGGCAGGGTTCCCTTCTCCTACCTTCACATCCGCCTGAGGTTGTCAGCTTCCATCTGTTTTGTTTGTTGAGCTTTTGCATAATATTTCATTTGAATGAAATATTCTACAGCTAATCAGAAATATGAAAACTCATGCATTGAATGATTTTCAAGTTTCTTTTCTACTCAAGTATCTACTCCACACCAGAGGTTATTCATTTATTCTGGAGATACCACTGCATCCGGTTTGAAATGGATACAAAGAAACCATGCCATTCACCGGAAAGACCGAAGATAGAACCTGAAAGAGGCTTCGGAGATCATCTAGCGTGTGTGATATTCTGCAAATGAGGCCACTGAGGTCCAGAGTTTCAGTGACATGTCCACTGGCACACAGTTGTGTGAACACAGAGCCAGGATCAGAACCAAATCCTCCCAGGCTTCAGGACAGAGCTCCAAGTGACGGAGAGTGCTCCAGGCCCTCTTGAGATCAGGCTGGAGAAGTGATAAGTGAGGACAGACCCTCTCCTTAGACCCCCACTGCTAACTGCTATGATCCAGCCCCCTCTCCCATCTCTCAGCCAGATTAACTCCCAGTCTCCTAACGTGGTTCCACACCTCTAGTGTTATCCCCTTCCAATCTGCCTTCCACACCATTTTGGATATTTCCAAAACACAAGTGTCATCACATCACTCTCCTAGTGAAATCACTGTATTAGGCTCTCCATCACGTACAAGGTTAAGATGAAGTTCTAGTTCATAAATGCCATGCCTTTCACATCAGACCACCCCCCTCTTACTCTCCAAACTTGGCTTTTCCCCAGATTTTCCTCCAACCCCGCACTTCAGCCAAGCTGACAAGATATTCCTGGTTGTTTCTCACCTTGAGCCTCGGCCCTTCCTTTGCCTGGAAGGCACACATCGCCCTGACCGCTCCTAACCCCTCAACCCCTCCCTGCCAGGAGAGTCTCTTGTACATTTCAACTGAGGCATGTCTTCCACTGGAATCTCTCATGGGATCGGAACTTCTCTCCTTCTCTCAGGGCTCCTGTGGCACTCTGTTATAGGACTGTCTTCCCCATTGGCAATAAGTTCTAAGAAGCATGGATCAGCCTGCATTCTTCTTTCTATGCCCACCACCAAACACTGTATCCAGCACAGAATAAATGGGGGAAGGACGAAGGGAAGGAAGAAGCCCAATTGATCCTTTCAAATATCTCCTGGGCTTTGCAGTCCCCACAGTCTTCTCACTGGTAAACTGGGAATAAAAATCGAACTCACTTCCTAGAGTTGTTCCGAGGCCGGAACGGGATGGTGCGCTTAAATCACGCAGGGCGGTATCTGTACATGGTGAGAACACAATAAATGTGGAGCATCATTACCGTGTGAAAAGAGAGATGGCGCATGAGAGGAACAAGGACTGAAGGATCCCGCTCATTTTAAGGGGCGCACCCTGGTGGTGCCAGCTGTGTCAAGACGGAACGTGCGGCCTCAGGAGACAGTACAGTCTCCAGCCAGGAGAATTCCCAGCCTGGCCCCGAGAATTACCTGGCAGTGTTTTTCCTAGGAATTCATACTTCAAATGCGCAGATAGGCAGTTATTCCCAGGTTGAAGTTAGTATTTCTTTCTATCTGGAGATTCCTTGATGCCAGACTATTCCACTGTATTTTAAAATCTAGATATTGACGGCTAGCCTTTCTTTTTTAACCTAAGAATTGTATTTGGTTATCTTGTTGGGGGAGGTCATGGAGAGGACGTGACTGCCAGTTGACCTGTGAGCTGGACCCTGGCAATCAGAGGCTCCGCAGCCCTTCCCCTGTCCTTGGGATGTGGCTCCGTCTGCCTTCCCTACTTCAGAAGCTGCTCCAAAGGCGTAGACTTGAGACAGTGATGTGGTGTTGAGATCGTCTGGAAGTATACATGACCAAACCCAGTTAAGGTCTCTAGATAAACTTTTAACATTTGGCAGACGGATGTGGAGATCTATTCATCTTGCAGCCGCCTGAGACAAGCCTTCTAAGTAAATTCCTTTGCTTTTTAAACCCACCACCTACCAATCTGGAGTGTTCTGCCTTTTCTTCAGTCTCTCCCTGCCCTCCAGGTAGGGGAGGGGAGTAGTTCAGATGACAGGAAGCTCCAGAGGGGATTTGAACCAATATGTCTGTGATATTTACAAGCTCCAATTAGTTTCAAAGTTGAAAATCACAAATACAAGGAGAAAACAACCTGCAACCAACAAGTCGGGTGATACAGCTCATAATAGTGGTGGATAAAAGTAACTTCCAAATGATAACCATAGGTTCCTTTACTCTTTAAGCTGCTGGCACTTCCTTAGCATTCTGAGACTATTGACAAATGCTGCATCCTTTTATATCAAAGCTCTGACAGTAAATCTTTTAGGCACTTCTCATTTTCAGGAATCCAATTAAATAAAGCCAAAGGTAATTGGAGCATCTGTTCTTCCTCACCAGATTTTGGCTTTTAATCATGTATGAAATCACCTTTAACTACAGCCCTAAATCAACCAGTAGAGTATGTTTAGTGATGGGATTAAATGTTTAAAAATGTAATCCCACTCCCTCTGGTGGTGTAGTCTCCAAACATCCGCTGGGTTCACAATTTCATTAAAATGTTCAAAACAGATTGGGAGTTCTTTTCTATCCTGTCTCCTTTTCACCCAAGAGATGCTGACACTAAACCATGCCTCCATAGGGGATATTTTAGTGCTACAAGTTTCCTAAAAATGCAGGACAAAGAAGCAGCCATTCTTTTCATACTCCCAAATGTCTTACATAATACCAATATACACAGAAAGAACTTCTCTGAAACAGGTCTAAGCATCCGTTGTTTACCTTTGCAAGTAGAAATTCAGTTCTCAAAGTTTTAAGATTTTATACAAGGTAGTTTTGTTGTTATGACTAGTATAAAACAAAAAATAATTACTGTGTCGTATGCCACTGACTCCCCAGGTTTATGAAAATAATTATTAAATGATCGATCAAGTTACAGCAAAACATAGGAGGTGTTCTCCATGTTGGAAAACTGTCCCCCCTCTACGCTTTGGTAAGGACATCATAAACAGTAGGAATGCCAAAGATGTTCCAAAGAGTACAATTGCACATAACAACATGTTTCCTCAAAAAGAGATCATTAGATACACACATCGCTTTTTATTACTTTACAACATTTCTTTTCCATCAGAAGATAGTTCATTTCTACAATATATACAGGCACAGTGGCCTAAGCAGAGAAGTAGAGTCCCTGAAAGGGCGGGCCTATGCCAGCCGACTCCATCTTGTTCTGTGTCCTCCACCTTGAGTGACTATGTCCCCGACATGACCCCTTTTCCGGGAAAATCGCAGAAACCTAGACCACGCCTCCTCCCCTTGAGTAACCTCCCGCTCACCCGTTCAAACTTCCTGATCAAAACACGCCCAGCGACCTGCGTAACAGGACTCCAACCCTTCCCCAGCCAATCGGCGGAGGCCACGACCCTTCCCCAGCCAATTGGCTGAGGCCACAGCCATTACCTCACCAACTGCCCCTAGACCCCTATAAAACCTTTGTGCTTTTGAAACTCGCTCTCTCTCCCTGGTATCTCACCGCTGTGTCGGTGCAGGTAGGGGATTGAGCTTGAGCTAGCTCGAATAAAGGCTCTTTTGCTTTTGCATCGGACTCGGTTCCCTAGTGGTCTTTGGGGATCACGAATTCTGGGCATAACATCCCCTGCTCCCAAACACACCTTGTAATCCCTTTTGGTTTGTATGTAAGTGAATATTGTGCAGTGAAGCACAGATTCTGGACCCATCCTGCCCAGCTCAGTTTATCACTAGCTACACCACCATAAGCAAGTTAGCTGAGCCACACCATACTTTTGTCATACAGGCAATGCATTGCAGGTAATAAAAGCTGTTCTGAGGGGGGCACCTGGGTGGCTCAGTCAGTTAAGCATCTGACATTGGCTCAGGTCATGATCTCAGGGTTCATGGGTTTGAGCCCCACCTTGGGCTCTATGCTGACTGCTCAGAGCCTGGAACCTGCTTCAATTTCTGTGTGTGTGTGTGTCTGCCCCTCCCCCACTTGTGTTCTGTCTCTCTCTCAAAAATAAACATTAAAAAAAATTTTTTTAAGCTGTTCTGAGGTATGAATAATTTTGCAAATGCTTCAAACAGTGCTGGCACAAAATAAGTACCATACAAGTGTTCGCTAATGTTGTTGTTTGAGTAACAGAACTATAAGCATGGAAGGGTCAGCTTAGTTAAACTGGACTTCTCTTCCAGTTGTTCAAATAAAACACTTTTGTCCAGCCTTAGGATCCTTGTACATGTTGTTCCCTTTTCCCTACACTTCTAACACTGTAGCAACGACCCACACGTGGACGTATTTAAATGCAGATGATTTAAAAGTAAATGAAATTTACAAGTCAGTGCATCGGTTGCACTGGCCACCTTTAAAGCCACCAATTGCCATAAGTAGCCAGTGGCTCCTGGGTTGCACAGAACTGACATAGGACCCTTCCAGCCTCTCAAAAAGTTCTGCACAGCGCTGATCTAGACTCTTCTTCCTTCCGCTGTTTATCCCCTTCTGCTACTCAGCCTTCATTTTGCTGCTTAAACATTACTTCCTCAATTAATCCCTGCCTGAGTCTAAGGTCCCTTTATATCCTCCCATAGCATTCTGGATTTTTCCTTTAGAATACTCCTCCTAGTTATAAACATTTTTAATAAATTATTTTCCCACTAGGCCGTAAGGAGTTTGAAAAAAGGGATTACGTGGGCACATAGTAGCACCCAAGTTGCTGACTAAGGAACTATGAAAGGAAATTTATAAAATTCCTTAAAATGTTAATAGCTCCTTACAGTGTGCCAGGCAGTATTCTAAACACCTTAAAAACCTTAATTCATGAGATTCTAACAATGTCATGAGGTAGGGGCTTGTGATAATTATGCATTGCTGCAAAAAAAAATACCACAAAAGTAATGGCTTAAAACAACACGAGTTTATTATCTCAGTTTTGTGGCCAGAGGTCTGGACGTTGCCCAGTCCTAGTCCTCTGCTCAGGGTCTCTCAGGCTGCCATCAAGTGGAGACTAGGCTGTGTTCTCACACAGAGGCTCAGTTTGGGAAGTCTGTTTCCAAGTTCACTCAGAGTGTTGGCAGAATTTATTTCCAGAATCAGTTAGACTGGGTAACATTCTAAATAAGGCCTATCTCTGCCATGAGCTTAAGTAGGGATTTTGAGAGAGAGAGAGAGAGGGAGAGACAGAGTGCGAGCAGGGGAGGGGCAGAGAGAGAGGGAGACACAGAATCCAAAGCAGGTCTCAGGACCTGAGCTGTCATCACAGAGCCTGATGTGGGGCTCGAACCACAAACCATGAGATCATGGCTTGAGCTAAAGTCCGACGCTTAACTGGCTGGGCCACCCAGGCGCCCCCAGTTTTCCATTTTTAACGTTACCCTGTTCCATGCTGTGCTATACTAGTCTGTACACACAGCAGCCTTTGGTTAGGGGTTCTGGGTAATTTAGGTATAAAGCAGTAAAGGAAATTATAATTTCCCTGTGGACCAGCACTGCAGGTTTACATGGAAGGAGGCCCTACACCTGTCATTTTGAGCAGGAACCAGGCAGCAATGAGAAAGGTGGTTAAGGGCCAGGTAGCAACCCAGTGGAACTGACAAACTTTTTCACTGAGTACAATAGAGGAAGGTGATGACCCTTGAAAGGAGGGAGCTAGACTAGTGGGCTATGTTCAAGCTTTCTAGGTCCAGGATGTTTTCCCCACACCTTATATGATAGCATCATGCCAGGGCAATTGTTCTACAGGGAATACGGACTGTGCCCTGCAGCTGTCCCACCGAACCTGATAAGCAGAGTGCTATTACATCACCTCGGGAATTGTGCCGTTTGCTAAAACTGAAAGCTGAAAAATGGAACCCCTCTTTGCCCTCTGAATGGGCAGCCCCTCTGTGAGTGACAAACATGGCTTTCACAGGTGTCACTTTGAAGGATGAGCAACCCATCTTCTCCATGAGGAGTTACACAGTGATCAGAAAGCTGCAAGCTTTGGTCCCTTTTCTCTCTCGCTGCCAAGGGAATCGCTGCTTATAGAGCCCCGGCAACAAAATCCATCCAGGGAAGTGTCAGAGGCAAGGTAAGGATTAGAAGAGCTACTGTCAGCCTGTGCACAGCCTCAGCTGGGCAGGATTCTCAAGAGGGAACCTCAACACATCACCTTCTCTAGGGTGACACAAAGTCATAGCTAACTATGCAAAATTTGTAATTGACTGCTTTGTGGATGTCAGCTGACAGTCTCACACACACACACACACACACACACACACACACACACACACTGATCTGCTCAAGGTAATTTTCCTGCAGTAAACCATGGTAAACATCTTCTCGTGGCCCATGCAATTGCCAACGGTGCAGATTCCTTGACCTAAGAGACACTATAGATAGCCTCTGGCATCTCAGTTAAACTATCTGAAAAGTCCTCCATGGGAGGCGCCTGGGTGGCTCAGTGGATTGAGTGACCAACTCTTGGTTTCAGCTCAGATCATGATCTCATGGTTCATGGGTTTGAGCCCTGCATCAGGCTCATGCTGACAGCACAGAGCCTGCTTGGGATTCTCTCTCTCTCCCTCTCTCTCTGCCCATCCCCTTCTTATGCTCTCCCTATCTCTCAAAAAATAAATAAATATACTTTTTTGAAAGTCCTCCATGGAATTCTTAATTGTAGAAGACCCACTCTGCAGCCCCTTGCATGGTGGAAACAGAGCTGTAAAAGACAGACTCGAATCAGAAAGACTAGCTTCATCATTTACTATTCGAGAGAGCTGTGAGTTCCTTTGCAAAAGGTAATGATAATATGCTCCACCTCACACATTTGCTTTAAGAATTAAATGAAATAATGCACACGAAATACTTAGCACAATGCTTGATGCCTAGTAAATGCTCAGTGAATACTAGGTGTCATTATCACACTATTGTCTTTATCGCTCTCATCACTTTAAGTCATATGATCAGAGGGGAGACCTTGGGAGAACAGAGAGCCACGATAGAGAAGTTAGACCATATGTACTTTGTTCCAAACTGAAAAACAAAAAAAAAAAATAAGAAAGTCACTTCATTCTGGTTTGGAACTTATTTTACTTTATCAGATACTATATAATGCTTACTATGTGCCTGTTACTTCTCTAAACATAGAACTTATTGAATCAAATTTCATTTAATTTTCAAGTATTACTAATTTGACAACATCGGATTATAGCATGTTGAAAAAAAATCATTGTAAAGCCAAATATAAATAATTTGAGGAATGCATATGTTTTTCTTTCATGCATTCCAAGAATACTAACTGAATATATGCCAAAAGCTGGCTCTGGTACTAGTCACTGGGCTGATAATGTCAAACGAGACAGATAAATCGCCTGCCTGAAATTTACATTCTGTTGAGATGGTTGAAATAACCAATCACCCCACTTTTTTTCTGCATGAAGTTTCAATCTAAATCAAACGTAACAGAGTTCAACCATTTATTCAGCAGCCAGACTTGGATCTGCCCTAGATAAACTATTTGGCTTCCCCAGGCAATTCGTCAGTACTCCCAGAAACTATGGTCAACATGGGTAACTGGGCAACATTGCCCGGTGCTGCAGCAGTGAGTCAGGTTCAGCTGCCAGCACAGGTGTCAGGATCAGCAATGGCAGGTGACCGGGAAGCGTGAGCTGTCTCAGCTGACTCTAAGTGGAGTGGACAGCAGAGACACCTGAAGTGCTCCCTGCAGCAAAGCTTCAAGCCATGTGATCCAGCTGACCAGGGCCACAGTAACTGGGGAAGCTGGCCTCGAGCGATCTCTGCCGGGTGATTCGTGTTCGGCAGATGCACGGGTCATGCAGAGAGGCTCAGGGCAGAATAGCTCGTGGGGAGGGAGGCTCTATAGTCACTTCAAGTCACAGGATGCCTTCGTGTTTATGTGGTATGGAAGGGCTTTCTGGTCAGAAGAGCATCTCTTGAGCTGTGCTCACCATAGGACAAATACAAAGGACATCGGAATATAGACACATGAATATATTTGTGCACCCATTATAATTACCTTAGTACAAATCATGTCATACATTTAGAAATGTCTTATTAAAAGAAATGCCTTTGTTATAAGGAAAATAGCCTACTGTGTTGCCATCAATACTATTCTTAGTCTGCTATTGCTGGTTCTCTATTAATTGGCTTCCTCGTTCATTTATTCATTCATTCATTTAACAAATGTTCCTTGAACCACTCTTGCAGGGTCCTGAAAATACAGTGCCAAGCAAAACAGACCCAAGTTTTGCCTTTGTAAGTTTACAGTCCAGTGGGCTAGGTGATCATTGAGATTACTGTTCAGCAAACATACATTCCCACAGTTTGAGAAGCAGATGTTTTTTCTCCCACGGCGGGTGCGTACCTCCCTCTGCCCCCATTGACATTGGACCTGGGTATGTGACTTGCTTTACCCCAAAGAATGTTAGCAGACAAGACAGGAATGGAGGCCTTCAATGTGTTTGCTTCTTCACTCCTGCCCTTCTTCATAAGAACTTAGTGTAGCCACTAGTCCAAAGAGGAGGAGAGGACATGTGGAGCAGAGATGAACCCACCCACACCCAGGAGACAAGCCCGGGTGACCCGGGTGACACAAAGGTGCCCAGCGAACACCAGTCTAGAGCAGTGGATAGAATCAGCTGAACTGCAGTAGATCTGGAGACCCATTAGCATGAGAGTAAATGCTTGTTTTTGTAAGGTTCTGAGTTTGGAGATGGTTTGCTTCACAGTGTAATTGTGGCAATAACTCTCTGATACAGAGCCAAACAAAGGAAGAAAATTTCCAACATTTTGAAAGTTTGATTATAATGTGCTGCTTATTTTCTATGAACAAAAAACTATCTCCCCACAGAGGCATTTTGGAAACATCAAGTTCCTTACCCTGTCTCTGTGGTTGTAACCCCCTCTCCCTGTGCCACATCTGCATAGCGGCTTCATTTATCAATGTCCCTTCTTCTGCATATGAATAAAGGGAGACTAGGTCTCCCTGAAAAACCTATGCACAAGGTGTTTTTTCTAATGCACTCACCATTGTATGCCTAGTTTTGTGGATTCATATTTTAAGCAAGCTGTGAGCAAATTGGAGAAAATTTAGAAAAGAATGAGAAAGGTTATCAAAGTTCTTGTAAATAAGGCATGAAGCCAGGGGAAAGCACAGCACCACGCTCATAATAGAGACTTTGTAAATATTGTTGATTGATGTTAGAGGAGAAAAATTGGAGGAGAAAGATAACAGGTTTCCCAAATATATTGACAAACTCTTTCTTCTTCTGCACTCAGGAGCAAACAAAATTAAGCAAGCTCTTTATAGCAGGATAGTTTTAGGTTGGATGCAGGAGAAAAGTCTATCAATTGAAACATATTTCTAGGGGAAACTGGACATCTCCTCATAAACTCATTTAACATAAGCAGAAGGAGCAAGGGATTCGGGGCTGATCAGAGTCAGAGGAACGTATCACACTGCTGTTTTCCCAGTATTTTCTAGGTTGTGAATCTCTTCAATGCAGTGAAAACCTCACAGACCATATCCCCTGATGATCCCCCCATAAGCATCAAAACAGTTTTTAAAGAAACTCACTGGGGGCGCCTGGGTGACTCGGTCGGTTAAGCGGCCGACTTCAGCTCAGGTCGCGATCTCGCGGTCCGGGAGTTCCAGCGCCGCATCGGGCTCTGGGCTGATGGCTCAGAGCCTGGAGCCCACTTCCGATTCTGTGTCTCCCTCGCTCTCTGCCCCTCGCCCACTCATGTTCTGTCTCTCTCTGTCTCAAAAATAAATAAACGTAAAAAAAAAAAAAAAAGGAACTCACTGGATCTATGGGAAAACTGCTTTCCATTGAGATGCCCACTAAGGTGGTATCTTTTAAAAATAGATATTCATTCATCCCTTCAACAAAATTTCATCAGGCTTCTACCATGTGCCTTGCCTTGTTTTTTGCAGTTTTAATACTGCTGTAAACTAGGCAGATTGCCTTCCCTCGTGGAGCTTACCTTGTATCGCAAGGGTGGCAACTTCGCATAGAAATAATAATATCAATACAGTAGAGTGGATTGACTGCTCAAGACTCTTTCTGGTTCCATAGTTCTTAGATAATTGTAGAGAAGGTCTATGAATTTATTATTTCTTATATATATTACAGTAAAGACAAAGAACTTTTAGAGCTTTTAAAAAACAAGAAGATGATGATGGGGATCATTTTCCCCAAATCCTTGCGTGTGTTCATTTTTCATGACATTCTAAAAATTTTAAGATAAAAAGTTAGTTTGGGCGTGTTTCTCCTGTCCTTGTCTAAGTGCATTTTCCTTTATCTCTTCACTTCTAATCAATGAAGAAAGAGATCAGGAAAATGTGGCCTGAACAGCGCCTTATAATTCCACAACGCCATATTATAGGGAGGATCTGAGATTATGCATGGACGCTGGGCCTCCCGTTTTGTGAAGAACTGTATTTAGACACATTAGTCAGATGACTAATTGGTCTCATGAAAAGAAAAACTTCCTCCCATCTTTTCCACACTGTCTCCCAGAGGACCCCACGAGGAGTGGCCTCTGGCTGCCCAGCTGGGGTCAGCTTGCAGAGGGTGTGGCTGCCTCTGTCAAGTCCATTAACCCATTACAGGCAGCTAAAAGGTGTGCTGAAAATAATTCCACTCTTGGATCCACGGCTCCCAGAACGACTTGGCAGGGGAGAAACCTTCCTGGCAGATGCTACAGACACAATTCATTTGAAGTTTCAAAGCCGATTATGGGTATCAATACCCAATACTCTGCCTCGAGTGAGGGATTAAGCATGGATCACAATGTTTCGCTTTGCATCTGCGTCTCACAATGATTTGCATTGGAACCTTGGTATTAGAGGTCGTACCCAGGATTGGTACTTTTTGCAAATCATGAAAGCAGTCATATTTATCAGTGAATAGTGTATAGAGCCCAGTAACGGTATGTCACCTTGCTTTGCCCACAAATAACAAAAGTTCTTCTTGCACACCTACTCCTTTACAGTTCTAGCAGCCTTCAAACCTGTGGGACAACCTGGCTTTTTAAAATTTGACTTGTCAAAAAGAAATCTATGAATGGTTTTTATTATAAGTTACATTTAGTTTCTATTACTCTGTTTCTTGCTTAAAAGAAAGAAAAACACCCAAAGGATAGAATTGGGCGTTTCTGAAGATAGGGGGGAAAAGTAGTCAGGGCTTTAAATGCTTTTTATCGGTTAGGAATTCCAATTTAGCTCTCTGCCATCTGCTTATGCAAGCTTCCTAGAAGCTGTCTAGAACTTTCTAGAAGTTTCTAGAAGTTCTGTGGAAGGACTTGTCCTGAAGTCACCTTTGCAAGATACGGAAGCAACAAATTCTCTTCTAGTGCCCCCTTTTGGGCAGCCTTCACTGTCTTCATAAAGCTATGGGTCCACACATTCATCTATAGAAAAACAACACACACTGAGCACGTATTGTGTGTCAGTTGTTACACCCATTATCTCATTTTAACTTAACAACTATTCTTTGAGGCAGATTTAACTTCCATTTTTCAGATTGTGAAACTGAGGCTTAGAGGCTAAAAATATTCTCCAAGGTCACATAATTAGTAAGTAAAAAAGGTTGGATTCAACCCCATGTCCTCTATCATTACACCACACTGCCTCCTACTCCCAAGAAGGCATTCATCTTATTTCAGAAGCTTCATCCCTTTAGTGAAGGTAGTCAAGATAACTTGTGAGCAACTCAGTTCAGGCTCTTTATGTCCACATGCCTAATTCATAATCCATGTCCATTTTCCATCAGTTATGAGAGACCTCCACTCTTGGTAGCTTTTTTCCTTCAAAAAGGATGAGTCTATGCTGTTCTTCCAAATTTTTTTTAATTTTTTTAATGTTTATTTATTTTTGAGAGAGAGAGGGTATGAATGGAGGAGGAGAAGAGAGAGAAGGGATGCAGAATCTGAAACAGGTTCCAGATTCTAAACTGTCAGCACAGAGCCCAACATGGGGCTCAAACTCAAACTGGGAGATCATGACCCGAGCTGAAGTTGGATGTTTAACCTACTGAGCCACCCAGGCGCCCCATTCTTATATTTTTTCTTAATGTTTATTTATTTTTCAGAGAGCAAAAGACAGACTATGAGCAGGGAGGGGAAAAGGAGAAGGAGACACAGAACCTGAAGCAGGCTCCAAGCTTGAGCTGTCGGCCCAGAGCCCAACGTGGGGCTCGAACTCCTGAACCATGGGATCATGACCTGAGCTGGAGTCAGACACTTAACCAACTGAGCCACCCAGGCAGGTGTCCCTGAATCTATGTTGTTCTCAGCCAATATGTCCATACACACTTTTCCCTGGACCAGAAAACTAACAGCCAACCAGCAAGCAAAGGAGGCCAACCTTGAAGGTTTCAGTCCCAGCAAATTTGCTTTGTAGATGCCCTGTTACTCTCCGCTCTTGAAAGATTAAATGAAGTTGGGGGGCTGGGGATGAAGTGGGTGCAAAATGGGTGAAGGTGATGAAAATTTACAAACTTCTGGTTATAGAATAAATTAAGTCCTGGGGATGTAATATATAGCATGGTGACTATAGTTAACAATATTGTATTGTATATTTGAAAGTTAATAACAGAGTATATCTTATAAGTTCTCAGCACAAGGGGAAAAAATGGTAACTATGGGTGATAATGGATGGTAATTAGATTTACTGTGGTGATCATTTGGCAGTATATACAAATATCGAAGCATTATATTGTACACCTAAAACTAATGGGTCAGTTATATCTCAGTGAAAAAATAGTAAATTAAATAAAAAGAGCTAAATGAAGCTCTCAATTGTAAGAGGACACTCTTCTCCATGTCAACAAAACAAACCAACCCCTCAAAGCAAGTGTTGAGTGAACTTCAATGTAAGTATATGAGAGTTCAAAACCCTTCTCAAACCAAAATAATCACAGGGATTCTATTTTTCATGAAAATTCAAAAGTATTTGCGTTTAATTTTAAATTTAGATAACTAAACACTAACTATATCACATACCCGCAACCATAAATACAGTTAGAAGATGTCTCTGCATGAGCTAACTCATAGGAAGTTTTATTAGCTAATTCATAGGAAGATAGTGAATGCAGATAGACCACATCAAGTCCCTTAAACAATTATACTCCTATGAAACAAGATAGTGTAAATTAAGAATTATAAAACTCAATGTTTAGCATTCGTGTACAGGTGTACATGAATATCATTCAAGGTGCTATATACTGACATTATGCCAAGCCACATGAAATTAAATAAAAAGAACCTTAAAACAATTCGTGATTTTTGACCTGGTAATTTCCACATTGCAAGAAAACAGCTCATAAGAAAGGAAGAATCCCTTTGCAGTACTATTTAACCAGCAAAAAAAATAAAATAAAATAAAAACTCAAATGCCCAACATGAGAAGACATGGTTCTACAAGCTATTATGGATATAAATATGATAACCTTTGAAAGAGAGTTATTTGGACTCTATCAATACCTAGAGAGATAAAATAACAGTAAGTAAAAACAGCAGAACAAAAACAACAACAAAAATGTCATCTTGGTACTGGCATGTTTTCCTTAGGATGATGTGTTGAGCTGTACATGATCTGTGTACATTTTTGTAAATATTTCAATAATTACACTTCTAAAATCTATTGCTGAATTGTTACCAAATTCAGAGCAATACTATTGACATTCATGGGAGTAAAAAAAATTCACTTTCCGGGATGCCTGGGTGGCTCAATCAGTTAAACATCTGACTTCAGCTCAGGTCATGATCTCACGGTTCATGAGTTCAAACCCTGAATTGGGCTCTCTGTTGTCAGCACAGAGCCCACTTCCTGTCTCCCTCTCTCTCTGCCTCTCTCTATCAAAAACAAATAAACACTAAAAAAAATTTTTTTTTAATTCACTTTTCACTCATTAAAGAGAATGACAAATTAAAACAATCAGTGATTTCCATTTTTTTTATATGGTTCCACTCGGTAAACTTAATCTAGTCATAGAGTAGAGCTTCATCTTCTTGACAGAACCAGGAAAAAATAAGAAACCATTTGAGAGTTTTGGAGGATAGACAGGTTTACCTGGCATCATCAAATAAGGAAAAATATCTTATTATGTAAATAAGGAGCTATTTGTCTTATCTTTAACACCTATTCTAAGTAAGCAGATAAGCCTTTTATTACACTTCACTCCCAGGTCAAACTGAAAAGTATGCTTCAAGTGCCTAATTTGTGCGGTGTGCTAAAGGGAACACGTTTGGAAGCTATTGAACACAGATGTCAGAAAGGGAGACTACCTGGTATGCAAACCCTGTCATCTGGCCTTCGCGGGGTCTGATGGACAGCATTTCAGAGCTGAAAATGCACTCCTGTCCATATACACAGAGTTGGCCAGTTTCTCAAGGACAGGATCATACTGGCCAAGCACGTGACATGGCAACAAAACAAGCAAGAAGCCCAAGGTATTATTTTAACAATGATGTTTTGACTGAGCTGATTATGCCTCCTATTTAGGACACACTTCCAGATATGCAGGTATCTTGGAAGCCAATCAATAATTAAAAGATTTCTCAGCGAGAGAGTACTCAAAGCCAAGGACAGGAATCTCGAGAATTTCTTCCTCTTTATGATCCTCCTGTAGGTACTCTACAGCTGTGGTACAACCCACCACACCGAATTGAATGTATTAATTTGTATAATTGTCTTTCCACGAACTTCCTATGTACTCTTAAAGAACAGAAGCCACGCATTAGCTGCACAATAAATGTATGTTGCAATGAAGTGTTTAAATTGGACTCTCTTTACCTCAAAATGCAACCCAAACTCGTAAGAATGCCAATGTTTGCCAGAGTCAATGTGCATGTCTCCCTTAGAAAGGACAAAGAAAACCATTCTGGCTATGTAGTGCAGGAAAGATCTAGAAAGCAAATGGAGATGCCAGCAGACCAATTAGGAGCTAACTGGTGTTTTAAGCCAGAAGCAATTGCAAGAGGACAAATAATTGTATACTCATATAACAGAAAACTATACAGTAGAGAAAAAGAGCAAACTATTGATCTGTGCAACAACATAAATGAAGCTCATAAACATAATGTTACATAAAAGAGGCCAGACCCTAGTTATGTATAGTATGAATCTTTTATATGAAGTTCAAGAGCAGGCAAGACCAATTTATGGTGATAGGGACCAGAATAATGGTTTCCTCTGGGAGACTATCAACTGGGAGTGGGCAGAAGGGAGCCCTACAGATAGAAATGTTCTCTATCTTGATCAGGGTGGTCCCCATGGGTATGTGTACGTATGCACACTTAAAATGCGGGCACCTTATTATATTGCGATCTTTTTTTGGTTTCACAACGTTTAAAAATACTGTAGCTGGCCTGGGTAGGGTGGTGGCAGTAGAGACTGGCAAGAGTGAATGCATGAGAAATTTGAGAGATGAAGTCATTGAGAAGAAAAAATGAGCTGATGCCTATCAAGTTTTTGCACGGTGCCTGGCATACAGTGAAGCTCAGCACATCCTTGTTATGATATTGCCTGAAAAGTTTGGTGAGCACATTAAATTAAATAATGTTTGTAAAGTATTTAGATCCTTGTCTGGAACCTAGTAAATTCTCAATGAGTGGTAACTTTTTTTTTTAATTGATTAGGCTGTAACTTCTTTTCACATTTACTGTGCCTTGCTAGGCCCACTTCTCGCCATTATCTGGAAGATAACCTACCTCCTACTAGGGTATGTCCAGAAAATTCATTCTATCCCCTGCTAGACATTTTATTAACTTAACTAAGTGCACCGCCATAGCTGCCTACATATTGGTCCCTAAGGCATCCTAAGGAACCCCTCGTCATAAGCTTCACCAGAAGCACTGAAGATAAAATCATATGAAATTGATGCATGTACACTTTTACTCTCCCTCTGGTTGCTGCTTTATCGTATCAGGATTGTTAGCACCATTTCCTGCAATAGTGTATCAAGACTCCCTGATAGGGTTAAAGCTCCTTAGCATCATGTGGGAGAGGACATCCCAGCACCATCTGCCAGGCCTGCAATTCTATTAAACTGTCAGCATGATAAATGACAAAGAGAAGGCATTGGAACAGGAGAAAATCTACAGTGAAGCACTGTGGTCATAAAACAAGAAGAACCAAAATGGATTTAGGGCAAGAACACAAACCATCCTTTATAATAAAATTTTCGCTTGCAAGGAGGGAACAAAGAGACTGAACTATAACTCCTGGGTCCAAGCAGAAGGCAGTAAGACAATCAGCCAGCGCTCAGCCTGGATGTGCGGTCACACATCAGTGATGCACGCTCCAGAATTTCCATCTCTGCTCCCAAGCAGGTCTCTTGGGGCTCGGTGAAAACACACCTTGCCCACTTTGTGTGAGGAGATGGTATTTGGAGAGCTGTCTACTCGGAGCGTCCCTTCTCCTTATAAAAATAAATAAATAAACCTCTCTGCAATGGAAAATAATTTAGTTACTGCTCTCCAACTACAAATTATCTCAAGAGAGAAGTCACCAGTGCATTGCTGCCCTGCTTCTAAATTTAGCCCCCACCAGTGACATCTTCTGTAAACAGAGCATAGGTAATCGTGTTTCTGAATATTTGGATTTTGGAATGAGTTCCAGTGAGTCTCATTTAGAGTCACCAGGTAATAATGCCAATAGTAAAAGCAATATTGACTCAGTGGGATGGTAGTAGATGACTACTGAGGTGCTAAGAGATTAAAAAGGCTTTGAATATACCTTCTCTAGGTAGCAAAGGAGCTAGTGGCAGCAAAATCATGAATAATCTCCATGCATATAATGTTTCCAGAAGCATCTCAGAGACTGGTCTTTCTAAAGAGAAACTTCATAAACACTGAATGGTAATTAGCACTTATATCATCTTGGATTTTTCTGACACTTTAACCAAAACAAGACTAGTAGTGGCAGAGTAAAAATGCAATTACCTCAATAACAAAACTAGGCATATTAGATTCATAACAATGTTGCACCTTCTGCATTTTCTGTGTGTATGCTGTGTCAGTCGCCACGCTGAAATGCCTGAATGCAGCAAGTTAAACGCTATTCATTGCATGCCTTAGGTTTAGGACAATATAATGATTTTCCTTCTGGGGTTAAGGCACGCGGGATTGGGGTATTTTATTGCCTTGGAAATGGAAAGTTAATAACTATGTTAACCAGTTAGACACGTGGGCGCTTCAATCAGATCATTAAACACAAACCTTAATGAGTTTCTTGGGCAAAACCCAGAAGAAAACAGAAACACAGGAAACAGAGCCATAAAAACACCTCCTGTCTCTGCTAATATATAGGCATGTGATGCAATTATTCATCCATTTCAAGTGAGGCAACAGCACTTAAAATATCTGGCAGTTGCTCTACCACTCAATTTGCATGTCAACATTTCCATTATATTAAAGGAAAAAGAAATGAAGTCAGCGAATTTGGTAAGAGCCCTGTTGCTTTTTGCCCACGTATTCAATATGGAAATAAATATCCAGTTATATGATACATTTCCCCATGTTGCCTTATGGATTCGGTGAATCTTTGTTATGTTTTCTTAATAGGTTTTCTAGGAATATCTTTCAATATATCTATAAATCAGAATTCATGATTTAATATGACTCGGGGAAAAGACTGGAGGACTCCAGAGCAGCAAGTCCGCGCCTCCGCAGTGAATGTCGTTCTATTTTGCTCCTAACAGCCATCCGAGCACTCGTCTGCTACTTCGAAGCTCTACCAGATCAAGCAACCACAGAAGTTTGCTGATTCATGATAGGATGGGGCAGTGGACTGTGGCCTGGTTGGGGTCACAGCACTAATCTTCTCCAGCTCTGGGATTTTGCAGAAATTAGAATACTAGTTACCTTTTTCTAGCTTGACCACTTGCTATGGCCACGTACGACACTAAGCATTTCTTCTTCTCCAGCTCATCTAATCCACTGAAACATTTCTGTGGGCAGTATTATTTCCCCAGCTTTTCAGACAAGAAATCTGAGAACCACAGAAGATGGTAACTTGCTCCAAGTTCCACAGGGAGGAAGTAGCAGGTCTAACCTGAGTGTTGAACTGGCTTAAGACCACAACACACACTCCTCCAGGCATTTGACCTTTAAAGTTGTATGATAGCACTACCCATGCTTACCTCACAAGGATGCTGGGAGAAACCAATGGGAAACACATAACATGGGACACACTTTGGAAACTAAAAAAGTGCTGCACAAATGGGTACAGTGTTTGTATAATTCTGAAATCTTTGGGCTTCGAATTGCAAAACATCCACTGAAACTGGATTAAGCAAGAAGAATGTGTTGGTTCACGTAACTGGCAAGTCAGAAGCAAGCAGAGCTGGACTTGGGGGTGGGGGGTGACGCAGGTAATGCTGTCAGGGTTTTCTGTTCCAGTCTCTTGACTCTCCATTCTCCGGCTTTGGCTGCATCACCCTGCAGCCTCTTCCTCATGATGGCAAGACCCTCAACCTATTCTCAGACCTGGGAAAGGAGGATGCTCTCTTAGATGCTACAGCGAATAGTCCAGGATTATACCTCATTATGTCACGTGCCCATCCCTAAACCAATCACTGCGATCAGTGGGTGGAGCAATGCGCTGATTGGTTTAAATCTGGGTCATTTTCCCACGTCAAGAGCCTAGTGCAAAGTCAGCTTCCCACATACCACCTGGATTGGGGGTGGCAGTGGGGTGCGGTGAGGATGCGGGTGCCCCAGGGAAACTGGAGCTCTCTTAATAGAAAAGGAAGCCACACAGGACAATATCCACTAAAATATGATAATAATAAAAACTGTGTACACTTATCTTGATGAGCACTAAGAAATGCATAGAATTGTTGAATCATTGTATCGTGCACCTGAAACTAATAAACACTGTGTTTTGATTTTATTTGGGTAAAATAATAATAATAATAATAATAATAATAATAATAAACAACACTGTGTTTCATACTTATTTGCGGGACAATGACAGAGAATTCTTAGCAAATAATATTAGCTACCTAATATACGTAGAATTCTCCAAAGTTAGAAAGTGCTTCTATACACACTATGTCCTTCTATTCTCATTATATTTTTACCAAGGACAAATCACCATTTTGAAGATGAGCAAACTGAGTCTCAGCATAGTTTCCAGATTTACCCACAGCCACACTGCTGATACGAGGTAAAGCCAGAACTTGAGCCTCTCCTGACCCCAATTCAGTACTCTGAGGAGCTGGTGTAGGTTTCATACTGTGGATTTTGATTAACTGTGCCCTGGAAGCAAAATTGCCTTAAAGGAGGCATTAGCAAGCGCAGGAGCTCAGATAACAATACCTTTCCAGCCAATATTTTGAGGAAATAATTAATTGTCCCTCTGAGTGTGGACATTTGCGACAAAACATGCCATTCTGATACGTACTTCTTTACTATATTGGACATTCCTGGTGGCAACGTAAATTTATTGATCCAGTCCTTTGGGGAGGCAATTTGGTAACAAAATACCGAGAGCTATAAAAAGGCCAGTATTCTTTGACTTAAAATTCTACTCCTGGAAATTTATCCTGTAAAAATGATTGAAATAAATTAAGAAAAATTCATACGTGTAAAAACATTCGTGGCAACATTAATCATAACATTAACACTTTTGAATTCAGAGAGAATATATGTAAAGCACTTAGCAGGATGCCTCATGACCAGTCAGTGCAGGCTGCAATAATTCCCTGCTTTTTCTAGAATGCTAACAGGTCATCACATTTGTGTTCCATCTGCATGGAAGGTTCTTCTCCCACATGCATTTGACTCAGTCCTTCCTTTTATTTGGGCCTCCACCCAAATGTGACCCCACCAAAGAGGATTTTCCAAGCCACCCCTCTAAACAGCATATCCTTCTTGTCTTTTTCTATCTCATTACCATGCTTTGTTTTCGTTAGCACTTATTCCTGCCTCATACACTATATATTTATTTGGTTTTTGTTGTTGTCTTTTTCGCCCCCAGGAGAAGGTAAACTCCATGAGGGCAGGGACTTTGGTGAGTTCATCACAATGTGTCTAACATCTAGAAGAATGTCTGGAACGCTGTTGAATAAATATTATTTTTATCTTTATTTTTAAACCCTTGGCTTCCATATTTCTTCACTTATCAAAAAATTTTAGTTTGCCAACTCCTTCATTTTTGTCAGAAACATGGCTCAGGCAGAGGCAGGATGGATCAATCTGGGGAAGACTCTGACAAGCAGATCCAGAAGGGCTAGTGGTTGGTCAAAGGGCCAAGATCTGAATATATATGCACAGGCCAGACTTGACATTCTTGGGAAGGGCATGGGAGAGATAAGTCTTATGGTGAGTCCAGACCTAGATGATGAGCTCACAAGAAAAGAATGGGGAAATCTAGGACATAGGACTTTTGACATCTGTCAAATCTGGCATAGGTCAAGCCATCAATAAAGGTGGTCAATCAATCTCAGAGAAGCACAGCCTCCCTATGGTGTCTATCCTGTCATAGGAAAAATAAGGTTCTGGTGGGAAAAAAAAATTTCAGCCACTGGACCATATGAGATGCCAGAGAAGAATGTTATTACTGAGAAACTTCGAGCCAAAGCAGAGGTCCCAGTTACTGACATACACTGAGGACCAACACACTGGTCAGTTAGAGAGCAAGGGCTGTCCTGGAGGGAAGTAAACTTCCAGGCATTTCCATGGAAAGCAACCCCAGTAGCCTAGGCTCATCCATCCAAAAGAGGAGCTGTAGGTGCTGGCTGAGAGGCCAAAGCATGCTGAAACCAGGCACAGAGAGTAGGCACCAAAAACAAACGGTATAAAGGATCCAAGGATGTGCTGGCTTTACAATATGGTGAGGTATCTAGGCTGAATCACATTTCTCAGAATTCCCATCCAACCAAGTTTTCAGTTAGGGAGGACCAAAAAATACACTTTGCGCAAGATTTGGAATAAGAAAGTGGAGCAGGCCATTTTTTAATATGAATAAAAAATTTTAGAAGAACAAAAATAAGGCCGTTTTTATTCTTCTGCTCAGAAGGTGGAAGCAGCCATTTTTGGTAGTTCGCACATGTTCCTGCTTATCTGCCGGCTCACCTCACTGATATGAAGAAGTGACCAGGCCTGTAACTCACCCTTGGATGAGGTAACTCCAGGGTACTCCGCCTTGCCCTGGATCCTCTCGCATCTTCTGCCACTCCTGGGTCAGGTGCGTTCAGCTCCATGACAGAGGATGTCAGCGGCTCCTACAGGACAGCCATGATGTCAAGGTATGGGACTGTAAGAATTAACGTCCAACTCATGCTCGTCGATTCCAGCTGGCCCTTGTTCTCCTAGTTTTCTTTCTATCCATCTTCTTTTCCCATCTGCTTGCCCTGCAGACTTCAGGATCCACCATCAGATATGAGATCACAGCCTTACAGAGACTGTTTAACCAGCTCCCACAACTGGATCAGGTGAAGTCCCTATTTTAAAAATCATATAGGGGCGCCTGGGTGATTCAGTCGGTTGAGCGTCTGACGTTGGCTCAGCTCATGATCCCACGGTTTGTGGGTTTGAGCCCCGCATCATGCTCTGTGCTGACAGCTCAGAGCCTGGAACCTGCTTCAGATCTCTGTGTCTCCCTTTCTCTCTGCCCTCCCCCACTCTCACTCTGTGTCTCTGTCTCTCAAAAATAAATAAACATTAAGAAAATTTAAATTATATATATACACAAATCATGGAGATATATATATGTGTATACATACATATATATGTGTATACATACATATATATATGTATGTGGATATATATATATATATACACACACATATACACTTGCCTAAGACAAGGAGTTTACACAACAGTCTAAAGTGCAGTTACAGGAAATCTCTGACAAGAAAAATAATTATGTAAAAACTTTAAATTATTTACTCTGAATAAAATTAATTCTCATCCGTAATGCTGGAGATCTATCCTAATGGGTTGTTTAAAACTAATTCTCACAAACGTTCTTATGACCCAGCAATAGATTTTCCGAAGCACATGGTCAATTTCAATAAATCTTTTCATTCTGCCATTAAACATGAATTTTACAAGTTCTATTCCTAAACAACTTAATTAACTGGTTGGGAGATTGAAAAATATTCTTGCAAAGAAAAAAAAATGTGCTGCCTTTACAGCTCAAGTTATTAACTTGGGAAAGCGAACCACTCAGTAATTGAATAAAGAATCACTATAAATATTTAGTAGTTCTATATTCTGATGCAACTCTGCATCAGTCTGTCACACTGATAAATTCATTAACAATTTAAGCCTGGAGTTTGGGTCTAAACACACTCTGAATTATTTATTCCATCGTAAAACTGTACAGGCTCTCTGGAAGGTGTATCTGTTGGTGGTAAAGTTCCACTCATGTGCATTTATATTAATAAGGAGAAACAATGGCAACCACGTCTCTTATGCTCTAAATCAGAGAAAATGCTAAGTCTATTGAGAAAGGGCCCATTTTCATAATGAAAATCTGAACATTGTGGCTGTATCCATTGCAGAAAGCAGATTTCTCAGATTTCTCTTGATCTAATGTAGTGGTCAAAACATTCTCGCGGACTCCTGTGCTCCATTCTAAGGTTAGGATATTTTCATTCACACAAAAGCAAGACACTGATAAGGAATGAATTTAATAGCAAAGCAAAGTTGAACTGAAATAAAATTTTTGTTAACTTTATATACATCTGACCAGAAATTAATTAATAGGAGAAACATCGAGGGGAGTTTTCTACCTTTGCTGTTAGGTCTACTTGTCCTTTCAAAGATGACATTTACTAAGCATTTACTCTGTGTCAGGATCTGCGATAAGTTTTTTTTTTAACCCATATAATCTTTAATTTAGCTCTGCTGGGTGGGTACCATCATCCTCCCCCACCTTATTTTGTTCCAATTTTACTGAGATATAATTGATATATAACGTTGAATTAGTATATGGTGTACAACATAATGATTTGATATACGTATGTATGGTGAAATGATTACCACAATAAGTTTAGTTAACATTCATCATTTCACATAGTTACAAGTTTCTTTCTTGTGATAAGAGCTTTTAAGATGTACACTTTTAGCAACTTTCAGATATACAATACAGTATTGCTAATTATAATCACCCTGCTGTATACCCCCAGAACTTATTTATCTTATAACTGGAAGTTTGTACCTTTTGACCACCTTCACTCACTTCCCCCGACTCCCAACCCCTGCCCCTGATGTCCACCAATCTATGCTCCATTTCTGAGTTTGGGCTTCTTTTAGATTCCACGTGTAAATGAGATCATACAGTATTTGCCTCTGTTTGATTTATTTTACTTAGCATAATGCCCTAAATGTCCATCCATATTCTCACTAGGGCAGGGTTTCATTCTTTTTTATGATTGAATAATACTCCATTGTATATCACATTTTCTTTATCCATTCATGTTTCAACTGACACTTCGGTTGTTTCCATGTCGTGGCTACTGTAACTAATGCTCCAATGAACAATGAATATGGGAGTGTAGATATCTCATTGAGATAATGACTTTGTTTCCTATGGATATATACCCAGAAGTGGAATTCTTGGATCATATGGGAGTTCTATGTTTAATTTTTTGAAGAACTTCCGTACTATTTTCCACAGTGGCCACACTAATTTACATTTCCACCAAAAGTGCACAAGGGTTCCCTTTTTTCCACATCCTCATCACCAACATTTGTTATTTATTGGCTTTTTGATGATAGACATTTTAACAGGTGTGAGGTGATATCTCATTTTGGTTTTGATTTGCATTTTCCTGATGATTAGTGATACACAGCATCTTTTCATGTATCTGTTGGCCATCTGTATGTCTTCTTTGGAAAAATGTCTATGCAGGTCCTCTGTCCATTTTTATTTCTTTTAAGTTTATTCATTTATTTTAAGAAAGAAAGAGAAGGTGAAGAGGTAAAGAGGGAGGGAGGGAGAGAGACAATCCCAAGCAGGCTCCACACCGTCAGCATAGAGCCCAGTGTGGGACTCAATTCCACGAACCATGAGATCATGACCTGAGCTGAGATCAAGAGTCAGATGTTTAAGCTTAACCCACTGAGCCACTCAGGTGCCTCTGTCCATTTTCAATTAGGTTGTTTGGGATTTTGATGTTGAGGTTTTGTTTTTGTTTTTTGTTTTTTTTAACGTTTATTTATTTTTGGGACAGAGAGAGACAGAGCATGAACGGGGGAGGGTCAGAGAGAGGGAGACACAGAATCTGAAACAGGCTCCAGGCTCTGAGCTGTCAGCACAGAACCCGACGCGGGGCTTGAACTCACTGACCGTGAGATCATGACCTGAGCCAAAGTCGGCCGCTTAACCGACTAAGCCACCCAGGTGCCCCGATGTTGAGGTTTTTGAGTTCTTTGTATATTTTGGTTATTAATGTCTTATCAAATATATGATTTGTAGATGTTTGCTCCCAATCCCTAAGTTGCCTTTTCATTTTGTTAATGATTTCCTTTGCTGTACAGAAGCTTTTTAATTTAATCCTACTTGTTTATTTTTGCTTTTCTTTCTTTGACTTTGGTGTCAAGTCCAAAAAATCATTGCCAAGACTAACGTCAAGGAGCTTACCTTCTATGTTCTCATCTAGGAGTTTTATGGTCTCAGTGCCCCCCATTTTAAAAACATGACAAATAAGGCCCAGAGAAGTTAAACAACTTATTCCAGGGTCACAAAACTAGAATCTTATGGTGCTGGGATCTGAACCAGGTCTATCACGAAAGCCTATGCTGTTAGTTACCTCTCTCTACAGCCTTAACTTGACAAAAAGTAAACCTAAAAAGACCATGGAGAGAAGGGCTATTTCTTGTCTTTGGGACATGGTTCTGATATTATTCAGCTAATGCTGTGGAACAAATGGTTTATACCAACATACAAGTGGTTTATAACAATAAGAATCATTTATTCTCTCGTAACTTCATATACGTCACTTCGTAAGTGTGAGTCAAGCATTTGGCAGTGTCTTGGCTGGAGGGCCATGGTGCAGGTCTCTCTAGGGGCTTGATGTCTGTTGGGACGTTAGCCACCTGAATCTGTAGTGAAGCTGGAGGACCTGCTGCCAAGGTGGCACACTCAGATGCCTGTCAGGTTGATGCTGGCTTTTGGTGGGAAGCCTCCATCCTTCTACGTGTGGGCCTTCCCAGCGGGCTGCTTGAGTGTCCTCACAGCATGACGGCTGGCTTCACCCAGAACTGGCAATCCACGAAACCAAGTAAGAAGCTGTGAGGTCTTTTACGCTCTAGCCTCAGAAGTCATACACGGTGACTTCCACAGCATTCTACTGGTCACACAGGTCAACTTTGATTCCACATAAGAGGGAACCGCAGAACGGTGTGAATACCAGTAGGTGAGGACCCTTGGCGGCCATGTTGGAGGCTTGTCACCTCAGTCCTCTTGCTATTCCTGTGGCAATTAGCAGATTATATTCGGCCAGTGACCGTGTTTCAATTGCCTCTCTGGCCCTCCAGAGTTAGAAAGTCACAAAATTACTGCAAAACTACTGACCCTCAGAGTATCCTTAGCTGGTGATATGAACGCCAGCAGCTGAAAGCGGGTGAGCTCAGACTTTTAGCTACAGCAGGTGAGGGAGCATTTGCTACCCTGATCAGAGTGCATGGCAATAAACAGCAGCAGTTAGAAAAAGATGGCTTTCAGAAGATGGACTCTTCAGAGAGAAAGAAAGTCAGCATGAAAGTCAGTGGAGAGCAGAGCATGGAGAATGTGGAAATTACAGGAGGAGAAGGAGCGCATTGAAAACTGAGGAACAGGGAAAGGGTGTGTGAGGAAGAGAAAGCAAGTCTAAAAGGATTTGAAGCAAAGCAGCACACCCCCAAAAGGCTGAGGCACTGGCAGCGAGTGCGTAAGAAGGAAGACCTTGTACCCAGAGCACCTCTCTGCAGCATGAGGACAGGAGATCAGCAAAAGGACACAGAAGCAGAGCTGGGACACACACCCAACCCCCACAGACACGAGAAGAGAAAGCATTTTTCTGGTGAGGAGTGCTTGCAACCAAAACTAGGCCCACACCCCAACAGGGTATATTTTTAAAAAAATATTGCCTGGGGGGCTTGGGGGGCTCAGTCGGTTGAGCATCTGACTTCAGCTCAGGTCATGATCTCACAGCTTTTGGGTTCAAGCCCCACATCAGGCTCTGTGCTGATGGCTCAGAGCCTGGAGCCTGCCTCGGAATCTGTGTGTCCGTCTCTCTCTGCCCCTTCTCCGCTCACACTCTATGTCTCTGTCTCTGTCTCTGTCTCTGTCTCTCTCAAAAATTAAAAAAAAAATTTTTTTTAATATATTGCAAAAGTGATACATGTTTCTAAGTACTCAAACACTGCAGAAAACAATAAAAACAGAAAGTAGAAGCCCCCCAGCCCCTGAAGTTGACTACCCATTTACAATGTGGTACAAGCCTTTGCAGTCCATTTCTGAGACTCTACAGCCATACAAAGAAAGACATGAGATTGGTCTGTTTGTATTTTACTGCAATGGCTTTTCCACAGACTAACACACCTTTCATATGTTTCTGTATGAGTAACAGAAATGCCTCATTCTTTTTAAGTGTCTTGATATTCTGTTTTATGACCATTGCATGACTTATTTAATCAATCCCCTAAGAAAGCATGTTTGAATTATTTCTAGTTACTCACTGCGATAAACAATGCTTAAGGAAACATCCTCTGCAATACCCTTGCATAACTGGGGGAACACTTCTGTGGAAAAATTCCCAGAAGTAAGATTGCTGGATCAAAGAGTATGCTATGCGCATTCAAATTTTTAATAGATATTGCCTTCCCAAAAGGTTGTACCAATTTGCATGCATGTATTTTTCATTTGATGTTTATGATTAACTTTTAAGCAAACCCAACTATAAGCTTATTCATAATTTGCATCAGTTATTGTCAGATAGTTCTAAGCCTCGTGTGTTATGATGCAAAGTCCATGCATTTGGAAATAATCTGTATATTGTGGGGTAAAATAAGTCAGATAAATAAAACACCATACTTACTCAAGTAATTATGTATGCATTTCCACAGATTCAAGGTATATACATGAAAACTGTTCAGCTACTATATGGTTCCAGTCCAGAAGCCACAGTGTCTCCTTGATTTTCCCTCCACTTCCCATTTCCCAACCTTTTTCAGGAATTTCTTCTATCAAGAAAAAGCATCTAGGGGCACCTGGGTGGCTCAGTCGATTGAGCGGCCAACTTCAGCTCGGGTCATGATCTCACAGTCTGTGAGTTCGAGCCCCGTGTCGGGCTCTGTGCTGACAGCTCGGAGCCCGGGGCCTGTTTCAGATTCTGTGTCTCCCTCTCTCTCTCTGAGCCTCCCCCGTTCATGCTCTGTCTCTCTCTGTCTCAAAAACAAATAAACGTTAAAAAAAATTTTAAAAAAGAAAAAGCATCTAGTAGCCAGGATCATTTTAGTGTGTGTTGTATTTATTAATGACCTTTTTCAGGAGTATTTGCAGTTTAGAACTGAGTGCAGAGAAATTAATTTTTAATAGTATTATTTCTGGTTAAAGTGTTACAGTGGATTTAAACAACTAGAAGGGGAGATAAAAGTCACTAATGATAACTTCCCAGTTGCCTAGAAACTACTTCTAGGTAATGAATGGAAGGTGCCACCGCCCACTCTTAGGTGTATCTAATAGCATAATTTTGTGGTCCCAATCAACAGACTGTCATCTACTAGCACATATTTTCAATTTTGCTTGGTCGATCCCTAAAATTGTCACTACCAGCCGACCTCCTCCTTTCCCTGCCCTCCTGTGTCCCATTCATTTACCTCATTTGCCAGGAATCACAACAGGCAGAAGAACACACAGCTAGGAGAGACCCACCCCCCTTCCCGAATCCCTGGAAACACTCCCTTCTTAGTGCAAACAACATCCCCGGGGACTTGACTACCAGTCACCTCCCAGAGGCCTTCACAGATGAAAGGAAATGAAAAGCAGCTCCATTTCACCAAGACCTGAGGACTATTTGAGGTTAATGTTTCATTAGGCCAGTCTTCAGGATAATGAGAATGTTTTTCACGATATTATTTTCTTCTCAACAAATACATTCTGTATTTCTTCCTTACCTGTTTCTTTATCTGGTCATAAAGCTTGTGAACTAAATTCTAGGTAGACGTTAAAACACCCATTCAGTATCCATGTGTCTCCCCCATAAGGATATGACCACTTCATATTTCCCTCCCGGTAGCACCCAGCTGACAACCACAGTCTCCCCTGCTCCTGTTTCAGCGGTGAGAGGGAGGACAGAGCTCTCACATGTCAGCTCTGTGATCACATGTCAGCTCTGTGACAGGGGCAGGGCCTGGCTGGCCATGGTGATCAGGGCCAGATTAACCAAGACTCCTGCAGAGTGAGTCTCACTGCCCCGGCCCAGTTTGGAAAACCAACATACTTAGTTACCATCCTAAGTAACTATTCGCATAAGTTGTAAAAAAAAAAAAAATCCTCTTCTTAGCAAATAATGACTAGAAAAGACCCATAGAAGTGTTAGTTCATGAGCACTGACATCAAAAAGCATGGATCAGGGTGGCTCCCTTATGTTGGATGGTCCCCACCTTAGGTTAGCACTAATAAACCCTATTCTCCTTATTTGGGACGCATGGGTTAGTTGGTATATAAAATGTTTAGGACCCTGACATGCAACATCCCTTGAACATCGTTAAGCCATTAATGTTTGTTCTTCTGTTTATTTAACACATATTTATGAGAACCTGTATGAGCAAGGCACTGGATTGGGGCTATTGTGGAAACACTCCCAGGTACTGAAAGATGAACAAGCATGCCCAAGACATGGTCTTTTAAAAAATATATTTACTTTAGGGGTACCTGGGTGGCTCAGTTGGCTGTGTCTGATTCTTGATTTCAGCTCAGGTCATGATCTCATGATTCATGAGGTCGAACCCCATTTCAGGCTGACAGTGTGGAGCCTGCTTGGGATTCTCTGTCTCCCTCACTCTCTGCCCCTCCCATGCTCGCACATGTGTGCACACTCTCTCTCTCTCTCTCAAAAATAAATAAACATTCTCATTTTCCATTCTATTTCAAACTATTTTCCTTAGCTAGGAATTAAGAAAATTTAGCCGATTAAAGTGGCTCATATTGGGGCATCTAGGTGGCTCGGTTGGTTAAGCATCCCACTCTTGATTTCAGCTCAGGTCATGATCTCATAGTTCATGAGTTCGAGCCCCACTTCAGGCTCTGCACGAACAGTGCGGATCCTGCTTGGGATTCTCTCTCTCCCTCTCTCTCTCTGCCCTCCCCTGCTTGCTCTCTCAAAATAAATAAATGAACATTAAAAAAATAATGTGTGTGTGTGTGTGTGTGTGTGTATTTACTATAGCAAAACCAACAGGGGAAGAAATAAGCATATCCTTCTCCAAACTTGTAATTATCTAGAGTGGTGTTGCATAATAAGGAAGGTTGGTAGAGCTACAGACAGTGGATGGGCACCCTGACTCACAACTCGCCACTGGCCTTTCTATACAACAGCCCCTGCCATGCCTTGCCAAAGCTTCCAAGGGGTTGGCTTGGGTCTTGTGGTGGAGATTGAGCAATACTGGGGTCCAGCACAACTCAAGGATGGCTTTGAAAATTCTTCTTGCTGCACTGGAGTGAGGTGGTTAGGTAGGAGATAGACAAGTGAATACAGCACTCTAACCCACACTAAGTTAGCATAGCATGACACAGACAGCTAGCTAACCCTCCTGAAATCTATGTTCCTTCTTCTGTGGTGTGTATTCAGGGCTAGGAGGTGACTGTCTAACCCCAGATTTATTTCCCAGTACCCTTTGCATCTAGGCGTGACCATATGACTAGCTTTCACCAATGGGATGCGAATAGAATGGTATGTGCCATTTTCAGGATTTTCCATTAGCTAGAAGCAGAAGACAGAAGATCCACAAGATGGAAGGAACCTGGGTGTCCGAATTACTGTAAGTAAGAAAGCTCCCTGCTGAGCAGAATTATGCACATCAGACTGTCACATGATGGAGAAATAAAGAGTTCTTGTGTTAAGCTTCTAAACGGCGAAGGTTTAGTTATTACAACAGTTTTACCCTATCAAATAGAGAGAACTAAGCTTATGGAGCGAGAGGCAAGCACTTACTCCCTATACTCTGTCTCTAGGGAAAAAAGCATTTGGAAGTTTTCTAATTCATAGCACCGAGAAGGAGTAGGGGTGGGGGAAGGTTTCAACACGTAGTTAACATATGTCAGAGTGAGCATGAAACCAGTTCAGCATCTCCAGGAAATAGTCTGCTCTCAGTTTCCCTGGTTTCTCATCATACTTGACTTCTGCAAGCAGGATGGGGTCCAGAAGCAGGGAGGAGAAAGCTAGATCTTTCTGCAGGCTAATCTGAGGACCAGGGGTCTTACATCCTCCAGGTGGGCCAGTAACTAAGGCCACTGGATCAAGGAGTTTTCAACTGTAGAATCTGGGGGTGGGAGTAGGAGGGAAGAGTGGATAGAGAACATTCCCAAATAACTACAACACCAGTCAGAGTGAGGTGCCTGCCTAGATGTCTTCCCAGGGGGGAAGATGTCACAGTCCCTTGCAGGACGTGGAAGGCTGGGGAGAGGAGGGCATTGGAGATTCATTCTGAAGAGGGGCACGATTTTGACAAAGGCTTTCATGTAGATAAAGGCCCAATGAGAACATGGTGATTCTTTTGGAGATGGTTATTCTTTGATCATTCTTATAGAACATTCTCTATAAACCACTCAGATCACTTCTGCAAGCCTTACCTCTTCTGATGTTGGCTCACAACTGTGGGAGGTGAGCCTCCTTGTTCAAACTGCCATGTAAAATCTGTGGTGTAGACATGATGCTTGCACATTGTTTCCTCATCTCTTGATTAACAACTCACATTCCTGGGGTGCTTGGGTGCTCAGTTGGTTAAGCATCCGACTCCTGATTTCAGCTCAGGTCATGATCTTGTGGTGTGAGTTCAAGCCCCACATTGGGCTCCCCACTGATAGTGTGGAGCCTGCTTGGGATTCTGTCTCTCACATTCTCTCTCTCTCTCTCTCTCTCTCTCTGCCCCTTCCCTTGCTCTCTCTCTCTCAAAATAAATAAATACACTTAAAAATATAATAATTAAATAAATAAATGAATAAAATAAAACTCACATTCCTTACTGCATAAAGTATATGTCTTCCAAAAGCCAGTTTTATTTATTTAACCATGCTAGCTCAATTGAATCACTACCAACGGGCTCATCGTATATTTGCCTTTGGTTATAAATTCTTCTGATTTTATATTTCTTGAATCAGGTATAAAATATTAATGAACACATATAAAAAACCGGCCAATTATTTCACAGGGGATTAAAAGCCTTTGGAAAATTCCGTTCGATTAATCTAGCCACCATTTCCGCTCCCCAGGGAGCAGCCGTGGCTCTTAGGTGAGGTAACAACTGTAACATTCGTGGGTCAATAGAAACAAATATAGCAAACTATTATAATCAGGGCTACAACCCCTTATGGGATACCTTCTAGTCCAAGGGGCTTGAAAGGGGCTTCAAAGGATCTTATCAGTATCAAGAAGCTTAAGAAGAAAAAAAAATGTAACTAAAGCCTCTGGAAACATTTTTACAGCAAAAGAATAGATCACAAAGCTCTTTTTATGGCAATATAAATGATATCACAGATGTAAACCTCCCTCCCAACTTAAAGAAAGAAAAATTAAAAGTGATTTCCTTTTTACATGTTGTAATCTCTTAGGCATAGACCATCTTCATAGCAACTTTGTACTTTATTCACGTCTCCAGTTATTATAATGTTTATTTCAGGAGATTACCAGACGTCCATCAACCTGGTGGAAGCTCGGGCAAAGGTAAGCTCATTAGCACCCACGGCGGTGACAGCACAGAAACCAGGCATAACCCAGAGTTGGGCTGGCTATTGGCTATTGGAACCCAGGTCAGCATAGCATACCACACGGCGGGGACAGGGATGCAGCAAAGGGCAAAGCAGGTGCGGTATCAGAAAGTTGGAAGCCATTCCATGAGAGGCCATCAGTTCAGACAGCCCCAGGGTCAGAGAAGACTACCCTGGGTTTTATCCTCATCCCACCACACAGTAGCTGTATGACCTTGGACAGTTACCTAAAACCTTTCCATCTCTAAAGTTGGGGTAAAAACAGCACCTAAGGTTATTAGACCAGTCGGTGTATTCGTTTGCTAGGGCTGCCATGCCAGAGAACCACAAACAGGTGGCTTAAACGACAGAATATTTATTGTCTCACGGTTCTGAGACTGTCAGAAAGTAAAGAGTCTGAAATCCAAGTGGTGGCAGGGTTGGTTTCTTCTGAGAGCTATGAGCGAAGGCTGTGTCCCAGGCCTCTCTCCCTGGCTTACAGATGGCCATCTTCACCGTATGTCCCTTCACATCATCTGCCCTCTGCATATTTCCGTCAGATTTCCCCTTTTTACAAGGACGTCAGTCATACTGGCTTAGCGGCCCATCCTATTGTGGTATGACCCCATCTTAACTAATTACATCTGCAACAACCTTATTTTCCAAATAAGACACCCTGAGGTACTGGGGTTAGAACTATAACGTAGGAATTTTTGGAAGAACCCAATTCAAACACAACAACCGGCGTGCAAAAAAAACCCCCAAAAAACCCACATTAGCTGCTGTTTTGACCCCAGTGCATTTGGGCGCTTGTCAGCCTCCAGGATATCTACAGCTACACTGATAGGCAATTGATTTGGCTCTGCCAGATTGGCATTACCTGGGCTCCGCTGCTGAATGAGATGCTTTCTCTGGAGTCACACGTGTCCAGTTAACTGGTCCCACTGCAGGGTGGAGCCCTCTGGGCCAGGTCCCAGACAACTTACGGCGTGTCTTCTAGGTCAACGGCTCTCAAACTTCATACACCCAGGGAGCTTATTAAAACCACAGATGCCTGAGCGACACCCAGGAGATTCTGATTCAACCAAATCCACCTGACTTAAGGCCCAGGAATTCATGCTACTACTTTCTGCTTCTACACCCAAGGCAGGTATTCATCAATTAGAGAGCTCTATCTTGTTGAACCTGGAAATGGTCACAGAATCCTTCTCAACACAGCTCCCCAGGCAACTAGCAATAACTAACAGTGAGATGAAATCAGTCTGCCATTCCTGCCTATGCCTTAGAGCAGCTCCGGGTCTCCTTAGGTGAAGGACACACAGGCTACCTAAAAGCCTGTATTACCTGTGCCTGAAGGGAAAGCTGACTCTGGGGCACCTTCAGGTTTCTCTTTATGCCTCTCCTCCCTGCCCTGGGTTTCTGTTGGTTGGATGAAACACTACTGAAATGTAAGTTCAGACCAACTATCTTGGGCAACTTAGTCCACCCTGTGGAACTGGCAGCTTGTACCTGGGCAGCAGGGATCTTGACAGGGCTAGTTTTGTGGCCTAAATATCTCTGGGCTTTGATTTCCACATTTGTAAACTGTGGTATCAATCTCGATGAGCTGTCATGTCCTTTCTTCCTCTAACACAACCGATTCTGAATGCTGGGGTCAGCGAAAATTCAGAGCCATGATGTGGTCCAACATTTCAGTGAAGTGGGTTCGGTGGAAAAATTAACATGTGAGTGCCTATAATGTAGCCAAACGCTCTGTGTGTTTTACAGGCTCTTACTGTGCCCCGATGAGGTATGTTGGTATTGTTTTATCTGTTTTTCAGATGACAAAACTGGGGCCCAGAGGAGTTGAGCTAACTTGCCCAAGATCATATATCTGATTTTCTTTAAAGGCTCTAGAATTCAAATTCTTCTGTGTCTTTTGACACCAGACTCCATTCCTTCCAACATGTTCAGTTTCAAAATCCTTTTAAAACATTGTAGAAGTGGATTTAAAACTAGGAGAATGTATGTAATTGAGTCGAATGAAATTGCTAATATTCAACTTATTTTGTCCTCTAAAAATGACAGTTTCACAAGTTTAACTTCGCAGGTGATCCTTGAGTTGATTTACTTTGCTCACCCACATCCCTCACACCAGCCAGATGGTCAGGTAAACTTGGCCCTGTGTCTAAATCCTGGAATGAGGTAAGCTTGGCAGGGCAGAGATGCAGTAGGCTCCAGCTACTGGAAATGCAGACAGTATCCACCAGCAACCTAGAGTGACCGCAAAATTGCTCAAACACCTGTCTCAACTTCCTTGAAATCGGTGAAGGTGATTCTAATACATGATCCCACCCAACCACACCTCATTCCCCGTCCGTATCTGCTCCAAAGCCTCCCTCTCAATGCTCTTATCTTCCCTCCCTTCTCCCCTGCTCCCCATCCCTTCATTTTGCCAGTTGACTTGGCTTCTGTGGAGGCAAGAAGCCTCCTTAGTTGGAAGAAGAGGAGAAGATTCGAACTCGTAATCAAAGTCTTGTTAGAGAGCTGGAAGGAGGTGGGTTCTTTGAACATTCTCACGTTAATAATTTTTGCCCTATACCACAAATCTCAGGTTGGCATGTTGTTTGTTTTTTTCATACATTCTCCTTAGCCTGTGTGGAGTCCCAGCAAATGAAGAGTTTCTTTGAATAATGACTTTTTGATGATAGCTTATTTTAGTGCTCACTCTGTATTTTCTACATCTTAGAGGACTGGTTAACTTCCAAGACCAAGATTTGACAAGGACAGATTCTCCTAGGAAATGGGAAGGAAGGAAGAAGACAGACAGGGGTGTCCTGGGGTAAAATAGATTAGAGAAACACTTCTTTTAAGTGGAAAGTTCTGAGCCAAGTTTGAAAGAACCTTTTCCTTCCAATATAAATGGAAGGATAGCATTAATTCACCTTTTGTCAACAAGATAATTTCTGTCACATTGCAAAGTATATGGACATGCTTGAGCTGGCTTGCTGTTACAGCACTCACATCCAATTAAAACAATACCAAAAATATCCTCTAGCTTAGGCATTAAACATAGTTCACAATTGATATTCATGAAGGGCTCACTCAACATAACCATCTCTCTCTCCTTCGGTATCTCATAGCCTTTGTCACTGGCCACTTCCCGGGCAATTAGTTAGCATTTCCCATTTACTGATTGTTTTCGTTCTCTTTTCTGTTGAGAGATAGTATGGCGTACCCAGATCCGGTTCATACCTGACCATCACCATTTACTAGTTCTGTGAACAGGAGCAAGTTCTTGAATCTCTTCGAGTATCCATTTCCGTATGTGGAAAGTGGGAATGGTTCTCACCACCTTACAGAATGATGGAAGGCTAGTGCTACTAACGCCCTGCCTGTTAGACAGCACATACTCAAAACAGGCCAGCCACCATTTTTACTAACAAACCATAAAGTCCTTATGGCAGGGACGGTGTCACTAACCTTTTTACACCCTTGGCACCTCTCCCAGTGTTTGGCACATGACCTATAAATGTTTGCTGTTGTGATAGCTATGGCTGCCAACCGTTAGGATATTTCCATTGTTTCTTTAGACAGGAGTTCTGATGCTTTCACTAAGGAAATTTACAAACAGACAATGCAACTTCGTTTTCCATCATTTACACAATCACAAAACCACATTCACACAGTCTTGCACTTCAGCAGTCTTGAACTGCTGCTACTGTGACTTACATGTATTTAATAGGGGAGAAACAGCTTTCCAAAGATTAAGGCAGTGATGAGAAAGCACATCTGTATGAAGGTACATCTGTCACTGTTGCACGCTGGTCTTGCAAACCAAATGTGAGGAATGGGGAAATCTCTAATAAACTGAATGACTAATATGATTTCTTTCTGTTGGGGAAGATATCCTTAATTGTTTCTCTCTCTTTTTTTCTAAAGGGAATACAACAGTGGAGTGGGCTGGGAGGATGGATGTACATAGCAAAAGGCACAATGATGCCTTGGAGAAGGGCAAGAAGGTAAGTGAGCCTGGTTTGGGATTACCAATGTTTTCAAAAAATATGCTCAAACTGAGTTCTCCCCTCCCCTCCCCAGAGACCTGCTAAATCCTGCTTAATCCCACAGCTGCCCTGGGCCTCTTTTCTGTCCTACTGAGTAGAGAAGAAGCATTGCTGAAATGAGCCACATGCTGAAGGAATAAAAAAGAACACCCTCCAAGTGACCAGACTTGATTATGAAGGCAGCATTCCCAAACATCAGCTCCAGCCTTCCTACGGGTACAGCAGGTGTAACCTGCCCCCGAGACAGCCCCTCCAAGCATCACCCCCATCAACATTACAACTGAAGGTCTGGCTAGGTGACCCCTTTCTGTGGATCAGAGCTTTGCCACTCTGAAAGCTGTCCAGTTTCTGTTGGAATACATGAACCCCTTAGAAGAGTAGTAGCTATCAAAACTTTAGCATAGCAATGTCTGCTTTGGGTGTAGGCCTGCAGTTTTAAAGACTGTCGTATGTACAGTTTTTTGGGGGTGCCTGGGTGGCTCAGTCAGTTAAGCGTCCAACCCTTGATTTCAGCTCAGATCATGATCTCACAGTTTGTGAGTTTGAGCTCCGCATCAGGCTCCTCACTGACAGCACAGAGCCTGCTTGGGATTCTGTCTCTCCCTCTCCCTCTCCCTCTCCGCCCCTCCCCTGCTCACGCTCTCCTCTCTCTCTCTCATAAATAAATAAATAAATAAATACTCTCAAATGTACAGGTTTTTTTTTTTTTTTTTACTTCTTGAAGGCTCTGGGCCATAACCAGAGGCTCCTCCTTGTGGCTCAGAAGGACCCAAAGTTTAGAACCATGCAATCTCATCTCCAGAATTTCTGAGTGGTTACCTTTGTCTGGAAAACCTTTGCTCTCTTTGTCTGACTTACTAGATTGTTGTTGTTTTCAATTAAAGTTTCTATATTGCAACGATTATAGATGCACATGTACTTGCAAAAAATAAAACTGAAAGGTCTCCTGTATTCTTTACTCAGTTTTCTCCACAAGGGGTAACATCTTGCAAAACTATAGTGTAATATCACAACCCAGGTATTGACATTGATACAGTCAAGATGAGGAACAATCCTGTCACCAAGCATCTCTCACTCTTGTCCTTTCGTAACTGCATCTACTTCCTTCCTGCCTCCATTCCCTCCTTAACCCCTGACAACCACTAATCTGTTCTTCGTCTCTGCAATTTTGTCATTTCGAGAATGTTATATCAATGGAATCACATAATATGTAAACTTTTGAGATTGGCTTTTTTCACTTAGCATAATTTTCTAGAGATTTATCCAGATCGTTGTATATAGCAGTAGTTTGGGGCTTGGCGGGGGGGTGGGGGGGTGGGAGGGTGTTGTTGTCATCATTGTTGTTATTTGGCAAAACTAGTATTCCATTGTATGGGTGTTGCAATTTGTTTAATCATTCACCCACTGAAGGAGTAGGTTGTTTCCAACTTGGAGCTATTATGGATAAAACTGCTATAAACATTTGTGTTAGTATGAGGTGTTACCATGAAGATAACTCTTCGCTTATTTGGGATAAATGCCCAGGAGTGCAATTGCTGGGTTGTATGACTGTTACATGTTTAGTTTTCTAGGAAACTATCAAACTGTTTTCCAGAGTAGCTCCATCATTTTATATTCCTACCAGCAATTTAGGAGTGATCCAGTTGCTCCAAAGCCTCACCAGCATTCAGTATTGTTGATAGTTTTTTTATTTTAGCAATTCTGGTAGATATACAATGATGTCTCATTGAGGTTTTGATTTGCATTTCCTTAATGGCTAATAATATTGAACACCTTTTCCTATGTGTATCTGCCATCTGTAAATCCCCTTTGGTGAGACATCTCTTCATGTCTCTTGCCCATTTTCCAGTTGAATTGCTTGGTTTTTCACTATTGAACTTTGTGAGTTTGCGGGGGTTTTTTTAATGTATTCTAGATATGTGATGTGAAATACATTCTCCCAGTCTCTAGCTTGTCTTTTCATTCGCTTAACAGAATCACACAACTAAAGTTGTTAAATTTAATGAAGTCCAATTGATCAAATTTTCCTATGATAGATCATGCTTCTCACATCAAGTCTAAGAACTGCTTACCTAGCCCTCGACGCCCACTGTGGTCTCCTATGCTTTTTTCCAAAAGCTTTCCAAACGGTAGGTTTTACATTTAAATCCGTGATCTAAGATGGAAAACTTTTTAAACAACTGTTCTATTCCACCATAACGCCACAGAAAAACTGTGCACTCAGCCTCACCCATACTGGCCAAAGCTAAGTGGGGAGCTCAGACTTCCACTCACCCCAGGATCTAATGAGGCACCCCAGTCAAAACTGCCTGCATACATCAGAGAAGGCCAAGTAAGAGGCCAAGATTTTTATCTTTGCCAGTAATAAGAGTCTCCTCTCTCCTCCTCTACTGACCCCCACTGTGCTAGTGAAAACCATGTGGGGAACCTGTAGTTCTACCTCCATCAGGCACAAAGGAGGCACCTCTCCTCCTCCCCTCTGGGGTGATGTGATGTCAGAGGTGGTCCAGTGGAGAGTCAGGACTTTCACCATCATCCAGTAGTAACAAGGTCACCCCCACTGTAGTGTCATTGAAGACCATGTAGGGAACCAACATAATGGCAGCCCCCTCCCTCAGGTGTCAGTTGAGGCTGAAGGGAAACCTGGACTTCTATGTCCACCTGGCAATAAGATAAGGCCTTCCCTTCCTTGCCAGAGTAGTGTCAGATAAAGCCAGTTAAAACAGAAGGTTTAATTAAGATCCAGGACCTCAAAACATAATCTGAAACACCCAGTTTCAATAGAAAATCACTTGTCATCTCAAGAACAAGGAAGATCTCCCTAAACAAAAACAAATAAAATAAAATATACCAACACCAAGATGATGGAGATATCAGAATTATTTGACCAAGATTTTGAAGCAGCTATGATAAAAATGCTCCACAAGCAATTATGAATACCTTTGAAATAAATGAAAAAAATTTAAGACTTCAGCAAAGAAATAGAAGAATCAAATGGAAATTTAGAACTGAAAATTTCTATTGTTCTTTTTTTCCACTTCACTGATCCTTTCCTCTGTTTCCTCTCTTCTCCTCCATCACTTCAGTTATTGAGTAACTGAATATAAGTAACTCAAAATAAAGAGCTCAGTGGATGGGTTCAACAGCAGAAAGGAGGAGACAAAGGAAAGAACCAGCAAACTGGAAGATAGAACAATAGAATTAACAAATCTGAACAATAGGGAGGAAACAGACTGAAAAAGACCAACAGATCCAAACCTACAGGGGAAAAGCACTGAAATGTAAGTAGTCTCCAGGCGTAAGAGACTGTAAAGGCATTGGGCACGTGCTTCTTTTTCCCCATTTGCTGCTCTCCTCACTGGTTGGCCAAACAAATTGGTCTAGTCCCTTGGCCTCTCTTTATCCAGTGGACAAGGTAAAAGAACTAATGAAGGAAAGTAAACAAAGCAAAATAGAGTGAAAATAGAATATTCGAACTTCAAGATGGCATCTAAGTTTGGTGGGATGGAGTTCACCAGGAAGGATTGATACTGCGTCTAAATTCTGTAAATAGCGAGAAGTGTTCCTCACTTTTGCATCCAACCTTTTCAAAATCCTCTCACGGCTCCCATTTTTGGAAACACACAGACTTGATGTACATCACTCTTACCAAACTTCCTTAACTACTCCATTGCTGTAACATCCCGAGTTGCTTGTAAGGTTAAAAACATGAATTATTAAAGAGAGAAGAGACACTGTATAATAATCCACACTTTCCAGAAGAAATCCACATGTGATAAAATGTCGGAACAGCATGAAACAAAGACACACATCAAATAAATGAAACCTCCCCCCAGACAGCATAGCACTGAAGATCAGTGAGTCTCCTGGCACGTCCTTCTAACCCCACGCTGTCACTGTCACGGAAAATTCAGGGTGGGCACTACCAACACTGACCGGGAGTCTAAGTGGGATTCTTCTTTCTCCCTCTTACCAGAAACTAGTTCTGTTAGAAAGTCACTGCAGCAACCTACCATGCTTAGAATCTCAAGAGACAGCGTGTTTTCCGAAGGGATGGGGGAAGGTTTACCGTCCTCTTCACCTCTAAAAAAACTTCCTCTCCGAAAGCAGCGGTGTTAGCAAAACTCCCTGTGCAGAACATTTTCTTCTCGACTCTAATTATAGACCCGAAATTCGGGCGAAATGAAAACAAAGAGATTCTGGAGGAGCCACAAGAAAGTGTCACAAGTTAATACAATGTGATTCTCCCCTCTCCCCGCACCACCCCTTGCCTTTTTGCACTCAAGTGCTCATTGAGCAAGGAGGAACTGTACTAGTTTTGTACAGACTCACGTGGACAGACCCCGGCTAAGGCAAACTGTGAGGCAAATTTGTTCTTAGGTACCCCTGGTGTCTGCTGACTTCCTTGTTCCCAGCCGCCCACAACTCTCCCATTCCGGTGTCCCTTTAACGTCCCATCCCCCTCCCTCCCTGGCTTCTCATGGTCTCTGACTCCCACCAGGTAGCAACACCAGGCACTGTGCCAATTTTTGATGTATCACTCACTGCTCTGCCCTATAAAAATATTTCCATCGTCTGTCTCTGGCTTCAAGGTGCTGTGGTCAGTTAGCCAGCTCATGGGGAAAACCCAGATAAATATGTTCCAATTGAGCTGAAACAAGCTTAATGCGTTGTGTCTCCCAGGACATATGTGTACTAATGGAGTGCAGGTGCCTTATCTTCAGGAAACAAACTCCTGAGGACGGAATTTCGGATTTCAGAAGGAGGCCATGTTGTCTTCAAGTGCCATTTAAAAGGCAGTGTCGGGGCGCCTGGGTGTCGCAGTCGGTTAAGCGTCCGACTTCAGCCAGGTCACTATCTCGCGGTCCGTGAGTTCGAGCCCCGCGTCAGGCTCTGGGCTGATGGCTCGGAGCCTGGAGCCTGTTTCCGATTCTGTGTCTCCCCCTCTCTCTGCCCCTCCCCCGCTCATGCTCTGTCTCTCTCCCAAAAATAAATAAAAAACGTTGAAAAAAAAATTTAAAAATAAAAGGCAGTGTCCTCACCTGATCTTGGCTGTCAAGACCATGGAGAAAGGAAGAGTAATGAACCCAAAATAGTGCCTCACTCAGGCAAACTCTGAAGTTGTAATTAGGGGGAGATATAGAAAAAGTTGAATATTAAGTCAAGAAAAATATTTTCGCGATTTTTCACTTCGTAAGAAAACAAAGTAACAAAGTCATAGATGCTGTTAGACATGAAGGGAATCCTAGAAACCAACTGTTTCCACTGCTCTCATTTTACACTGCAGGGCACTGAAGCCCAGAGATTCAACATCACACGATGAATCACAGTGTCGGAACCAGAGGCAGATCTTGGGCCCACTTGGTTCCCAGTCCAGGGCTTCCAGGACCTCACGTTGGTGGTGCCCAGTTTTATGGATAGTACCTTGACATGTGTGTCTGGTTCGTTACCCAGAGATGAGAAAAATAACTTTTCAGTCTTTATCCATGCTTCTTACAATGTCATATTCGAATTCTGAATTTGTTATGTTTCAATGCATCCCCTTCTACGTATAGAGTTAAAGGAGGATTGCTAATAGACGCCAACAAAATTCCTGTCTGACAAAGGAAGGATGCAGACCTAGGGAGATTCTCTAAAGGGTGTGTGCAGATGTGACAGCCAGCTGGCTTGGTGATGTGAGTTTGGAAAACATCCCATTAGAACTGAGAAACCGTAAGTGCAAGTCACGTAAAAATGAAATCAGTCTTTGCCACATGACTGGGGGGGGGGGGGGAGAAAACAAACTGCTGCATCAAACAGAGATTGGTGACACTGCATCCTCCTCCTTGAACATTATGTCGTGGGGGTCGCCCTGCCTACAGGTGCTCCAATTGCTGGAGGCCTGTGGTTCCTCCGATCTCTGGTCACCAATTATCTCACAGATGTGTCTCCATCAGAGAAAACACCCCAAGCCCCATTCCATCTTTACACTGAATGAAGCACAAAGCACAGCTCAATAGAGGACCAAAAACACCTTAAGGAAGTTGTTCAAGCTTAGAATAACACAGCCACTGTTAATCTTCCTGATCGCCCCTCCCCCCACCACTACCAACGTGTGCAAAACGCTTTAGTGAGGTATGAGAAGTTAACTACAATCTGCAGAACAGACTTCCTTATGTAGGAATTGGATCAGCCAAATGCCCAAATCTGCTCATTTACTCTCGCAAGCCCCCTGTGTTCTTGAAGGAGATCTTGTTCATTCTCTGGTCCATCTTGCCATCTTGCTGACATTGTTAAATCATTCATATCTGTTCTGGGGAATATGTCCTCCTTATAACACCCCCTGCCCGTTTCCCATTCATATAACTCAAAGACAGAAATTGGAATACCAACTTTCTAGAGTTTGGCAATGCTAGCTGTTTGTTTAACCAAATCTTTCTACTGTTTTTATGAGAATATCTCTAGTTCTTCTTCTCTGTTGGGTTCCTCCTTCACCTCTTTCTCCCCTCTCAAAACACTGCAATTTCCAGACAAACTAACAGAGAAACTGCTTCAAACCATGATTTGTAGGTAATGTGACGAAACATTCTAATTCACCCAGAACACTTTCAGTGCATACCCATTCTCCCATTGAATTATTTATTTTTATTTTTTTTAATGTTTATTTGTTTTTGAGAGAGAGACAGAGACAGAGAGCAAGTGGGGGAGGGGCAGAGAGAGACACACACACACAGAATCCGAAGCAGGCTCCAGGCTCTGAGCTGTCAGCACAGAGCCTGACTCGGGTCTCCAACTCATGAACCCAGAGATAATGACCTGAGCTGAAGTCAGACGTTTAACTGATTGAGCCACCTAGCACCCCTCCCATCGAATTATTAATAACACACCCTGCCAACCAACAAATGCATTTGTTACAACAAAGTATAGGGCCATCCTACCTATATATTTGTATGAATGGATATGGAAAGATCTCAAAACTACAATTGTGAAAAATCAAGTCACTGAATAGTGTGTAAAGTACAATCCCATTTGTCTAAAAAATTCAAATATATGTGCTTGAAAATATGTATGTAGAAAACTTAGGAAAGAAACCTGGCTATGATTACTTTGAGAATTTGATTTGATGAGAATGTGAGTGGGGGTGGTGAGAGGGATTTTTTTTTCACTTTTTGTCTTTCTATTTGATATGTTTTCCATTAGCATGAATGTATTTTATAATAATAAAAGAACAATCTTTAGGAATGAAGGTTTAGAATTCCCATGATGCAAAGGGGCTGCCAAGGTTTCTTTGCCACAGTGATTATTTTATCACAACTAATATACCTGCCCAAAATGGTGACAACCACAAAGTATGCAGCAACAGCCAGTGCCATGAAAGGTATGATTCAGAATTCCTGTCTTCTGTACAGTTTCTCTTCTCTTACATGAGTAAGAAAGAAAAAATAGGGGCACCTGGGTGGCTCAGTCGGTTGAGCGTCTGACTTCGGCTCCGGTCATGATCTCGCAATTTGTGAGTTGGAGCCCCGCATCGGGCTCTGTGCTGATGGCTCAGAGCATGGAGCCTGCTTCAGATTCTGTGTCTCCTTCTCTCTCTCTGCCCCTCCCCAACTTGTACTCTTTCTCCATCAAAATAAATAAAATATTTTAAAAAAATTTTTAAGAAGAAAGAAAAAATAAAGGAGATAAAGGAACAAGAATATAGCTCATGGGGAATGATGTCATGGGTGAGCTTGAACCAGGCTCCTGGGTGGCAAGTGTTATCTTTTGGTTTCTGGTGTGGGTCCTGTGCTAGGAAGCCCCCATGACCAACCTTCATTTCTCTCTCTCTTCCTGCCTATTTCTCTCCCCAAGACACACGTGCATGCAGCTTGATTTTAATCTGGCTACAATTATAATAAAATGCATAGAACTCACAACTAACTAGAAGATCATGGTTATCAACTAAAGGGAGGTTCTGCACCTCTGACACAGTGCATCCTCCTTCCCATGGGAAATTGGCATGTCCCTATTTTCCTGCAGGTGTCAACCCCAGGAGGTCAGGAAAGCAAAGTTCCCTCCTATTTACTTTTGGGACTGAGTGCAGTAAGTTTGCTATCTCATCCAAAGACCCCACAAAGTGCTGGGTAGCACATTACTTACAACAGAGAGCCCCTAGATATGGAGTGACCAAAGCGAGTTACTTGGTCTCCTTGTTAATCAGTGAGGCCCCTGTCTTGTATGCTGCTTTCTCTCCTATTGAATATAAGAGAACAACACTGATGCCAGTCTGTTGAGTGGCTAAGTCAGCCAAGAGGGTTTGGCAGAAGATTCCTTTCTGCTCTGGCACATTGCCATTTATTTGTGAAAGGTCGCTGGATAGCATCTCCTTGTTGAAATCAATGCAGATTGCTTAACACAAATATTGACAAAATGAAATAGAACCAAATGGGAAAAAAAAAAAACTTAGGGGATGTTAGGCCTCGATAATCAATGAAAATATTGCTTTTAAAATGACATTAAGTACAAAGCATAACATGAATCAGATGGAGATTGTACCAATTATCTCTCATTGAGTGCACCTGAAGCAAAAAAAAAAAAATCTTGGCATGAAAATATAATTAAAACACCGTAACAATTTGAGCAGGATACATTTGTTTAAAGAACATGATTCTTTGTCCTAGTCACTAGAGTTTGCCTTCAAAGTCCAATGGCATGACTGACGAAGGGCCACTGATTCAGTCCGACAAAAATAAAAAAATTAAAAATAAAAAAACCCACAAAGATCAATTTAATAGGTGGGAGCCTTCATGGCCAAGTCCCAGGTGATCTGGGCTCCGTGCAGTAAGGTTTTCAGTGTCCTTATTAACCAATTCCCAGTGAGGCTCAAGAGAAAATGGCCTACTTCCTTGCTGACTTTCATTTAGAAAGGCATCTTCTCTTCCCCACCCAAGATAAGCAGTAGGGAGTTGTCTTGCACCCAACTTTACAGGTGGATCCATCTGGAGAATGCAAACATTCACCTCAGCAAGATTTTCCTACCAGGGGCATCCAGATTCTCATCTGCTTTCTCTCACTGCCCTGGCCAGGGTCACATTCACATATTTTGTGAAGTATCTTGGCACACAATTACGCTTAAAATGAGCAGATTCCCAAGACATGGAAATTATTATTATATCAATCTCTTACCAGGCACTGCAGTGAGGCCTTTCCCTGATTAAAGCACCAAATATGCACAGAAACTGAGCCAGATTCTCCCAGGATCTCTGTTGCCCTCTAATTGTTGGATATATTTGATCATTGCAAGGGACTCTTAAGCAGCGAAGATGCTGTTCAAGCACTGTTGCAGAAAAACACAAGCTGGTTTCAATGTTCTTTAGGGTCAATAATCTTCCAGATAGGCTTTTCTCGGTTTTAGGCCTCACTCCATAGATTGTGCTGTAGTGTTGGGGGAGGAAAGGTTGCAAAACTTCCCCTAACTCCTGCCTCCGTCAAGCAGTACTGAGAAAGATGGGATCAGCTGCTGGCCCAGCTTCCAGCTCTGAATCCAACAGAGGGGGGTGCTTCTCCTCCCATTTTCCCCCGCAGTTACTCTGAAGTTACACTGTCCTCCCTTGTTCCTCCAACACTCAAAGCTCATTCCCACCTTATGGCCTTTAGAATGCCCTGCCTCCAGATCTTGTCATGACTGGCTTCTTCTGGTCATGTGGGTCTCAGTGCCGATGGTGTCTTCTTAGGGAGGCCTTCTCTGCTCACCAATCTAAGTGAGCAATCTCTATTTCTTGGCTTAAGTGTCCCAGAAGAGATGAGGATTCATGGCAGGTAATTTAGTAAGGATACACTGCCTGGGGAAAGCAGTAAGGGAGTGGGAGACACAGAAAAAGACATTAGAAGAAGCCATGAAAGGGTGTGAACTGAGGCAAAAACCCAGGCTTGTCCTGATTCCGCAGGAGATCTGGGGGTATGCGGTGGCCTGAGAGTCAGTCTGGACACATTGCAAGGGAGCTGGTCTTCCACACACTCCTGTATCAGTCAGTCATTGGTAAGGCTGAGGAGGGAACATGGACATAAACTCCTAGGCACTCCCAGCTCCTGTACCTGCCCATGCAGGGGCTCTAGCAGACCAAAGGCAGACTTTTGAACACAGTCACAGGTACGTGCTATATGAGGTCCCATACACTCAGAAGCAGGGTTGGGCACACAAACCCAGTAAGTGCACCAATGACACCCACTCACCCTCCAATCCATCATTGTCCAATATAAATCCTTGTTGAAACAAATTTGTTTGAGTGCACTTACTAGTATCTGAGATTGTCTTGCTCGTGAACGCATTCACTTATTCTTTGTCTTCCTAACTTGGCCAATATCTGCGTGACGGCAAAGATCCAACTGCCTCGTGCACTGTCCCCCACCAGGGATAGAACCAGTGCTTGCCACACAGAGGATGGCTCAGTAAATATTTAGTGAGTAAATGAAGGAACCAGGCCAATACTCTAGGACTCAGAGGAGGGACTGGCCCTCGGACTCTGTCCTGGAAAGGCAGAGGGCAACTGTGACAGAGTGAAATAAGCACAGGATCCGGGGTCAGTAAACTTGGCTTTCACAGTCCTGTGAACTCAGGCAAGTAAAGTCACTATGCCTCCCTGACCTCAGTTTTCTTATCTGTGTAGTAAAGACAAGTGTGTAGAGACTTGTCGACAAGGACGTTTGTCACACTGTTGTTTATTACAGCCAATCGTTGGAAAGAACATAAATATTCAACCCTGGGGAATTAATCGTACCCACACAATGGATCGCCATAGAAATGGTAGAAATAATGTTGTGAAAATATTACTTAATGCCATAAAAAGATTTCTAAAATATATGGTTACGTGAAAAAACAGCGGGTCGCAAGACAGTATATGTAGTACAACTCTATTTTAATGTATTTTATGGGTGTATATTTATATCTGTATACATTACAAAACTGGAAGGATACACATGAAAATGTTTATAGTGGTTGCCTCAGGGTGGAGAGATTGTGGGTTTTATTTACTTCCTCCTCTTATTTTATCTGCGTTTTCTAAACTCTCCAAAGTGAAGTGTATCACTTTTGTAAAGGGAGGAAGGGATTGTTTAAATTGCTTTTCTCCCAATGCCAAAATAATCTCTGAGGACTAGTCTAACACTGTTTGTTCTTGTGAGAACAGTTTGTAAAGCTGTCGAAAGAGCATCAGACAGGCTCTAGTTTGGCCTCTGTGTCTTGTTAACTGGTTGCAGGGGAAGGGCTGATGGGGAGGGTGGACAGTGTTTAGTCCGCTTTGAAACATTAATCTCTCTGGGCTCAGCTTCCTCATCTGCAAAACCCATATGTTGCCCAAAACCCCTCCAGACCAGGAAGGTATGCACTGCATAAAAGAGCAAACAGCATACCTATGTCCCACACATCGGAAGTAAGCACGTACTAAATGGCACCCGTAGTTCACTCTCCCTGCACAGAGGGTTTACTGCGTGTCTGGATTTGAACATTTAGTCATTTAGGCTGACTTTGTTACAGCAAGTATATGGCAAGAAATTCTGACCAGAAGGACAGAAGGGATGAACAATTCTTAGCACTTGTCATGGGCTCATACACAGCAGTAAAAGGTTTTTTGTCCCCTGATGGAGCCAGGTTCTCCCTAAAGGCTTATGGGTAACCAGTAGCTGAGCTGTTACTCTTACTTGATAGTATGTGTAACGGTGGCTGAGAGTTGACAGAAAGTTTGAGGCTGATGACTAATCACCCCTTTTTCTCCCCTGACTTTTGAACCAAGTAGGAAAAAGATGCAGCAAAATGCTGGAGGATTAACATGCCAGCTCTATCACCAATCAGCTTGATCACCGGTATGGGGAAGAGGGCTTGGGTCTGCCATCACAGTTGGGTTTTGAACACTTTCTCCCATGCACTGAATTACCAACCCCAAACCGCAGAACCACAACCTCCCAGGAGAGCACTCGACAGGAAGGAGCAGTAAGAGGTGCTTTGGAAAGAGAGAAGGGAGCTGAGGTGCACGGTTCACACCCATCCCCCAGTCTCAACCATCAGTAGCCTCCCTTGCAGAGGAGCCAGTAAAAGTGCTAGAGGGAAGGTAGAAGCTACTTTCCCAATATTTTTCCCCTTGGAATCAGATGTTCCTTCTTGAAATCCTGAGCATTTCTCTCTTTTGTTCGCTGCTGAATCTGACTCCCTAGATCTCAATAAATATCCACTCACTAAAGAATGGATGAATAGAAATATGAGAACTAGCGTCACCTGGGTGGCTCAGTCGGTTGAATGTCTGACTCTTGATTTCGGCTCAGGTAGTGATCTTATGATTCATGGGAGGCAGCCCTGCATGGGGCTCTGTGCTGACAGCATGGAGCCTGCTTGGAATTCTCTCTCTCCCTCTCTGTCTCTCTCTCTGCCCCTCTGACACTTGTGCACGTGCCCTCTTTCCCTCAAAATAAATAAATAAACATTTTTTAAAAAAAGGAAATATGAGAACTCGAGAATGGGAATTTCCCTAATAATAAGGAATTGTTTGAAATTATTTCTTTAGCTCAACTAGCGATTCATTGGCTCAGTTGGAAGTACGAGATACAAAAGAGCAGCATTGTCTGTCCCTTGTTGAAGGGTGTCTTGGTGGCTTAAAAGGGTCGTCAAAACACCCAAGATGCTGAGAGGTCTTGGAGAGACTGGAAGGTGTGGCTCATTGGGCCCCAAGTCATTGAACTGCATTCTAGTTCAGGATTGGACAAAAGATAGCAAGTTATCAAATCCTCTGGGCCCTAGTTTTCTCATTTACAAAATGATGCCTCCTAGTCTTAGCCTTCTTAGAGTCCAGACAACAAAGACTAAGAACAGGTGTTAGCGGAGCAGTAGATCTATCCACACAGCTGTAGGGTCTAGACCCCCTACAGTTCAGGTGGTGCCTTGTTTACTGTTATTGCTAATACTTTGCCATTTCCACATATCGTGTTTCTTCCAGAGATGTAAACCAACTGGACACGTTTCTGTACAGTCCAAATAATTGCTCATTCATTTCCTACATTCCAAATGCTTTGCACGAGCTTAAGGAAGAAAACCATTCCAATTTAAAATAAGGGTTTTGATTTTGAAAGTAATGGCATTGAAGTCGATTCTTCATATTAAAAATAGACGCAGAAATAGGTTCAGATTAAGCCAGCAGTATGTGTACTTGAAATAAATATTGGGAACTAGGAAAGCATCTCTGCAAAGATCTATATGTTAGGTTTCAATTTCATTCTTTACTGACTCTCTGAATTACAGACATACTGAAGACAGACCTTGGTTTAAGCTTTCTCATTTTTTTATTTTAAAATTCCATACGAAAGAGATATTCTCCAAGGAATATTGTGCATATTCCTTTTACCTTTTATTTTAGTAATTTCACAAGCAAAAAGAAGGACCATTTTTTAAGCTTAAAAAACATGATAATGAAACTACCAGCTAGACATAGGCACAGATCAAATGCATTTTTTCTTTCTAAAGGCTGTTACAGCCAGACAAAGGGGATAAAGCTACAAAGATTAATTTTGAACCTCATACAGAATATAGTTGTAAAATTATGTCCTCCAAGTCAATATTCTAGATAGGATGGAAGACATCCTGTGACATGATTTCTGTGTCTCAGACAATAACTCCTACCCTCTAACCTTTCTGCGAATATTGACAGCTCCATTGGTTCAAATTTTTCATTACATTAGACCAAGGGTTCTCAATGGGGACATTCTTGAATCTCTCCTTCCCCCCAGGGGACATATGACAAAGTCTGAGGTGTTTTTGGTTGTCACAATAGAGGGAGGCCATGCTACTGGAATGTACCGACTAGGTCAGGGATGCTGCTGAACATCCCATAATGTATAGGACAGTCCCCTACAACAAAGAATCATTTATCTCAACACGTCAATAATGCCATGACCAGGAAACTCTGCCCTAGCCTCTTAATGTTGAACAATCTTCTGGATCTGTGATGTGGGATAAGTAGGAGAAGTAAGTCTTGTATTGAACCTTAAAAAGATGGGTATGATTTAGATAAATGGAGGGGCATTCTAGGAGAGAATTCCAATGGAGAAAAGGGGGTCTATACGCAGGCACACACATAAAATGTTGAGGGGACGATGTTCAAACCAGTCTGTCTAAAAGGAGAGCCCACACTGGGGTATAATAAGACATGAGTGAAGTTAGGTTTGGGAAAACCTTAAATGTGTTACATTAAGGAATTGAGCTCTATCCTTATATTTGGTAGTGAAAAACTGATAACTTGAGAGCAGAAAGTGAATATATATTTTACCCACTTTTGAAATGTGGACACCCTGAACTAGTCCCAGGGGTTTCACTGGGTGTAGTTCAGATTAGAGATGAAAAATCAGGAGACAGAGAGATCACATACTAGATTCTCATAAATAACCAAATACATGAACCCAAATCAGAGTAGGGGATGATTAGAATTGAAAGAACAGAACAAGAGAAGAGAAGACATCCAAAAAAAGTAACAGTTTGGCTAGTCTTCAGGCAGTGTGGTAATGGTACATGCAGGGATTCAGAGGTGAGAAGCTGGGACTCTGAGAACCAGGAATACACTGAAACTGAAGTTCTGGGCAGGATGTGGATCAACAGCCAGACATGTGATAAAGGGAAAAGAAGAACACTGGAAGCAAATCCATAGTAATGCGTTATCACATCAGGTACTAGCTAAGCATAAAGGAATAAATTATTATCTCCCCAACATCGCCTGCACATTCTTACTGCTGAACCATTTTATAGGTTTTCGTCTGTAACACTCTGTCCGCTTTGCAACTAAAACCGACCTTTGAAGACCAGTTGAAGACCCATCTTCCTTATTATACTCTCCATGCCATTGCAGAGCAAGAATATAGAGGATTGTCCAGCATTCACTTTAGAATGGTACAAAAAGACATCAATTTTTACAGATTAGGGATATAGCCTAGACATACAGAAAGGCATGGGTCAGAAATCCAGGCAAACAGTTCAGTTCCAAGAAAACCTAGACACCAAAGACAAATAGCCAGGAAATCCTCAAGCAGACAGAGGAAAACGCACAGGGGTAAGATATGAGATAGTGTTTAGTCACAAAGAAGGAAAGTACTTGAGGAAGAGTATGGACACAAATTCAACACGACAGCTTGGTCTGGTAAAGAACAGGAGCTTCGGAGTCAGACCATCCAGGGTCAAATCCAGCTCTCTGGCCCATTGGCTATGAGATCATCAGCTCTTCCTTTAACTTTCCTGAGCCTGTTTGCTCAGTTATAAATGGAGACAATTATGTCCACTTCACAGGCCTCTTGTGATTAAATGAGATAGTCAATGAGATGAGATGAGATGTTGAGACTAAATGAGATTAAATGATATATATGCAGCAGGCAAGATGTTTTGAATGTAGTAAGATGTTTTTCTCTTTTCTCTTTGGTTACCTGACCTTTGTCTTAGTCCACTGCTTCTTTTCAGTTCAACTTGCCACTTGATTGTGTTAAAATGCAAGTTCTGCTTCAGTAGAACTGGGAGGAGTCCAGCCTAGGCTAGATTCAACACTCCTAAAAAGTTTGGCTGGAGATGCTGCTGCTGCTGCTGTGTAGACCACGCTTTTAGTGGCAAGACCTTAGGGTGCCCAAGGCATGTGACTGATTGGGATTTGTTACAGAGGAGGATTTGTGACAGAAGGCAAAAGAAAGACTGAGATAACATTCAACCTCTGATGTTCAAAAGTAGGATTCTGCAGTATGACAGTAGACCTGTGAGCAGGTTCAGGGCTAGACCTTAGCATTTTATATAAACGATGTCCACATTAGAACAAGACAGGGAGGCAGTCAACTCCATCCAGCCCCAGGGGACTGTGGGAAGAGGAAGCTAGTGGGAAGTAGCAGAGCAAAGCGTGGAGATGCACACTTCACCGCTCCTCTCCCCCGAGAGTGGGGAAGGACATCAGATAAATGATGGTAATAGTAAGGAAAAGACTTAGCTTTCCCCAGCTGTCCTGTGTTTCCATGTTGGTTTGGCAGGTTTCCACTATAGCTGAGCGTCTGACTTGGAAGCTATTCAGACAACTATTCACCACCATGACATTGGTGGAAGACTCCAAAGCAGACCCCCTGAGCTGGGGCCGAATGAGGATTACAGCTAGATATCAAAGCTCCTCCATCAGCTGTAGTGGAGGGGAAGCTAAGTCATCCAAGGAGCAGGACCACAGTCTGCCCAGAGCAAGGAAGAACAGACACCAACTTTAGCCATCTTTTTCAGCAAAGTAAGCAGTACCCAGGACAAGAGACATTGGTCTAGATACCAGAAGAGAAAAGGACATCATCCCTAAGAGCCCCCCTGGTTCTTCCATGTTGCCCTAGGGTGGTGGAAAGCTGCCCCTCCCTGCATATCCCTAAACCACATTTTAGGGGGAAAAAGCAGTGAGGGAAGGAAGCTTTATGAGAAGTTGAGTATTTTTATCCAATACAGACTCAATGCTACCTAAGGGAGCAATTTAATTTATAGGATTAGATTAAGCTTGGGATTGGATTGGACAGTTAAATAATTTTCCCCAATGGATTGGAGCTTGAGAAGAAGAGAAAAAAATAATTTTATCTTTTCTTAGAGTCAAAATAAGGATATTTTTCTTTACACATCCAAGTTATACAGTGAGTCAAATTTGCAACCACACTACAAATACATAAAGTGCTTGGCAACATGCAGGCTATACGGAAAGTGATCGGTAAACAGTCACTAGGTTAAACAGGTTAAGTAAGGAGTAACAAAAGGCTACTGGATCTGGCAAATAAGAAGACATCATTCCCTTTTGGGAGAGCAGTTGCAGCAGAGTGATGGAGCTGGAAACCAGCCATGGAAGACAGGTATCCCAATTGTGACAGCCATTATCCACAGCATTCAGTGTGGCTCTCCTGTAAAGGAGAGGCGGGGAGGAGTGAGAATACAGTACAGAGTAAGTCCGCCCCTCCCAGGTCAAGGCTCAGTAGTATCATCCATTGAGCGGAAGTATCCCTTGAGAAAAATTAAATTCAGGGCACCTGGGTGAGCAACTGACTCCTGATTTCGGCTCAGGTCTGATCTCTATTTGGGAGATGGAGCCCCACATCAACCTCTGTGCTGACAGTTCAGACCCTACTTGGGACTCTCTCTCTGCCCCACCTCCACTCACGTGTGGGCTCTCTCTCTCTCAAAGTAAATAAATAAACCTAAAGAAAAAAGAAAGTTTAAATTCTGTTTCTGGAAATTGGCTCCAAAACAACTCTCTTAAAGAGACTGGGTTTTTTGCTAAGTGTGAGATGGCCGTCAAATATGAAAAAAACATTATACCTTCCAAAGCTGTAGCCAAGAATCCTTCATTTGAAAACAATCCTGAAAAAATTAGTTCACTCTGCACACCCCAAAATTGTGATTTTAAATACAAGGTTTTCACCACTTCATAGTCTGGAGAGAACACTTGATTTTCTGAAAGCACTTCACTTCTCTTATCTCCAATGAAGGTTGCTGTTCACTCATGCTCCACGGTGTAGTTTTCCTAAAGACCAGTGCATAGCTCTTCTTCTCCTTGAGCAGGGAGATCATATCTTCCTCAGTGGAGTAGCTGCTCTTAGAGAAATTGTGAAATAGGGAGGCTGGTTCTGACGATCTCCATTTTTCTCTCTGGGATCACACAATTTAATTTTGCCATCCTTCCAACCTCACCAATACACAGAGCCCTCGATCCACCCCCTGGTTGCCTAGGTGTTTCCTCTTCCAAACGCTCTTACACAACTGATCCCCTTCCCCAAACTCAGGCTGTTCCCCAGGCCTGATCTCCCCTCCCCCCTGCTCCTCCTCCTGAACCTCCTATCAACATTTGCTAGTTCTTTGTTCCATGAGCTCAGGCCCCACTCCCTCCAAGGGACAAAAGTGATAATGCCTTTCACTGACCAGGCATCATTGCTCATAGGTATCTTAGCTACCTTGTAAAAATACTTAAGGTCACATGAAAAGATGGCCAACATCATTAGCCATTAAGGACATCAAGTCCACAATGAGATACGACCTCACATCTACTAAGAGAGCAATAATCAAAAATGTGGAAAACAACAAGAATAACAAGTGGTGTTGAGGATGTGGAGAACTGGAACCCTCATACATTCCTTCTAGGAATATAAAATGGTGCAGCTGCTGTGGGAGACCACCTGGCACCTCCTCAACAAGTTGAACATACAGTTAAAATGTGACCCAGCAATTCCGCTCCTAGGTATACGCCCAAAAGAACTGAAAACGACTGCTCATACAAATAATTGTACAAGAAGGTTTATATTCACAATAGCCAAAAGGGAGAAACACCTGAGTGTTCATTGAGAGAGGAATGAAAAAACAAATTGTTACATACACACAATGGAATATTACTCAGCCTTAAAAAGGAATGAAGTACTGATGCAGGCTATAGTAACATGGATGAATCTTGAAAACATGAGGCTAAGCCAATAAAGCCAGACACAAAAGGTCACATAGTGTATGATTGCATTTATATGGATATTTGGAACAGGTAAATCCATAGAGACAGAAAGCAGCTCAGAGGTTGCCTAGGGCTGGGGCGAGGAGGAGCTGGTGAATGACTGGTGATGCACGTGCAATTTTGTTTTGGAAGCACAAAAATGTTTTGGAATTTTACAGAGGTAGTGGTTGCACAATATTGTGTATGTATTAAATAACACTGGATTTTTCACTCTAAAATGGTTTGATGTTAGGTGGATTTCATCTTAATTAAAAAAAAAATGCTTGTATGCTTAAGACGATTAAAAAGCAACCCAGAGGGAGAATACATGGCCTCTAAACTTCTTGAGAACAGAAGTAGTATCTCGTGAAAATTATACCCCTATAAAGGCTAGCCAAGTGCCTGGTATATAGACATTGAACGACTTGTAGGCTAACTGAATGGGCGAATGCATTTCCAGCACTGTATGAAGTGTTTTGTGGCAAGCAGCTATCAGCCCTGCCCCCATGCCCAAAGACAGCTGCCAGTCCTGTATCGCACCTGACGATGATTCCATCTAGGAGTTGCAAAACATCTGTGGGCTGGAAAATCCTTTCCTGTGTCCCAATACTTTGGGACTTAGTAAGGAATCTGTGCCATTCTTTTTCTCAACTTAAAATTGCACATTTTGCTATCCTGGTTAGAGAGATGCCACTGACTGAAATATCCTGCCTCAAGAGTGGGTGATGTCAGCATCTCATTATCAAAACTTTTCTCCCTGCAGAGCTTTCATGTTCTTACAAAGAATGTTCCAGTTTAATGGTAAGCCCCTTAAGATGCAGGGTTGTAACTAATTGCAGGGGAGGGAAAACTGTTGTAATACAGGTGGCTAACCCATTCAAACCGTGAGAATTGAATTTCCTGAAATTAGTTGAATCTTATGTCCAGGCCCTGATTCTGGACTGAATTTTATCTGTAACTCATTCAGGATCCCAAGCCCTAAAGTCTCATGCATGACACTGTTACTTTCTTTGTTGCCCAATCTAACCATAGGTGAGATCAGTTTAAAACACCTTTTGGGTTTTATGTCCTTTTTAGTAATTGTGAGTATCTTCCTCAAGCCAAATATGGGATGAAAGCTTCCAGAGGAGATTTTTCCATTTGTTTCATGATATGGCATTTTCATTTTTTTTTTATTTATTTTTATTTTTTTAATTTTTTTTAACGTTTATTTATTTTTGAGACAGAGAGAGACAGAGCATGAACGGGGGAGGGGCAGAGAGAGAGGGAGACACAGAATCGGAAACAGGCTCCAGGCTCCGAGCCATCAGCCCAGAGCCCGACACGGGGCTTGAACTCACGGACCGCGAGATGGTGACCTGAGCTGAAGCCAGACGCTTAACCGACTGAGCCACCCAGGCGCCCCTGATATGGCATTTTCAGAATTTCAATACAAGTTTATCAACACCAACTCACACAACCCAGTTTCCCAAAGCCAGATATGCTATTGGAAGAAGAGCTTTAATGAGAAATAAATTTAAGAATTAACGTAACTGTGCTCTTGGAAGCCACTGCTTACACTTGTCCTTGATAACATGGCATCCAGATCAACCAAGGTTATAGCTCTTAAAATAAAAACGCAGATGTGATTTTTTTCAGTTTACCAAGAACTTTCGCATACTTTATCTAATTTGACCTTTCCAAATACCAATGAGATTAGCAGGACAGTTATTGTTACCTCTATTTTAAAAATTTAAAAACTATGTAAGTTGTAAGAATTGGCATAAGATCACATACTTAGTAAAAGCATAGACCAGGCTCAAATCCAGTTTATTAAAAGCCAGAACTCTGGCCTCTCGCTTCTGTGCCAGCGTTTCTAATCCCCGTCCCCCCCAAAACATCGGTAAGCCACCAAAATAATTGGAGAACCTTGCTGAAGCAATCTGGCCTATATTGCTTCTTTTCGCCTTGCAGGAAGAATTACTATGCCCTCAGTTCCGGCTGCAGCCCCCCACAGGTTTTGCGTACAATTGGCAATATTAAAGACACCATAGGAAGGAACTAAGTTCCTTTTTCAAATTATCCACCTTTCTTCTATGCAGCTGCTGTTTACTGAAGGCTTTGGCAAAGAGCAGTGGGATTCTTATCCTATTCCTGATGCGATTTTTAATTTCCTGCTATTCCCCAATCTCTTTTCATTAAGTACATTTCTCCCATACACAAATTTGTACTCTTTCCAAAAGTGGAGAGGCTTGATGTCGCATGCTTTGATATCTGTGATTTTTCTAGCTCCTGGACTTCTTTGTTCCTCACCTGTAGTTAACAGTCTCACCACATGGCACTTCAGCCTAGCACAATGTAGTGCAAGGTCCAGCAGCAAGGACAGAGGTACAGTGGTATAGACTGGGGCAGCGTGGCAGGGGCAGGAACAAGAATGGGCACAGAAAGGACGGGGAGAAAGCATGGGGAGAAAGCAGAAGGGCAGGAGAAGAAGGGCTGCCATTTATTGACCACTTCCTGTGTGCTATGCCCTACCTGTGTGCACTTTATAAACAATATTTTGGTATTAGTATATTTATATGGCATACGTACTGCTGATTGTACAGATCATTTGTAAAGTACACACACACAATTTTTCTCTATGTTAGGAATTATGAATTTTTTCAGTATTTTTTTTAATGTTTATTTATTTTTGAGAGAAAAAGATAGTGTGAGCGGCGGAGGGGCAGGAGAAAGGTGGGGGAGGGGAGCAGAGGATCTGAAGCCGGCTCTGTGCTGACAGCAGAGAGCCCAATTCAGGGCTCGAACTCATGAACCGTGAGCTCATGACCTGAGCTGGTCCGGCGCTTAACTGACTGAGCCATCTAGGCACCCCAGGAATTATGAAATTTTAGTTTTCTTCTCTGTGTGACTTTCCATTTATAGTAGTGATATCGTCTTTTAATATTTATTTTTCTTTCAGTCCACTTATGGAAAACCCGAAATAATGTCAAAACTCATAAAGGCGGTACATGAATGCCTAAAATTTAGGAAATCCAGCGTTTACCTCTTTTGATCTCAAAAAACCCAGTGGGAGGAAGGTGGAATTAGACGTAGGTTACAGAAGAAGAAACTGACGTTCCAAGAGGTTAGGTAACACTTCCATGACATACAAGTACTGATACAGAAGGAATTTAATCTCCGGTCTGTCTGGCTCTGTTCAGGAGACCCTGCTGCCCAAGACCTGCCCCAGCCTGACACACAGAGGTGACTGCCCCCTGCGGTAGAAAGCCATGGGCAGCGCTGCACGAAGATGCAACACATCGGCTTCAGAGTCAGGCCCTACCACCCACCAGTCCCACGGCCACAGATAAGTCATTTCTCTTCCTTACGCCTCACTTTCCTACCCTGAAAATGGGGATGGTAATAAAACCTGTCTTGTACGTCCACGATGAGGATTTGTTATTAAGAGCGTAGTAAAATGCCTGCTACATACAAAGTGCTCCATAAACTTTAGTCACAATTGCCTTTGTTACTAACGTTAATAATACTCTTCCTGGCTTTTATACTGAGGCTGTGGACATTCCTGGTCAGGCCAGGCTTAGGAAATGAACCTGGCTGAGACTCCACCATGAGGGAGGGCCTCAGGGTCTCCAGCTGGGAGCAGCTGGGAAAGGCAGGATCTGACCAGGAGTTCGTCAGGCACTACTACCCAGAGGCAAGCCGGTGTGGCCAGGGCTCCAGAGCCAGTCTGCCTGAGACAAGTTACTTCTCTGTGCCTCAGTTTCCCCACCTGGGAACTGGAAGTGTTAACAATAGTTACCTCATAAGATTGCATCTCTTAACTCGAAGTTAATACATGGCACATGATAAGAGTTATGTAAGTGTTAGCTATTTTTACTGGATCCTCTTTCCTCTCTGAGGAAGCTGGCATTTGTGGTGGTGACGACTGCTCAGAAGACCCCGGTGCTGAACCAAGATTTCAGTGCCCAAGGACCCCCTGGGTATCCGTTGTGGGCATACCTGACCCCAGGCAGCCATAAACACACTACCCTGGGAAGACAGTAGCCTTGGGGCTCACGCAGAAGCCACACGGCAAAGGTCTCTGCATCCGGCACCACGTATAGTGGGACATCTCTAATATCTCCTTTGGTTCCCTTCCCTTTTCAGGAGACCCATGATTTTTTTAAAAAATGATCCCAAATATTTCTTAATATCTTGAAGTCTCTCTCTGTCTCTCCCTCTTTTTTGTTATTCAGTTGATCTCTATCCAGGGATACTTAAGAATGCTCAGTTAGGAGGAACAATGAACACAAACAAAATCAATAGACCTTGGGTGGTCCTGCCAGCAACCCTAAACAGGAAGTGAAAAGGGGATCAAAGACACTTTTGATCAAAGACAAAGGGGATCAAAGGGGGCAGGACAAGTAACTTTATTTAGGGTGGCCTTGATCCCTGGAGGAAACTGGGAGATTTGTCTTTTCTGAATGTCATGAGCAGTTCTCCAAGTTGGCCGGCAGAGAATGGACAGCAGAAGAAATCAAGGAGCCATTGGGGTGGGGACAGAGGGCGGTGGGAGAAGTAAGCTGACCCCGAAGGAGGGGGCCGAGGGCCCCCCCCAGCTCCTGATGTGAGCTCTGTCTCTCCTGGGCACTCGCAGTCTCCCACTTCGAATGAGTGCATAAATGATCTCAGGTTCCTGAGGAAAACACTGCTGGCCTTTCTGCACCACCCCCGGGCAAGTGTGAAGAGTGAGCCCCCCTGGCAGCTGCCAGGGGCAGGGGTGCGACACAGTGTCGGCAGCGGGCCCTGATGCAGCTTCTGGCAGCATGATGATGCACTGGGCAGGTGAGTCAGCTGTCTCCGTCTCCCATTCAGAGACAGAGCCGTGATTTTTCAAACTGCTGTCATTGTCCTGGGCCCTGGGACCCATAGCTAGTGAGCTGTGGGCACTGGGCCGGCTTCCTTGTACCCCACAAAAACCTGCATTGATACCAAATACCATCTCTTGGAAAACAAATTGCATTTAATAATTCATTGGCATAGTGGTGGGGTGTAGAGTCCCAGTAGAACACCGAGGACATCCAGAGGAGAAAGAGAAAATTCCTGGCAGCCTGCATTGCAGAGAACAGAGAGGAGCTACGGAGTAAACAGGTCCCAAGGAGAGGGAATGGAGCTCTGAAATTAACTGGTTCTTCTGTGAAACCACAGGGTAACCTAACACCCTTTGGGTCTTTTCCTGTCTCCATTGATTCTTGCCGCCATCCTAGTTTAGCTTCCTCACATTAGACAGAGCCAAGGCTTTATCAAACATCACAACTAGGTTTGATCATGTCCCCCACCTGCTTAAAATCTTTCGGTACTCTCAGGTCAGAGTGCAAGGTTCTCATCACCTGTGTAAATCCAGGCATGATCAGCCCCCCAACCTCCAGCCTCGTCTCCACACCGGCTTCTCTTGCCCATTACTTCATATCCAACTACACTGGTCTCTCACAGAATGTCCTGCCCCAGGATCTTTGTCCATGCAGCCCTCTCCAGCTGGAATGCTTCCTCATATTTGCCAGGTTCATTCCTTTTCATTCTCCAAGCCTCGGCCCTCCTTTCCTCACCAGAATCAACTAGCCTTCCTGTTGCACATCCATGCTGCTCCCTGTAGTCCCTTCACAGACTGACCGATGTTGTGCATAATGATCAGCATCAGTGTCTGTTTAATATCTGCCTTCCTCCAGGGACTTTCAAGTTCCGTGAGAGCAGAGACAAGGACTACCCAATGTATGGCACAGGGTAAGGACTCAATAAATATTTTTGAGGAAATAACTAATTAAAGGAATGAATGGATTGGTCAACCCATAAAATGTGATTGCAGGACTCGCTTAAGGTTGTACAGCTGGAGTCCTCACTCATGTCTGTCTCAAAGCTCATGCTGTAAACAACTATATTATATTTATGCTTTAAAAAGCCTATATGGGGGCGCCTAGGTGGCGCAGTCGGTTGGGCGTCTGACTTCAGCCAGGTCACGATCTCGCGGTCCGTGAGTTCGAGCCGCGCGTCGGGCTCTGGGCTGATGGCTCAGAGCCTGGAGCCTGTTTCCGATTCTGTGTCTCCCTCTCTCTCTGCCCCTCCCCCGTTCATGCTCTGTCTCTCTCTGTCCCAAAAATAAATAAATGTTGAAAAAATAAATAAATAAATAAATAAATAAATAAATAAATAAAAAGCCTATATGAATTTATGACTGTGTCCTCGCATTTCAAGATTGTTCAAAGAGGGGCGCCTGGGTGGCTCAGTCGGTTGGGCGGCCGACTTCGGCTCAGGTCATGATCTCGCGGTCCGTGAGTTCGAGCCCCGCGTCGGGCTCTGTGCTGACAGCTCAGAGCCTGGAGCCTGTTTCAGATTCTGTGTCTCCCTCTTTCTGACCCTCCCCTGTTCATGCTCTGTCTCTCCATGTCTCAAAAATAAATAAAACGTTAAAAAAATTAAAAAAAAAAAGATTGTTCAAAGAGAAGAAAAATTATATCTATATGGTTAGTAGAAAATGTCAAGTGGCCAAGAGTCCAGGGTTACAAGAGGCCAGAGGTCTCTGTGGCCTGTTGGGATGGCAGGGAAGGGACAAGAAGCCAATAGGTATCACTTCTGGGTGATGTGGCCTGACCCTGACTGCTCTAGAGGTGAGAATCTAAGCCCAGGTCAGTCCAGCCAAGAGGCTCTGGGTGGCTCTGGTCAGGACAGGAATGTCTTGGCCCCAGATCCTCAGCCCAGTTCCTGTCTAAATCAGGACAAGGATTCCTTTCTTCAAGATGTTCCTGCCACCTGCTGAAAACAAATACTACATGACACCTGCATGCCTCTGACGGGTAGGGCACCCCTGGAGCCTTGCAAAGCCAAGTGCTCACCATTATATAAAGCAGCCTCAACAGACTAGAGAGGCATTGAATCAGTTCCTGATTAAAGCCATGAGGAAACGGGAGACTTGCCTAGCGGAACAAGAAAACAACGGGCTGGTATGTGTCCCAGAAGAAACTTTATAAAGAGCCCTTCCTACCTCTTTGGATGCACCCCTCCCCCACTCCTTCCCTGCTGCTGTACCTTCTGGCAGCTCACAGCACAAAACCTCAGGTCTGTTTGTTAAAGAACAAAGGTTTTCCTTAAACGTTTGCCGTGCCCCACTCCTACGACAGGCTGCATGCTGGAGGCTGAGGGAACAGCAATGCACAGGGCTGTCTTTCTCTCCACTGAGTAGGAAAAAACAGGAAAAGAAAAACGTGCTGCTTCACAACGCCCTGTGGTCTGCTGGAGGCTGTCAGCGTAATACAGGTTGCAAGGATCCCAAAGGAGACCCAGAAGGAGTTGCTCTAAGGCCACTCCTTCATCTGGGCCTTCTCACTTGGGTAATTTATGGTCCAGAGAAGCTCTGATCTCTTCCGGGTTAAAACTCAGGATAGTCTAGCCTTGTTTGCTTTAGGTCAGGTGGATCCTTCCAACCCCTCCATGGGGACAGTGGCTGCTGCACAAGGCAGCCGGTCCAGGCTACCACTGGTCAGGCACTCCGCTTTTCTCATGCTCTTGAGACATGGCTGCTGGTCTCTGAAGCACAGTCCCCCGAATGAGACAGGCCAGCACAGAGGAGCAGGGATGGAGCCCTGAGCACCATGCAGGGAAGGGATATGCTCTCCTCTGAGCTCCTTGCTCTCAGCTCCTCAGCTTCCGTGGCCCAGAGGCACCATCCTCACAGCAGCCCCTGGGGCTGGAGGCTCATTGGAGAAAAGGAACAAAGGGACACAGGTTCAGTAGCAGGTCCCTCTGTGCTGTTTCCTAGAAGTCAAGAAAAAAAAAAAAAAAACCCAAGCTGTCACCAAACAGATATGAGCCATCTGACCTCTGCAGAGGGAGTCAGCTTGTCAGTTGTCATCATCCACAGAGGGCTCACAGTAGACACAATGCCTGGGTGCTGTGAAAAGACAGGCGACCTCTGTCCCATCTTTGAAAACAGAATGCCAGTATTTTCATTCTAACAGAAATGCCGTTCGAGAGCCGTTGTACCTGTGCATTTACTAGGACAGGCAGACCTGGAGCGAGACCCTGTCTCACTCCAGAGATGTAAATAACCTCCTTGGTAAATGTGAATCTGGTCTCAACAATCTCAGGAGACACAGCCATGGGGAGAAAGTAGAGGAAGCCAGGTAGCATGGCTGGCAAGTTCAGGGGAAAAGATCACCCACTCACTATAATCCACTAACCTCCCACCTGCACCAATGTGTTCAGTTTCTCTGAGAAGGAAGGAAGAAGAGAGTACAGTGGGGCAGAGAGGGGCCAAAGGTATACCTTGATCGTGGCCTGAATTTTTCCAAAGGAAAAGACATTCTAGATTTTTTTTTTAAAAAAATCAAAGCTCCTGCAGAAACACTAGAACCAATACTTCTGTAAATGTGGAACTTACTTTTCTAAGTGGCCTAACCAAGCAAAGACCAAACCTGGAGGTTTATCATGGGGGTCAATAGGGTTAAAATGGTGATTTTCAAGTTCTTTTCTCCCTGCGTCTGACCTCACTAGACCTAACCTACCATGTTACAAGGGGGAGGAACCTTCTTTTTTCTCAGTGGGAAGGAGTCCTGCAGAATTCCTGGTGTTGGTGCAGAAACACTGCACTGGGTGCGTGCAGAAGGCTGCTGGTGGTGGAGGCGGAGGGGGATTGGAATTACAGGTGACCACAGAAGTGATGGGTAAAATGCATTGGTGAGTGCTTGGCAGCTGGGAGGAAAATCACAGCCCGGGGAGCAGGTCAGGGTAACTACCATGGAGAAAGGTCTTTGTATATGCACTCCTAGCTTATAAATTGGGATTTGAGGAACATCACTAGTCCTCCCAGTGCCTGCAGGTATCTTTTGAACTTGTCTTCTGTAATGACTAATGTTCTCATGGGAAAAAAACAACAACATTGTTTTAGATTAAGGTGCTATGACCCCAAGTGGCCTCACCTAATATACTAGTATCCTGTCGCTGCTGTAACAAATTATCACACACCTAATGGCCTAAACCAACACAAATTTATTATCTTACAGTTCTGTAGGGCAGGAGTCTGATAAGGGTCTCACTGGGTTAGAATCAAGATGTCAGCAGGGTTGCGTTTCCCGTCCAAAGGTTCTAGGGGAGAATCCATTCCCTTGCCTTTTTCAGCTTCTAGAATCTGCCCACATGCCTAGGCTAGTGTTCCCTTTCCTCTGCCTTCAAAGCCAGTAATGGTGAGCTGAGTCCTTCTCACATTGCATCACTCTGATCTCTTCTACTTTCAAGTTCCCTGTGATTACGTTGGACCCACATGGGTAATCCAGGAAAATCTTCCTATTGTACGGCTGCCATTAAGGGAGCAACCTTAATTCCATCTGCAACCTTAATTTCCTTTTGCCATGTAAAGTAACATATTCAGAAGTTCCATAGATTAGGACATGGCAGCCAGTCCAGGCTAAGCATCTGACTTCGGCTCAGTCATGATCTCGCAGTTTGCAAGTTCGAGCCCCGCGTCGGGCTCTCTGCTGACAGCTCAGAGCTTGGAGCCTGCTTTGGATTCTGTGTCTCCTTCTGTCTCTGCCAGCCCCCAGCCCCCGCTCACTCTGTATCTCTCTATCTCTCTCAAAAATAAATATAAACATTAAAATTTTTTTAAATAAAATAAAATAAAATAAAATAAAATAAAATAAAATAGCTATCACCCAGAAGGATGCATAAACTTGAGTTCCTGAGGCTCAGCCCAGGTACATTCTGCTGCAAAGCAGGAATTGAAAAAATGTCACCTCATTGAGTACAGAAAGGGCTGCAGGTCCTAAAGGGGACCCAATGCTTCGTGTGAGGATGTAAGAAAATAAATATTCAGTCTGTAGACTTACTTGCCCTGTTCTTTATTTCATTTTTCAAGGATGCACAAAGATCCTTAACCCAGATATTTTAACTACCCATTCCAAAGTCTCTCAGTACCCAGTTAGCCAGATTTCCTTCCCTGATATTTTATCCTTTTGTTTCCTAATCTCTGGGCAGATGAAGAAAAAGTATTGACTTAGGACATTTGGCAGCATCAGATAAGTACCAGTGACGCCCCAGCAATGCATGGCCCACCATCTACCTGCATCAGAACACCTGACCCATCTTGTCTGGGAGTGGCATCCAAGAATCTGCATTTTAAGAGTCTTTTGGTGATTCTGAGACAAACGAAAGCTTGGGCCCACTCTTGTAAAGTTCCCCAATCTCTGCATAGCCTTTCCCACCTCTTAGCTGCTCCCCATAAACTATTTGCCTGATCAATGTTCTATCTACTGTGATTCTCAGACATATAATATTTTTCATCAGCATAAAGTTTGTTCTTCTGCCTGGATAAAGAAGAAGAAAGCGAATAATACTTCAGTTGCAGGTCTATGGACTGTAACTGAGAATTCTCTAATATATCTTTAAATATTAACTAACAAGATGAAAGCTGATTGATGCATAATTCATTGGTGGAGCTAGTAGACCAAGTGTCTTTCATAATTTAACAAACTGACATAAACTATTAAAAAGTTGTAAAAGAGACAGTGTTGATTTATGCAGATTGATCCTGGCTATGCATAAATACAGTACAAAAGGAAAACAATATTATGTCACTTCTGCCAAACTACTAATAGCAAGCAACTTACCTGGGGAAGGGAAAATGTACTTTTTAGAAATTAAAAAAAATCGAAAAGTTTTAAAGGAGAGAAAAAGATGGCAGGAGTCGAAACAAATTTACAATCAGACTGGTGTCTCTTATTAACGATTAAAATAAATAATTAAATGTTAACAGTCTGAATTATTACCCAGAATAAAAAAAAAGAACAAAATTTCCGTTTTATTAAGGTCAGAATGTATTCGTATGTAACAATTCTTTGCTTTTTTCACTTTTGATTTCAAAATGTTATTTATTTTTGAAATCCTTAATCAACCCACGAGGTGGCTTTCTCTGAGAGAAGACACATTGGTGGCCTATAATAAGTACAGTCAGCAAGCACAAGTATTACTAAATAAATCCATCATGTAAAAATAACATTACTGGTAAAGCAAAAGTCCCCAATTCATTCAGTCCCTTCCTCCACTCTACAGAGGTAAGTACTAATATCAGTTTCCAATATATTCTTCTAGATCTTATTCTTTGCATTTACATGTATGTATATGTACCTGTGAAAAGCATTCAGAATTGTTTGGAGCATTTTTTACATATATGGTGTCTTACCGTATACATTCTTCTACAACTTGACTTTTTTCACCCACTATGCCCTAGAGGCTGTGTGCCAAATATTGTATCAAGTATTGAACACATATTATCTAATTTAATCCTCACGGACTTTTGAAGTGGGCACTACTATTGTTATTTCACAGATGGGGAAAATGGAAGCTCAGAGAAGCAGAAAACAAACAAAACCCTTCCACAATCACACAGCTTGTCATCAATGTAGAGTTAAAAATCATACCCCCAAATATTTTAGATGACCCTCAACCAAAATTAAGTTGAGACAAGAAGTCATCAACTTCTATAACAGGAGCCTTTAGATGAAAGTGCTTCCTAAATGGAATGCAATGAATTAGCAACTAGCCTTCGTCTTGATAGGTAAGAGAGAAGGTTAGTAAATATTTAAATACCAGTTCTCATAAAGGTCAAATAAAGCTGTAATTATTTTGCATCTTGACAGCATGCATTTTCAAGTTACTATTCTGTTTGTCATGAGAGGCAAAGAACTTTAATAAAGGCAAGGACTTTGACTTATAACCTTGAGATCGTGAATGCTTATTTAAAAAAAAAATACACGTGTGTCAGAATATTTATTGTACAAACTGCCACCCCTGACCTCGTGATGATATGCCCACTGCCTCTGACTTCACTGATCTGGTTCTAGTTAATGCAACAAGTGCATATCCGCTTTAAATTAGGAGCATAGCCAAAGGTATTCTTCCCCTTAAAAAGTTATTTTACCAATAAATAAAATGATTCTAACGTGTGAAATTAAAACCATAATGCAGATTCTCCATTGTCCTCACCGTTGAAGCACGGTTTTCAAACACAATCTGATTCCAGAGCTGACACTGTTAACCACTACCCAATGGCACGACTACGTCTACCACCCTTTTTCCTGCTGTATAACATTCCATAGGATGACCAGTCTTGGCCATTCACTTACTGATAGCTGTTTACTTGGGGTCCTACTACTTTGCATTCCCTACTAGTGCCACAAGTACAGTATGTCTGTTCTTCTACGTGCCTCCTTGTGTTGCTGCACAAGTGTTTCTTCACAGCAGTCGTGGTCAAAGTGGTCCCCAGACGGGTGTAATTACCATCATCTGGAACTTATTAGAAATGCAGGATTTCAAGTCTGACCCCAGAGTTTCTGAATCACAAAATGAATCACGGGCCTGATAATCTGTATTTTAACAAGCCCTCCAGGATTCTTTGATGCATATTTAAACTTGAGAACCGTCTCACTGGAGATCAGGTTGGTACAAACACCAGAACATAGGAAGCCCTTTCTGTGAATGCCAAAAATTAAACTTCCCCAAAGTATCAAGTATAATTTTTTTAATGTTTATTTTATTCTTGACAGAGAGAGACAGAGCATAATCAGGGGACGGCAGAGAGAGAGGGGGACACAGAATCTGAAACAGGCTCCAGGCTCTGAGCCATCAGCACAGAGCCCGATGCGGGGCTCGAATTCACAGACCACAAGATCATGACCTGAGCCGAAGTCGGATGCTCAACCGACTGAGCCACCCAGGCACCCCACCAAAGTATCAAGTATAAAGGTGAAATATCAGAAATGTTAGCATTTTAGTCAGACTTTTTAAGGAAAATCTTCCCAGAGTTAGGACTCCACTAAGCTTGTCAAGAAAAATCAAGACTAGTTTTAGAACTCAAATATGTTGTCTGACCAAGCATAGAACTTGGAGATGTAAATTTGAAATTACAATTTATATTCAAAGATTATTTACTATAATGTGAAAGAGGAGTTGAGCGATCATTGTCTGAGGAGGTCATCAGGCACATGAAGGCACAATGTCCACAGATGTTAAGTATCTTTGCCAAGCTCATTGTGTTGGTCAGTGGCAGAGCAATGACTAGAGCTTTGGACCCTGGTTTTAGATAAGCGTGCCAGACATTACATCACACAACATTATGCTCTAATCAGAGACAGCTCTTAAGAGAGTTTTTACCACAAACTTAAAAATTTTAATACACAGAGCATCCTGAAAATAATTTTGAGAAGAATAAGAACTGGGTGTTTATTCTAGAAGAATGTTGCCAAAACCAAATAATTCCAGTGTAAAGAAAATGTTACCCAAAAGTGTCCAGAAAGAGATCATCATGAACCTCTCTAGTGACACTCTCATCATCTTATAATTTTGACTTTTTTTTTGCAAAATTAAATAGTTTTTACAGATGTATAATATAGAATGAAAGGAATTTTTTTTCAGTGTACCCACAGCCCTAATATGCTTGTCTTTGTATTTCTGTGCAATCTATCCATTTCCTGTACATTTATATTTATTTTCACCCAGTTGTGAAATGTTCTGCATTTTTTATCTTAAAATGTTTAGTAAGCATTCTTGCATATTTCCATGTTGCTGTGTAATATTCATAGTTGACTTATAGCTCTTCAGTAACCTACGCAATATGCCATAATTTACTTGGCCATGTTACTGATCTCTAAATGATCTCAGATTTGTTTCATATTGTAAACAATGCTACAGTGAACTTTGTATATATATTTTTCTTTCCTCTTTTGAATTACTTCATTTGGTTAAATTCCAACAAGCAGACTGGGGGGGGGGGGGGGGGCGGGTTGCAGTCACTGAGCTAGCATCTATTTATGGTCCTTGATCTAAAAATACCAAACCCTTGGGGCGCCTGGGTGGCTCAGTTGGTTAAGCGGCCGACTTCGGCTCAGGTCATGATTTCAAGGTCCATGAGTTCGAGCCCCACGTCGGGCTCTGTGCTGACAGCTCAGAGCCTGGAAACTGTTTCAGATTCTGTGTCTCCCTCTCTCTGACCCTCCCCATTCATGCTCTGTCTCTCTGTCTCAAAAATAAATAAACGTTAAAAAAAATAATAATAATAAAATAAAATACCAAACCCAATCTTCAGTGTTCCCGCAGAATTTTCACTGAAATTGCAACAAAAGTTTGACACTAAGTACTCATTCCGGGTGGAAAGAAAACATGGCCGAAATTAAACCAAGTCTAAAATAAACCAGGCTTCAAATAAAGAAAATTAACCCAAAACACTAACCTGAATTCACATTCTCAATTATTTACCTTTAACTGGAGCCCAAAACCAAGAATTCTTTTCAGTAATTTGAGAAGATTTAAATACAAAACGGACTTCAAGAGCTTTAAACTAGCACAAAATTTAATTGACTGACCCTGGGAAACCTTCATTTCTCAACTTTTCCACCTGCCAAATGGGAGCAAATGTATTTGCCGAACTTGGAGAGGCAATGTACATAAAAAGAAGATAAGGTTGGTGAGTAAATACTCTTACTTTTGAAAAATGCAGCCTGATCACTTTTAAGAACCATTTAAGTCTAACAGGAAGCCACAGAGTCGCTGTCAGTGACAAGATGATGCTCAGGTTCCAGGGTCTGGCCCTCTGTCCTATCAACTCTGAAAGTCCATGTGACAGTCAAGACCTAGAGTTCAAGAGGCCTTGGGATGATGGAGGACCCCAACAGACAGGTCTAAGTTAAAATGTGTTCACAACACGAAATAGTTTATAAGCCAATTATTTATAACAAGAAATGTATCTGCCAAGATACTGGAGTGAATCAGCCAGGTTTTATCCCCCTATAGGTAAAATCTGCAAAGAAACCCAAATTATAATTAGGAAGAAGCCTGCTTGATAAGCGTGGAAATAAGCCCGGGGAGTTGGCTCTATGACTCAGGTAGTGGGTAGCTTCAGGCTCTGCTGCACCCACCTCCACCAAGACAGGACAGGCTGTGTCCTTGGACTTGGGCAACCTCTAGACAGGGTTTGAATGACACTGCCAACAATGGTCTCTGGGCATTTCCCTTTTCCTTGCTTCCACGGCCAACTCTCCTTTCTTTTGAAGGACATTTTCCCCTTCAGATATGTTAATAGCTTAAATCAAGTTCCAGCCAGGTTTTGTTGATCTGGGAACAATTCCATCTCGTTAGAGATGACTTTGCCTGTCTCTGCTCTTATCTCTTATATGTTGATCAATCGTTCATGGTCAGGTTAATAGGTTGCCAAATAAATGGATTACCTGAATTGTTACAACAATACAAAAATTAACAACTCACAACTTGTTGTCAAGCCGAGCCTTGCCAGACTAGGGACTTTTTGAATTAAGGATGTTTGATTCGACAGCATTAATCATCAGAGAATGCAAATCAAAACCACAATGAATATCACCTAACACCTGTCAGAATGGTTATTATCAAAAATACAAGAAATAACAAATGTTGGTGAGGATGTAGAGGAAAGGGAACCCTTGTGCACTGTTAGTGGGAGTGCAGCCATTATGGGAAACAGTATGGAGATTCCTTTAAAAAATTAAAAATAGAACTGCCATATGCTCCAGCAATTCCATTTGTGGGTATTTACCCGAAGAAAATGAAAACAATAACTTGGAAAGATATATGGACCCTCATGTTCATTTCAGCATTATTCACAACAACCAAGATATGGAAACAACCTAAGTGTGTATCCGCAGATGAATGAATAATGAAAATGTGTATAACAGTGGGATATTACTTAGCTGTAAAAAAAGAATGAAATCTTGTCACTTACAACAATGTGGATGGACTGAGAGTACATTATGCTATGTGAAATCTCAGACAGAGAAAGATGAATGCCTTATGATCTCTTTTATATGGAATCTTAAAAACAAAACCCAAAAGAAAAAATGAAAACCAAGTTCATAGATACAGAGAACAGATTGGTGGTTGCCAGAGGCAGGGGGTTGGAGATGGGCAAAATGGGTGAAGGGAAGTAAGAGTCACAAACTTCCGGTTATAAAACAAATAAGTCATGGGATGTAATGCACAGCATGGTGACCATAATTAATAATACTGCATTGCATATTTGAAAGTTTCTAAGAGAGTAAATTATCAAAATTCTCATCACAAGAAAAAAAAATCTGTAACTATGCATAGTGACAGATGGTTAACTAGACTTCTCATGGTGATCATTTCACAATATATAGAAATATCAAATCATTATGTTGTATACCTGAAACTAACATAATGTTGTGTATCAATTATACCTCAATGAAAATAAAAGGATCAGACACTTGACATGAGCACTAGAATGTACTAGATTACTAGAATGTACACAGATTCTTCTAAAAAGGCCAAAATCATTTTTTCTCTTTAATAAGATAACCTATATTCCCACAATCTTGTTTTTTATTTATATTCAACTTAGTTAACATAATGTAATCTGCCCTTCAGGAGTAGAACCCAGTGATTCAACTCTTGCATACACCACCCAGCGCTCATCCTGAAAAGTGCTCTCCATAATGCCCATCACCCATTTAATCCACCCATCCCTCACCTTGTTTAAACTATAAATTTACTTGGTGAACCTTATCTTCCAAGTTTGTAGGTAATTTTTAGCTCAACTCAATCCTGTTAAATTATAAAAGATTTTGAATTAAATAGATCCAGACTGATGAACTTTTAGTGTAGTACTCCATTAAAAGGAAAAAAAAAATAGCAAGAATTATAATATAAAAGTTGGGTTCTTCCACTCTGCCATAAACACACCCCTCTATTGTGATTCCACTTGATGGAGTTTGATATCAAATCCTCAACTATTTTGTTTTTACTTTTAGCACTTACTAATAACCTTATTTCTCATCTACGGTGTTGCTCTACACAAGAACTTAACCCAATGCTGACTTCGGCTATCGGCTGTTTTACCCTCAAAATTATAGACATAACATTAACCTAGAGTTTCATAGAGACAAAAGGTATATTCGTGGTTGACAGGGCTGAGGGGGAGGGAAGGATGGAGAGTGACTGCTAGTGGGTATAAGGTTTCTTTTGGGGGCAATGAAAATATTCTGAAGTTAGATAGTGGTGATAGTGCACAGCCTTAGAAATATATACTGAACGTAGCAAACTGTGGTTAAAACTCAATTTAAAAGGGTGAATTTTATCATATGTGAAGTCTTTCTCAATTAAAACAAATTATTTCAGAGCAACATGGGTCTTCTCAGAATACTGTATTTAGGCATTATTCATTGCTCATGGGCAAAAATTACAAGAGACATAAAGAAAGGGAATTGTTCAAACAATCTTAATTTGAAAGAGATTTAAAAATTTTTTTACTGTTTATTTTTGAGAGAGAGACACACACAGGGAGAGAGACAGACAGAACACAAGTAGGGGAGGGGCAGAGAGAGAGGGAGACACAGAATCCAAAGCAGGCCCCAGACTCTGAGCTTTCAGCACAGAGCCCGACGTGGGGCTCCAACCCATGAGCTGTGAGATCATGACCTGAACCAAAGTCCGACGCCCAACTGGCTGAGCCACCCAGGTACCCCTGGAGGAGATTTTAGGCACTGAGTGAAGTTGAAACCAAATTCACAGTAGAAGATTGAAACCCTTCTCATATCTGCTGAGGAGCTGGTGAGTGACAGCCATCATGTAAGGGTTAAATTGTACTGTAGGGCTAATGCTTAGCTTGAAAGATAACAACTTTGTTCTGACACTGAAGGTCAAAAGATAACAACCTTGCTTTTACTCTTGTAAATCATACTTCATACTCTTGTGAATCAGGCTTTACCAACGAAGGAAACAAAACCTCAAAAAAGAGCATCAGAGACAAGGTCAAGGAGATCCACTGGTTGCAACTTAGCGGCAGAAATCTAAAATAATCACCTCATTCGATAACTGTTTCTGACTCATCTGGCATATGTTTCTAACTCATCTGGGAACTGTTGCTCTGTTCTGTTCCCAGATAATGATAAAACGATATGATCGGTTATAAAAACTCTGTACCCCGGCTGTTCGGGGCCACACTCTTATCAAGAGTGTTGGTCCCGATAGGTCGGCCTTGCCTCTCATTGTAATAAACTTTGTTGCAACTGTCACTGGTGCCCGTAGCATTCTGTTTCAGGAGTCGCGTGGATGCAACAATCAGGCTGCCCAAGCCCATAGAAAATCATGAGAAAACAGCATTATCTGTTCTCTAAGTGGCAAGGTTACATATCATATTAAGATTTTGATGGCTCAGCTCAAGACAAGAACTCAGGGTGGCCATCAGATTGATCCCCCCCACCCCTACGACACTGGAAGGTACCTGTTCCTCTAGAGGAAAATAATCCACTTCTGTGCATAAAAAGTGGCACGGGCACAAATAAGAAATAGATGATAGATAGCTGAAAATGCAGTCTTTATACTGAGTTTGTGTAAAGCGTAACACCTTTCCTCCACTCATTTACATAAAGATCTCAGAAATGTGTTAGTAAAGGAGGTGGTAGGGGTGGAGGTGGATATGTTTGGCCTCAAGCAATGTAAGACTTGCAGTTAAAATAGCCTAGGTTTCTGATAAGCAGTTACAAGCATGTTGGCTTTCCAGATATTTGGGATGGGAAGCCAACTGTACACAAAGGAATCCAGAGCTGAGAGTGTCTTCTTTCCAGATGTCATGTAAGGATAGTTGGCCACACAGCTCTGTGTGTATACCACAAGTGATCAGGCGAGTGTGCGGGTGGGACACCTCTCAGAGCCACTTTGTTGAGTTCAGAGCATTGCCACATTCCCCAGCGTCTGACCTCAATACTCTTTTTTTCTTTTTAAGTTTTTATTTAAATTCCAATTAGTTGGGGCACCTGGGTGGCTCAGTCGGTTAAGCATCTGACTTTGCCTCAGGTCATGATCTCATGGTTTCTGAGTTTGAGCCCTGCATTGGGCTCTGTGCTGACAGCTCAGAGCCTGGAGCCTGCTTCGGATCCTGTGTCTCCCTCTCTCTCTGCCCCTCCTCCACTCAGAATATTCCATTGTGTTTCCATAATTTGGCTATTGTAGATAAGAAACATCAGGGTGCCTGTATCCCTTTGAATTAGCATTTTTGTATTCTTTGGGTAAATGCCTAGTAATGCAACTGCTGGATCATAGGATAATTCTATTTTAACTATTTTTAACTTTTTGAGGAAACTCCATACTATTTTCCACAGTGGCTGCACCAGCTTGCATTCCCACCAACAATGCAAGAGGCTTCCCCTTTCTCCACTTTCTCGGCAACACCTGTTGTCTCTTGTGTTGTTGAAATTAGCCATTCTGACAGGTGTGAGGTGATACTCTTACAGACCTGTAGGCACAGGTGAAATTTCCCTGACTCAAGGGTCTCTCTACTTACGCAAACTATTCACTGAAGTGGAGTGTAGACCTATTTCATCTGATTCACTTTGCGTATTCAAAGAAAGGGTCATCATATGGACGCCCACACTGCTCCAGTCAGAATGAGCCAGAATGAGCCAAGTCGTAGTCAGCTGTGCAAGTGTTCCTGGCCACTATCCCCCTCACATCCCTGAGTTTCCCTACCAACTTTGCATTCAAATGCTCTCTATTAATATGGATTCTATAAGTTTGAGGGAATTTAATTATCACATCATTAACAAAATACCATTTACTTTTAATCATTTTTAATCCAATTTGTTTGACATGATGAGCTGTCATATTGCAACTAAAAAACTATGGAGTGAGAGGTCTCCAAACTAGTATTTCTAGAATATATCACTCAGCTTCAAAAAATTAGAAACTTAGGGGCATCTGGGTGGCTCAGTCAGTTAAGCATCCGACTTCAGCTCAGGTCATGATGTCATGGTTCATGGGTTTGAGCCCCACATCAGGTTCTGTGCTGACAGCTCAGAGCCTGGAGCCTGCCTCGAATTCTGTGTCTCCTTCTCTCTCTAACCCTCCCCCACTCCACACTCTGTCTCTCTCTTAAAAATAAACATTTTTATTTATTTTTTTTATTATATGAAATTTATTGTCAAATTGGTTTCCATACAACACCCAGTGCTCACCCCAAAAGATGCCCTCTTCAATGCCCATCACCCACCCTCCCTTCCCTCCCACCCAAAAATAAACATTTTAAAAAGGTTTTTTTTAAGTAGAAACTCAGTGCATTCAGTGAGTGTCCACTAAACAAAATTTTTGCACAGACCTTAAACTCTCATGAATGCTATTCTCATATGAAAGAAGTAAAAAGAAAGCAATAGAATTAATTATTTTTTTAAAAAATACCCACCTTGTTTTTACCCCTAGATTTGCAAAGCAATGCACGTAGGAAATCTGAACATATAGAAAACTATTTTTTAAAGCTTGGATTGTTTGCATGTCTGTTTCCTCCAAACTAGAAAAGAGAGATCAAACTACCAAGAGAGATCTTGGTAATGTCTGCCTCGTAGTATATTCTCAACAAATTGTTGAATTAATGATTGTGCAAAAATCTAGAGGTCAAAGAAATTTGGGGGTCAAAAGGAGAAATTGTTTATACAAAAGGTAAACAAATTTCTTGAAGGCATAAGTTTTAAAAATCTGGTGCATTTTTCAGGTGCCTGGGTGGCTCAGTCAGTTAAGTGTCTGACTCTTGATTTTGGCTCAGGTCATGATCTCACGGTCCCTGAGTTCGAGCCCCACGTGGGGCTCTGCACTGACAGTTTGGAGGTTGCTTGGGATTCTCTCTCTCTTTCTCTGCTCCTCCCCAACATGATTGCTCACTCGCTCTCTCTCTCTCTCTCTCTAAGTAAATAGATAAACTTAAAATAAATCTGGTGCATGTTTTTCTTCTTGGTAACATTAGGGAAGCAGTATAATAAATATAGTGTTCTAGGGTTAAAAGTACAGGATTTGAATCCCAACTCTGCTGCAAATTACTAACCACACTAAGCTTCAGCTTGCTAATCTATGAGAAGGAAATGGTAACAATAAGTAACCAAAAGAGTTGAGATGTTAGAGATAAAGGCTAGCATTCCATTAGCATTCATTGTTAGCCATTATCCATATTACTTTGTATGATACTACCTTAAGTGCATACAATAAAGATAACTTTTTTATTTTATAATTTTTCTTTATTTTTTTTTAATGTTTATTTATTTTTGAGAGACAGAGGCAGCGTGAGCAGGGGAGGGGGCAGAGAAAGAGGGAGACACAGAATCTGAAGCAGGTTCCAGGCTCTAAGCTGTCATCACAGAGCTCGATGCAGGGCTCGAATCCACGAACCTCGAGATCATGACCTGAACCGAAGTCGGATGCTTAACCGACTAAGCCACTCAGACACGCCATTTTATAATTTTGTAAAGAGGAAAGAACAATAGAAAAAGTATATGGATTGTACACGAAAGGAAAGAGAAGTAGTGGTAGGTTCGAATACCTGCTCCAGACCTTTTAAGAATCTGATGAAAGCAATGGATCTTCTTTCTAGAAACTGAGTCTCCACACAAGATGTTGTATCCAGTTGCAGAAGGTTCTGGACTCCTGGGAATGCATGGTTACAGGGTCAGGAGCCCCTGGGCTGATGGGCAGAAGCCACGTTGAAGTAAGTCCACATAGGGAAGTCTTGGAGGGACAAGTGTGAGTGGACGTTGGGCAACTTGGTTTCTCACCCATTCTGCTACCAACCGTGACCTTGGTCACGTCACCTGATCTCTCAGATCCCTCCTAGCTCCCAAATGAGGTTTTGCCTGGACAACATTTGATTTTTTTCAATAAACCATTTAAATTTTAATTCATTTTTTCTTAATGCATCATATATCTTAAGATGGAAATAGTTGTGGAGTGCCTGGGTGGTTCTGTCGGTTGAGTATCTGACTTCGGCTCAGGTCATGATCTCGTGGTCCGTGAGTTCTAGCCCCGTGTCGGGCTCTGTGCTGACAGCTCAGAGCCTGGAGCCTGCTTCTGATTCTGTGTCTCCCACCCTCACTGCCCCTCCGCTACTCATACTCTGTCTCCCTCCCTCCCTCCCTCTCTCTCTCTCTCTCTCAAAAACTAATGAATATTTTTAAAAAATGGAAATAGTCATTACAATTACTCCCTTTACATACTCCTTCGGATGTAAGGCTCTATGAATCCATTAGCTCTGAAGTTGTTTTATTTAAAGAAAGGTAAACATAAATTGTTCTGGAAAATAAAGAACTTTATTTTAAATATAAATAACTAAAACAATTTTTTTTTACTTTGACTTAAGATTTGAGATAACAGGAAAATGTCTTTCATATAATCTATTCCCTCAAGTTAGCACCCCTCTCCCCAAAAAAGAAACCGAAAGAAACATATTACAGGTAGCTCCTCACCACCCACTCTCCCTTTCCTTCCTCATCACTCTCACCAAGGGTGACGTTTCAGCCTTCTCTCTCCTCCACCTCTCTGGGGCCCTCACACACTAGACACACTAGAAGATTCACACCTGCCCCTAAGAGCCACAGCTACTCCCATGCCCCTCTTCCCAATCGCTCCAGAAAAATCCTTCCCTCTCCCATCATGGTTCCTCCCCCGATTCCCAGCACTGGACCCTCATGCACAGATCCCTGCTTCTCCTCTGTGCAGGCGGTCTGCTCCCTGGCAACAGCTCCTGTCCTCCCCAGGCCTCCATTCCTCCTCTTAAGTTGGAAGGGGCAGGAGGTGGAACCCATGTTTATTCTTTTGTTTTCCCATCACCCCACTGAGTGACCTTTCCTAGCATCCAAGTCATAAGAGACTCGAAGCCTTTACACCTATCTCACAGGGTTGTTAGCACCAAGGAACTGTTGAAATGTGAGCTATTTCTATCACAGTATATAAGACCTGATAGCACTTAAATTCCAACTAAAGACAAATGCACGAAATTTGCAAGCAGAAGGTTTGGGTTCTAACTCAAGCTTTGACACCAGCTAGCTTTGTAGGCTCACACCCTTTTCTCAACCATTCCAGGGTACAGTGCCCCCACTGAGAGTAAATCACCCCATTCTTCCCAGTACAAGGAGCCTGATCAGATGTGGACATGAGGTCCTTTCCAGATTTGGGACCAGTTCACAATTTTCTAAACAAAAACACGAATTCCAACAAGGGCTAGGGGTAAGGAAAGAGCTTAAGGGTCCTGAGGTCATTGCACAAGTGAGACAAGTCTTCCTTGCTGATGTGGGACATGCTGATGTGGAAGGAGAGGCTCATATTTTAGGCAAGGGAACCCGTGTGAGCAGAGGCACAGAGGTGGGGACAGAAAGTCAGTGGCAGCCGTGTGTCTGAAGGCTCAGATCACCTTGGTGTCTCTCTAAGGACTCACCTTGGCCAGGGGAGTGTTTGATACAGGACTATAGTAACACTTTGGGGGGTGTCTTTCCAGGCCCTAAAGACTTTCTTTAGTCTGGAAGCCATGATTATATAACATGACCCTACCTCTCTGTTTTCACAGGCTTCCAGTTCAGGAAATGAGACCGGCCAGCTGCTTACCAAAAGCTAGTACTTCAAATAGCCAGCATGTGGGGTGCCTGGGTGGCTGAGTCAGTTATCTGTCTGACTCTGGATTTCGGCTCAGGTCATGGTCTCAGTTTGTGAGTTTGAGCCCCACATCAGGCTCTGTGCTGATAGCACAGAGACCGCTGTGATTCTCTCTCTCTCTCCCTCTTTCTGCCCCTCCCCTGCTCATGCTCTCTCTCTCTCTCTCTCAAAATAAATGAATAAACTTAAAAAAAAAAACATAGCCAACATGTGATACAAATTGAAATGTTAACCTAGACTGAGTTTAGGCCTCCTTCAGATGCAATCTTCCAGAATCAGGGAGGGCCTGAGTTCAGGTTGACAGTCACATAGGCTAAAGGCTACCTGGAATTTATCTGCAGGGTGAGGTACAGCCAATCATTTATTCAGCAAATATTTATTATGCCTCTTCGATGAATCAGACCCTGCGTTAGGCGCTGCTGGTAAAACAGTAGACAAGAAAAACAGGCTCGATGTTCATGGAGCCTGTATTCTAGTAAAGGAAACAAATAAAAAATAAGTAAACAAATTAAGGAAATGAAATTGTGATTAAGAGCTAAAAAGAAAACAAAAAAAAAGCTCAGATGGGAAAGCAGTGGGAGAATCTACTTTAACTACATTGGGGAGGACAGGTCTGGCTGAGCAACAGAAGTTAAGCTGAGGACTGATGGTCACGAAGGGATAGCTCTGGGATGTAACAAGGAATATTCCAGGCAAAGGGAACAGCATGCAGCAGGCAAAGGGAACAGCATGCGGTAGAAAAGAGCTCAGTGTGTTTCAGACACTGGTGGACACCCAGAGTTGGATGATAGTGAAAAAGATGGGGTACGTAGCATCAGATAAAGAGATGTTGGCAGGAGCCAGATCATGTAACACCTTGTAGATCATAAAAGGCATTTGTGGTTTATTCTTAAATGTTATTTTATTTGAAATATATAACAAGATATACTGATGGTTTTAAGCTACAGAGAGACATTTAAAAAAATTTTTAATGTTTATTTTTGAGAGAGATAGAGAGATAGAGCACAAGTTGGGGGAGAGGCAGAGAGAGAGGTTGATGCAGAATCTGAAGCAGGCTCCAGACTCTGAGCTGTCAGCACAGAGCCCAATGCGGGGCTCAGACTCACAAACCGTGATATCATGACCTGAGCCAAAGTCAGATGCTTAACTGACTGAGCCACACAGGCACCCCAGCTAGAGAGTGACGTTTTTAAGCAGAGTGCTCTGGGGGCTATCTGGAAAGAGTTGGGAAGGGAGCAGGAGCAGGGGCTCAGTTAGGAGGCTAGAGCAGTGGTCCAGGTAGGAGACAGTGATGGCCTGGACAAGCATGTGGCAGCAGAGTTGGATAGAAGTAAACAGATCCAAGCCATAATTAAATAGTAAGTAGCTTTAGAAACAGGGAAAAACAGAAAGGAGCATCTCAATGCATTGTGCTGAATTTGGAAGGAGGCTTAGCATCTTCTCATTTTACAGTAAGGGAACAGAGGCCCAAAGGGCTGGAGTGATTGGTTCCGAGATGCTTGGCTCACTACCGGCAGAGCCAGGATCCAAACCCAGGATCCTGCCCTCAGCCTAGCAGTCTCACTTCCCTCCCTTCTCCTGGAGCAGCAGAGCCACCGTCATGGCCCCAAGCAGCAGAGTCCGAGCAAGGTGTTTGCAGAATGCCACATTCCCAGCATCCATCATCCCCTCAGACCTCAGGATGCCCAGGGTGTGCAGAAGCCCAATCACTCCCTGCCCAGCACAGCAAACAAAATTGTGTCCGTCAGCCTTTGACAGGGACATGGGACATGATGAGGAGGAGGAGGACTAACTTCTAGTTCCTTTACTACATACTGGATGCTGACCTTAATGTTTTGCACAACTAGGTCATCTAATCCTTACAACCACATTATGAGATGGGTACCATTTTTAAACTGACTCTACAGATCAGTAAAATGAGGCACAAAATAGTTAGATGAGCCATTTCCTAAGCTCCATGCAAATGGTGTATTGTCCCTAGACTGTCCAGCTCCCCCATCTAGCTCTGAGCTGGGGGAGAGGTCAGCCTCCTTTTTGCTCCCAGAGATTATGCTCTGCTCTTCTCACATTACCTGTTGTGTGGTCGTGATATTTTCCTTTCCAGCTACGTGCCAGGAAGTTTTCTGTGGATGATTATATGGGAATAATTAGTCTTTATGTAAGTGCTGCCCTGCAGGATATGAAACACATAACTTGCGGGCAGCCAGAGAACCCAGGAGGCTGCTTGTAATCACTAGGTTTCATTGTCTCCAGGAATAATTATGAATTTCAACTACAAATCACCATTTCAATTGGGTCTACACACCTTAGCTTCTATAGCGATTTTCTAGGCAAAGATAAAGGGAAGAGGGGCAGCATCCTGTGGTTCTTTTTCCTGCTGGGGACTTCTCTTCAGGAGCCGAAAGCCGATGCTGTTTCCTGTGGAATCAATGTCATGGTCTAATCACAACCCTCCGAGGCATAGGACATGGGGGCCAAGAGGGACCTTATAGAGTCTTAATTCAAGCTCTTCGGATGGCATATAACAGGAGCCCGCTTCAAACTACCTGAAGCAGAAAAGGGGAACAGGGTATTGCATGGCCCCAAGAAAGGAAATTCAAGCAAGCCTCAAGTCAGACTCATACCTGGAACTGAAAGTTATCAGCATTCTCCCCTCTTATTTGTCACACGCTCACTGGCAAACACAGTTACAAAGATAATAGCCATTCCCTAACATATGTGCATACACACTCCCCAAAACCCACACTGTCCCACCACATCCTCTCCCTCGCCATCCCCCACTACCAACACCACCACTCTTCAAAACTGGAGAGTGCTTTGATTGTCCAATGCTGTGTGACAACTACCCCCAAAAGTTAGTGGCATACAACGTCAATCGTTCTGTTAAATTTCATGAGTCAGAAGTTCTGCCTTTCCATACGGTTTCAGTGGAGGTCACTTGGTAGTAGCCAGCTGGCAGGTGGGCTCGTCTAGAGACCCATGACAGCTTCACTCACATGTCTGGTTCCCTTGGTGGCACTGGCTGGAAGGTTGGGCTCAGCTGAGCTGACAGTGAGCCCCTACCATGACCTCTTGAGCACGGCAGCTGTGGGGTAGGCAAATTTCTTACGTGGAAGCTTGGGGTTCCCCAGAACCCCAGGCGGAAGCTGCAAGCCTTCTTGTGATCTATCCTCATAAATCTCAGAACAATACTTCTCCATATGAAAAGGTCACTGAGGCCAGCTCACATGCAAAGTGAGGTGAATTCGACTCTACCTCTCTTTGGAGTACTAATTACTTGGTGGCCCTCTTAACCTCCTATGGACAGGTTGCTAGACACTGCTTAAATATTTGCTGCTCACTTAGATCCAAGGGAAAGGTAAATGAGAAATGGAAGCAAACATCTGATCAAATGGTTTGGGGGACTCGGAGGACATAGCCTCCGGATGGGCTATAAAGGGACTTCTCGGGGTGGCTGAGGTGGAGACTGGCCTCCATCAATCCTTTCCTTTCACCAATGGGCAGTAGCTTCAAGAAATGACGGAGAAGGCATCCTCTGTAAAGAGAGGATGAGAATGACATACTTTCTTCACCAGGTTGCAAAGACTGAACAGATTGTATATATGGGAATCACTTAGAAGAGCACCTGGCTGGCACACAGTAAGTTCCCTGTTAGTATTTGTCATCATCATCATGCTTGATGGGCCATATGAAAACACTTCCCAACCTTGGCGAGGCGTCAAAAATTAACTCCTCAAAGGCTGATTTTTTAGGACTATACTGGAAAGCAAAGGAAGGAAGAAATGTGGTTTACAACCGCCTTATATGCAAATCACCAGGCTTAATTCATTCAGGATTCTCCAAGTAAGTAAGTTTCATTTCAATGTGTTACCTAATAAAAATAATAATGTCACTTTAAAGCCCCCAGGTGTCCGCCCCTACGTGAATCACAGGAATGATCATATGACATAAAGACTTGATGATCAAAGTGACCATTTTGTGACAGCGACCACTTTTCTTACAATCCCCAGAGTCCCAGACAGATTTGCTGCAAGCTGACCTAGCAGGAGCAAGTAGCCTCCTCTCCACTAGTCATCAAAAGCTGGGGCTAGCCTGATGTCAGAGCTTCAAAAAAGCCATCCCAGTAGTGTATTAGAATCAGCTTTGGGCATCCTATCAGATTGGCGTACCTGAGTTACATGAAAGTGTGCACAAGCTTTTCACACCAACAGCCTTTTTTTTATAGAAATAAATACTGATGCCAAGGCACTTGGGAGTTTGTGGGGCCTTAAAACCTGATGACGGAGTCCAGAAATTTCACTTTCCAAGAAGCAGAAAATTCCTCCAGCTTACTGGAAGAGATAAGATTTGATATCAGGCATATTCCTCTGGCTTATTACCTTGGCGAGGTATAGGAATAGTATCAGAGCACCCATATAACTCTTCCTACTATTCTGGCTCTTAATCCACAGGTCAGGGACTCAATGTGAAAGTCCTGCCAACTATTAATAATATCTATTCCAATTATGCATTATAAGTATGACCCTTGTACACTGTTGGTAGGAATGTAAATTGATGCAGCCATAATGGAAAAAAGTATGGAGGGCCCTCAAAAAATTAAAAATAGAACTACCCTATGATCCAGCAATCCCACCTCTGGGTATATATAGGAAGGAAATGACATCACTATCTTGAAGGGCTAAGCATGGCCCCATGCTCATTACAGCATTATTCACAACAGACAAGATATGGAAACAGTGTAAGTGTCCATTGATGGAAGAATGGATAAAGAAAATTAAATGTTGGGAATATTATTCAGCCACAGAAAAGAAGGAAATTCTGCCTCATCCAACAACATGGATGAATCCTGAGGGCATTATGCTAAGTGAGAAGTCAGAGAAAGGGAAATATGAACTCAGTTGTCTGTGGTATCTAAAAAAAGCCAAAATCACAGAAACAGAGAGTAAAATGGTGGTTACCAGGGGCTGGAGGGGGTGGAAATAGGGAGGTATTTGTCAAAAGTACTATAAACTTTCAGTTATACGGTGAATAAGTTCTAGGGATCTAATATACAGAATGATGACTACAGTTAACATACTTGAAAGTTGCTAAAGAGTGGGTCTTAAATGTTCTTACCACAAAAAAATTTATAATACTGTGAGATGATGGATATGTTAACAAACTTTATGGTAGTTATCACTTTGCAATATATTCAATTATCAAATCATCACATTTCATACCTTAAACTTACACAGTGTTACACAATGTTATCTCAATAAAGCTGAGGGGATAAAAGAAGTAATCAATTGCTCAGTAAGCACCTATATGTAGCGGCTATCATATTGAATCACACAGGTATAAAAATCTTCCATCATCACAGACAGTGCTGTGAAAGAACTGTAGCGTTTGCATCACAGGCTCAGAGTGTCATGGAACAACCATGACTGAATATATCAAGGGAGAGAGGGGCTCTCCTCTGTTTTCTACACCTGGAATTCTGTTGCTGAACCCCTTGAACTTCCTTCTGAAAGACATGCCAGGAAGAACTGCACTAGCCCTTGGGACGGCCAGCGACACATTGTGGTAGCAAAAGTAACAACAGCTAAAGCATCCCCTCTCCTTGGGGAGCTGAGCTGAGTTTCTCATCTTCTGTCCTCTGAGCACATGTAACCAGAACCCAGCCACTGTGCTTAAAAAAGATTATAACATTATTGCTTCCCATGCAGCAGTGACTGTGCTAAGCGTTTCAAATGTGTTTTCTCACCTAATCAGAACAACAACTTAACGAGGTGGGGGCCATTGTTATTATCCCCGGTTCAGAGATGAGGAAACTGAGGCTCCGGACGACTGAAGCTCATTAGTAGCCAGGCTGGGAAGAAGGCAGTTCTCGTGCCGGGAGATCGGGTTGCATAGTCATGTAAACTGAATATTAAAAGAGACGTGACCTCATTCCTACCCTAAAATGATGGGTCGGATAGAGTATAGCATGAACAAACACAGAGCACTGGAGGAATGTTGCACGTGTTAATTTTCTGTGTCCATCCTTTCATCTCTTATGGGGATGCCTTCGCATCATGCTTTTGTTACTGACAGCAGTAAATCAAACTTCCCTGTTCACACATTTCTAACCCCAAATGAATACATTCAAAGACTGAACTTCAGCAAGACTGCGTGGCTTAAAAAAATTAAATTTGGAATAATAAACTTGCTACTAAGTTATATTACAGCCCACTTAAGAAAGTCAACACATGTCCATACTGGGTTCCTTTGTCAGCCATTTCAGCGACTTTTTATAAATTATAACCAAGGAACAAAATTATAGTATTACCTGCAAAGGTTTTTCAAGGTCTCCAGTTGCCTTTTTTTTTTTTTTTTGTCAACTCAGACATTGACTTCTGCTGCATGTCAAGTGTGCTTTTCATGGGCTTCCACACCTGTCAATCATTCTGAGTCCTTAATTAGGGCTCTTCCAAGGAGAGGGTGACATCCCAGGGAGTGATGCTTCCACACGGCTCCTCGCCCTCTTTTCCAAATTAAAAACCATGTCAGCAGACACGGTCAAAAGAGGCACTTACTACTTCTTGGGGACATATTTTCAAGGGTAGGTTTTTAAAGTGTGGGTAGGGGAGATGGAGTGAGCTTTGGGAATGCTGAGTCGTAGGAAGCAGGGCAGTAGAAACTTGCTGTGCTGACAAAATGGCGTCCAAAGCCCCACTCCAGCCAACAGCAATGAAGTGTTGTTCTGATGACTTTGTGTGGCTGAAAAATTATAGGTGATGCCTCCTGAAAAGTACGACTCAGCAAAAACAGAGCTGGACACTGCTGAAAGGGCTTCCCAGCACCAGCTGTGTCCGCAGCTGCTCAGCTTCCCAACTTCCCTGATGAACCAGCATTCTTGTTTGGGGCAAGGATTGTTCCACATTGCCTCTGATTCAGAAAAGCCAGTGGGATCGAAGGGCAGGGATGTGAGCAGAAAGAAGAAAAGGGCAGGTGGGGCTATCCAGACAGGGAGAGAATGGTTTGTTGTAGGAGGAACATGATGCTAGGACCCAGAAGAGGTAGCCTGCTTTCTTACTGGAACAATAACCTTGTTTCTGGAGGCGCCACTGGCTACTAAAAACGTCAAAGCGTTGGATGCCACCCCAGAAGGGTGTGGCTCTTGTCCCATCAAGTCTTTTTGGGACCCTAATTCAACTGGCCTCACTTCTCTCTCCATTTATGGGAAATAGGTGGGTCCCAACACTCATTCCCGCTGCAGCAGGCCCTACTCAACAACTCAGTTTCCCACACTGCTGTGACTCTGCCCCCCAAACACCAGAGGTTCTTGCTGCTCAGGCCCTGTTCTCATGGGCAGGAGGGGAGGGCCACCCGTCTTCCTGCCTTGGCATCCTGGTGGCTCCTGCCTCTTTGCCACTCTGCCTCTGAACTTTAGACTCACAGATATTTCTACCCCAGATTTGTGTTCCCAGCAAATGTGACAATAGTCTCTCTCTCTCTCTCTCTTTTTTTAACTATCTGGATATAGTAAGTGATAAGTACATATTGATTAGCTTTCCCTTCTTTATTTTTTTGAATGTTTTTTATTTTTGAGAGAGAGAGAGACAGAGCATGAGTGGGGAGGGGCAGAGAGAGAGGGAGACATAGAATCCGAAGCAGGCTCCAGGCTCTGAGCTGTCAGCACAGAGCCCGACGTGGGGCTTGAACTCACAAGCTGTGAGATCACGACCTCAGCCAAAGTTGGACGCTTAACCGACTGAGCCACCCAGGTGCCCCGACAGTACTCTCAATCTTAGATGTCCTACAATCGTATTGGGGTCCTCAAACACTAGGGTGGCTATATCATTTACGTTTTTGAGAATGAAGGGGCACTATTATTAGCATGCCAAGACAACAGGCATAACCTGGGACTGTCTCAGACAAACTGGACATATGTTTATTCTCCCAAAAACCAGTCACTCTAAGCTTTGAGATTTATAACCATCTCTGTGGGGAAGCAAGCTTTTCATGAGCCAGTGGGGGCAATTTAGGGGTCATCTCCTTGGGGTACACACTTTGTCCACTTTATTGGGCTTTATTCTTTTTTTTTTTTTTTTTTTTTTGAGAGGCGGCAAGCAGCAGAGGGAGAGGGAGGGAAAGAATCCCAAGCAGGCTCCACACTGTCAGCATGGAGCCCAGATTAGGGCTCAATCCCACAAACCGTGAGATCATGACCTGAGCCAAAATCAAGAGTCGGACACTTAACCCACTGAGCCACCCAGGCGCCCCTATATGGGTTTCTTTTGAAATTTCTTCATAACTAAGGCAAGTGCATGTGGGAGGAGGGGTGGGCAGGGATTCACAAGTGATAGGCTTGTGAATGTTTTTTAACACGGAGAACACAAAGTCCACAAGCATTGTTTCCAGAGTTTAATGAAGCAAAAATTCAAAACAGAGTTTCTGTTATGGTTTCAGCTGTCTAAAAGCCATGTAGTCATACAACGAGGACCAGAAGGGAAGAGAAAAAATGAAATATTCAGAGTATAGGTGTGCCAGGATGGAGAAGATGGCTTTCTCTATTTCCTTTTCTCCTATTACAGCAGCTATAAAGTGGAGAATAATTCAACGGAATGAAGCACTCTCAAACACTAGGCACTTCAAAAAGAAAAGAATTCCACTTATGCAGCAGAGACGGGCCCTATAGCAGATGCTCCTGGCTCCTCCTGGGCCATGGCTCAGCCGTGGGCACAGCATCTTTCCCATGCAAGCGAGAGCCAGAACAAAGCAGGACTGGGTCTCAGGGACACATTCTGGCCATGTGATAGTGACACCACGAGAGCCTCCCAGTGTGTGACTAGAGGCAGGTCCCATGTCAGCGCTGCTTGCCAGAGCCAGACCAACGTCTCCTTGTCTCTCTTGAGGCTCTCCCACCAGAAGGCAAGGACTGAACCCTCGTGGCTCTATTTCCTTGTAGGAATGGGCAGAGCCATTATTCAGTCTTATGTTGGGAGAAACATTTAATCTCTTAAAACCTTCTCCGGCTGAAACCTTCTCCCACTGAGCTTGACAAGTGTAATTCTTGATTCATGCTACATCTTGGGTCAAACTGCAGTCACTCTCTGAATGCTGGCCTTGACTTTATTTGAGGGTGAAGATGAATAGTTGAAATTTCTGTGACCTTTTCCATGGAAACCCACATGGAACTTTGTGGGCTGGGAAAGCCTCTGTGTCCTTCCACAGATATCTGTGTTTTCAGGTTCTTTAAAAATGTAGATAAGAGGGGCACCTGGGTGGCTCAGTCGGTTAAGTGTCCGACTTCAGCTCAGGTCATGATCCCGTGCTTTGTGGGCTCGAGCCCCACGTGGGGCTCTGTGCTGACAGCTCGGAGCCTGGAGCCTGCTTCAGATTCTGTGTCTCCCTCTCTCTGCCCCCTCCCCTGCTTGCACTCTGTCTGTCTCCCAAAAATAAATACACATTAAAAAAATTTTTTTAAATAAAGAAATGATAGGTGTACCAGGTACCAAGCAATCTCATACATGATCTTGTTTAGTCCTCCGCCTAGGACACCATGCCCTCCATTCTCCATCTACTCCAACTCCTACACTACTACCAGCTGCTGAGCTCTGTGGGGGAAAAGGTACAATAATTATCCTCACTTCACAGATGAGGAAGGAGGCGCTTGGATGAAGAAACTTGCCCAGGTCACATTCAGGATTGGGCACGAGGTCTGTGGACTCGTCAGCCATATGCTTCTATCGCCTTGAGTAAAATATCTGTGGTTGATCACTGGATTGTTTAAACTAAGGTTTTCTTTTTTAGTTTTCTTTTGTTCTAACCTCCAGAAACTCTAGATCTGGAAGAGACCAAGAGCTGATTTTTGTACGTCTCCTTTCTTTAAAGAAGAAACCGTCATCTCTGAACCCTTGGATTAATTCAGGTCTGAAAGAGCGAGGTATTATGCTTAGCCAGGTCAGCTTCTGGGCTCAGCCTGGGGACAGTGAGGGAGGGGGGAGTCCCTTTTCAACACAAAAGAAATGTGAGAACATTTGTGCTGGGTAGCTCAAAGCCATAGCTGCTTGTGTCTATGGGTTAGGCCAGTCCCAGAATCTCCATGAACACACCAATTTGTTATTTCTTGGGGAAGGAAAGTGATTATCTATCCCCACCCCTGGGACTGCTCACCCCCACAGAATTTGAGTCTATAAATAAAACTGTTCACCTCCATCAGACAGGCTAAGCCTCATCTAGCTTGACATATTAAATATCAACAAGGCTAAAAAAAAAAAAGTGTGAGGAAGGCTACTGCCAACCCTCTGATTCAGCGTGTTACTCACCAGCCGTGACTAGGCATCTATGGGCCGCTGAGTATGATCCCTCCTGGGTTATTCTGCAGCAAGGACCAAGAGGGTAGAGCCTGAGGGAATCATGATTACAGCCCACAAAAGAAGCGTCTCTCCCTGCAGCCCGGTGGTTACCTTTAATGTCATAATAATAGCTAACAACACCGAGCATGGCTCACGGGCCAGACAGGGAGCTCCAAACTCACATGCACCATCTCATTTAAAATTTACCATGTGAGGTACCTGTCATTACTATCAGCATCCCCATTCTACAGATGAGAACACGAAGGCTCGTTGAAGCTGGGCTGGTAACACTGAGTTTGACTCTCCGTATCTGTACTGTTCCCTTCCCTGCACTGCTTTGTGTCCCTGGGAGACTGGCCTCTGTGACTTGTATCAACAGGGCCTCTTTGCCCTGTGGTCCAGATGAGTTGGGCCAATGGGAGGAAGTGGCTTGAAGAATAGTGTAGGCATTTCACCCCCCTCCCCCTTCGTGTGGGGCCAATTCTGGCGGTGGCTGCTTTCCTCTTCCAGGGCCACAGTTCCGGCCCAGGGGGCCCCACAACACTACAGCCCTTCCCAGGGTGCAGGTAACTCTGTTCCTTCCTCTTGTCCCTTCAGGGAGAAAGGTGACAATGGTTTCCTCTGCGGCTAGTCCTTGGGGGTTCTACTGTCCCTCGCTGGTTACCCTGACCTTCCTACACCTCTGAAAACAATCCTTGTTAAACCCTTCGCTTAAATTCCTTGAGTGTGCTATCTCTTTCCTGCCAGGACCCTGGCTGAGGCAGAAACCGAATTTCTTGCTCAAGTTAGCACAACTAAATATGGTAAAGCAGGGATTAGGAAGCTTGGCAGCTGACTCCAGAATTCACATTTTAAACCACTATCTCCTTTGCCTAAAGCACCAGATAAGGCCACCAATGGCAGGGAAGAGAGTCCAGCTCCTGATTTCAAAGCCACGGTTCTTTCCCAGACACTGCCCCTTAGGCAAACATGGTTCATAGTCAGGGCTATGTCCCTGACCCCACTTCCTCCCCAGACTGTCAAAGTCACCCCCCCCCCCCTTCCCCAGAATGGCCAGGGCCACAGCGAGGATGAGGATGACGTATCCACAGCGCAGCAGGGGAAGCGTTTCTCTCAGCCAGGCCACGCCCATTTTCTCACGGCACCAGCAGGCAGCCTAACCCATCACCCTGTGGGATGTAGGTAAGCCTACTGCACACTGCTGGCCCCTCTGCTGTCCTCCCCTCCCCCCCCGCCCGGGGAAGTCCAAAGGGCCTTGCTGGGTTCCGCTTCTCCCCCTATCTTTGAACCGCTGCTTCGGCTGAAACATCTCACCTTCTGCCTCCACTCTCCACCCATACTCCAGCTAGTGTTTGGGTCACATTAGCCCAAATGTGTAACGTAGTCCTGTGCTTGATTTCACGAACACTTTCCGCAGGGCCTGTGTATATTTAATGGACTTTTCAAGGAAGCAATGCCAACAACTTCAATCAAACACTGAACATCCTTATCTTTAAAGGAACTTCAGACACTGCAGCACCCTGGATTTGTCACCGGTTGTTTCTCCCCACACAGAACCCAACTTTCCCTCTTCTCTCCTCCCCTTCTCTGCCTTTTCTCCTCTTTTCAAGAATAAAAAGCAAAGTTAGGGGCGCTGCAGTGGGTCAGTTGGTTGAGCATCGGACTCTTGGTGTCAGCTCAGGTCATGACCTCACAGTTCGTGAGTTCGAGCCCCACGTCGGGCTTCACGCTGGCAGTGTGGAGACTGCTTGGAATTCTGTCTCTCTCCCTCTCTCTGTCCCCCCCTCCCCCAATTGCTCTCTATCAAAATAAATAAATAAACTTTAAAAAAAAAGTTAGTGGTTTAATTGGCTTCTTTCTTGCTTTGGCTCCTGCACCCTCTTCAGCACAGAGACGTTTTTTAAAGCTTTTAACAAAGCTCCCTCCGTAAGAAAAATTCTGGGAGCAGCTGCCAGGTCAGTAGTCACTATGTTGCACATCAAGGTAGATGGCCACCTCTAGGGTGCAAGTGGAAGCCACTTTCCTGCACTGTGCAGATCAGAAGTCTGGAGAAAGATGTGCATGATTTCACTGCAAGCAGAGAGAGTGAACTGGGAAGCATCTGAAGGTGCAAAACAGCAGGGAGACTGGTAGAAAGCAAAGAGCCCAGGATTCAGCCCAGAGAACTTGCTAGGGCCTGTCTCTTCCACTAACTAGCTATGGAATCCAGCCAGCTATGTTCTCTGTCCAGGATTTCATTCCTACTAAGTTTGAGAACCCATCTACTAAATCAGTGGTTCTCAAAGTGTGGCTCTCAGACCAGCAACATCAGCACCTCCTGGGAACTTGTTAGAAACACAGGTTCTCAGGTCCCACCCAGACCTACTAGATGAGAAAGTCAGAGGGTAAAACTCAGTCATCTCTGGTCTGAGAAGCCTTCCAGATGATTTCAATGCACACTAGTTTAAGAGCTATTGTTCTCAAATATTGTTCTAGATATTCTCTGAATATTGTTCTAAAGCTGTTCTCTCACGAACCTGCTTGTACGATACCATTTGATGGCCAGTTTTCTCCACCAGATATTTCAAAGCCCTTTATTCCCCTTCCCAGAAACATTAAGTTCTTAAGACATTTGCACCTGTTGTTCCCTCTGCCTTGAATGCCCTTCCCAGTGGCTTCTTCACCTCTCTTAGGTGACCTCACTATACAAAACAAGGGCCTCCTAATATTCTTTATCCTGGCACATCATGCATTTCCTTTATAACATCAGTTACCTTCTATTATCATTTCAGTTGCATATTTTTTGTCTCTCTCCCCGCTAAAATGTGAGCTCATGAAATAGGGACCATATCTACCTTATCTGCTGCATCCCCAGAATTTAACAGTGTGCCCAGCATGGCTAGAACTATCCAGCAGAACTTTCTGTGATGATGGAAATGTTCTATACCCACTCTATCCAATATGGTGGCCACTAGACACGGGTGGCTACTTAGCATTTGAGTAAGGCTAGTATGACAGAGAAACTGAATTTTAATTTTTATTATAATCTATTTAAATTTCAGTAGCCATGTGCAGCTACTTTCTACCATAGTGAACAGCTCTAGGCACCAAGAAAATAAAACTGTATCAAATAGACGAATGAATCTGTTATCGAAAGCACCAAGAATGTTATTGAAACTTTTGTCATTGATTTGCAAAAATACTCTCGTTGACTTTGATTCCTACAACTAAAATTTGTGTTCCGTGCTACTTTAGGTAGAAACTGTCTTCTGCGTTTCAATGAAATTACTTTCAAGTTATCACCAGCAATCTGGTAGAATCTTTTAGATGGGAGTGGGGAGGAAAAGGTAGAAACTAGGCATGTTAAATTGACCTTGATGCTAAAACTGAGTCATTCCCCTCCTAAGAGCTATGTGGTGAGGGACTAGAAGGAATGATCAGTGATCTCTTTCTACCTTTGATGGACTCATGCATATAGCCCTAGCAAGGCTACCTATAAACTCTAAAACTACTGAGGATAGAGGAAACCGGGGCTTCTCTTTGGCAGAGAAAATATGATAAGGGGGGAATAGAAAGAATACGATCAAAAGTACTTGGGTTACAACACATTTTAGAAAGTCACTTAACCTCTCTAAGCCTCCACCTCCTGCTCTATAAAATGGATATAATAGTGCCCCACCTCACGTGGCTAAATACGTCACATTCTTGGTGCACAGAGTGCCTATGTTCCTTTCTTTCGTAGCCAAAAACGTAACAAATCCCAGGAGAAATCCATCTGCTGGAAAGGTTTTTTCTTCCTCTCTCTCTCTGAAATACTCCCACCTTCTGTACCTTTTGAACATAGTCAGCCTTCAACTAACCTTATTCTAACCCTGTTTCCATTTTGCTTTGTCTTCAAGACTCAGGTATATAATTTTACAATTTGGGGAATATTCATCATTATTTTGGTTAGTGCTGGATGGTTGGACATACTGTGAAATCCCCTTTATCACATGTCCTGGAATATATCCACAGCCCAAACTTCCTTTTCTTTAAAATAAAGGAGTTGAGCTAAAAATGAGATCCAAGGATACTTTCAGCTCTAAAATTGCTATATCCTCTGGTTACAGAGTTTCTAACAAGGAAGCATGTGGCCTAAATGTGTCATCTTCATTATTAGAGATATCATAGTACTAAATGGGCTCTGATGTCCTGAAATACTCCTGCAGTTTAATAGCAGATCAGTTTCTTCCTCTGCTTTGTATCTACAACTTGCCGACTTTCTCTTGCTGTCTTCATCTGGGCTCTCCCCCAAACAGAACCTGAGACAAAGTCTTAAATGAAGCAGTTTGTTTGAAAATGTGATCTCAAGGAATAGGAGTGTAGGGCAGAGGAGTGAAAAGTAGAGGAGGGACAGGATTATCAAGGATACATTAAACAGGTTGGCCACTGTTACAGGTGACTAGCTGCCTCTCCTACCAGATCTCCAAGGAGCCCTGAAAATTGTAACCCCCAAAAAGAAAAGCACTTATCCATCAACTCTCATCCTTACTGGCCAAAGATGGCCTTACAGATGTCAATTTCCTCACACATGTGAGTTGCACATGACAGCATGGATCTGGTTCCCAGGGTGTGGTGCCAGAACACTCCAGCATCAGATAAATGAGAGGGCCAAGCATAAGGCTCATCCTTGTCAAGCTGCACTGTGCAAAGGCCCAGAAACCACAAAGGCATGAGCAGGAAGACTTAGAGTATGGCACAGAAGGTGGCGGACACAAGCCATTTCTCATACTTGTTTGTGCCCCTCTTTATATTCACTCTGTCATAGTCCCCTTCAAGCTGGCAGCCAGCCATAATCTCTGCAAAAAAGGTTGCTGCTGTTACATCTTCCTTCTCCGTCTCCCATCTAGATTCCTCCCACCTTTGGCCAGCATCCTGGCTGGTCTAGTTGCTTGCTTGGAGGGTGACCTTGAAGATAAGAATTTCAGCGCAATATGCAGATGAGTCTCCTAAAACACTTCCATAAAGGCATTTCTGGCTTTCAGAAGATTCCTTGTGTTGACACGTGACTGACCTGACCCAATCATTTTCTTCATTTTCTTTTTGCAAAGCTTCTAAGGTAGTCTAAAAACACCAGCCAACTCAATCCTTACAATTACCATAGTTCCCATAGTGCTTAGGGACCACAGCTACCACACAACCTTATACTTTGCCTTCTGCTTGCACCCCATACCAACTCACCACGGGTAAGAGTCTCAGTACTTGAGATGCAGCTGACCAGGTAGCACCACCCCACCTACCACCAACAATGGGTGTCCTTATCACCTGTGGCGGGTGAGGGATCACACTCCAGAATTTCAGTCCCAACTCATGTAGCCTGGGTTCCCTAAAAGCAAAGCCTGAGACAAAATTTTGCATACAGGCTGGAGTGAAACAGAGAAGGAAGAAACACAACACATGGATGGGTTCTCAAGGCACACTACAATGGACAGCCCAGTGCTCCTTCCTAAGAAACATGCTGAGAGGCCTCGTGAATGAATCTGAGAACCAGCCATTTGAGCAACCCATTTGCTTCCATCTCCATAGGTTAACGCCCACAGGATTAGCGCCCCTGTGTTTCCAGGTTGTACACATGTGAGGGAAGAGCATGGCCCCACAGCGATGCATACTGTGACACCAGAGCAGACTGGGGAAGACATAGAGGTAGGCAGTGCATGCTAAAATGAGGTACTGTTGGGTTGCACCTATGCCAACTGGTGAAGCCTGTGCAGAACTGATGGCTGCTGCACTGGCTGAAATAAAAGCTAGGATTTGGAGTGACACAAGGGGTGTCTGATACACTCCCTCCTAGATGGCCTTAGGTCCCAGTTTGCCCAGGACAATACCAGTTTATGCCGATTGTCCCATTGTAATTATTAATAGTATCTCCTTTCACTCTCAGATGTGTCCCACTTCAGATCATAAAAATATTGTCACTTTGCTCTTACACACACACACACACACACACTTTGAGAAGCACACACACAAATATTCCCACCAGAATTATAGTTTCATAGTTGTTGTTTCTTCTTCATTGTTTTTTTTTTTTTTTTCATATTTTTCTACTGCCCTCTGAGGAAATGTCTCTGGATAGAATACACTTTCTTTATTGAGGCAAATGAAGAATGGACCCAAAGAAACCACCTTCTGCTAATTCTTTAGCCAAGGAACAGATCCTATGCCACACAGATTGTACTTTAATATACTTAATTGAACAAAGTGCTGCACTGCATAAATGCAACCTGAATGAGAAGTCTCTTTAGGGATAGAAAAATCATGTTAGCAATGTCAAGTACCAGAACTATACATAAGAGCCTTGTGGATATAGAAACCAATAGTGTATGAACATAGCACACTCTCAACTTTTAAAATGCGGCTGTTATAATACGACAGATTTTCTAATGACATAAGTTTCACAACACAATTATTCCTTTTGGTTGTATTTCAGAACCAAACACAAGTATTTGTAAACTATAAAATTATTTCAGATTTCGGTAATAAATTTGAATTTCCTGCTAAAGAATTGCAAACTATTTCTCCAGTAAATGATAGAAGCTAACTCCAAACCATTTTTGCATAATTGGATTGTCTGTTGAACACTATCTATTGAAGCAAGGTGTTTATATGGCCACAGGTATTCATTCAATGATTTCCAGATGTAATTCAATATGTAGTCTTCTTCTTTCTGGGCTTCTCACCTTGGAGCCCCTGGGAGATAGGTTATCTGCCTGGCATAGATTGAATATTTCTGTGTCTCCCCCTCCTCTCCAATATGCATATGTTGAATCTCTTACTCCTGGTATGATGCTATTAGGAAGTGGGGGCTTTAGAAAGCAATTTGGTTCCAGGAGGGGCCAAGATGGTGGAACAGCATGGAAGTTTTTTGTGTGTCTCGCGTCCATGAAATACAGCCAGACCCACACTGAACCATCCTGCACACCTAGAAAAATGATCTGAGGATTAACGCAACAATCTGCACAACCTGAGCCACAGAATTCAGCAGGTCCACGGCAGGGAGAAGTGAACTGAGGGAGAGAGAAGCCACGGAGGGCAGGAAGCCGCTTTTGAGTGAGGAGAGAGGATGGAGACAGAGGGGCAAATACGGGAAAAGCACCCCCCCCTCACCCCCCCCCCCCCCCCCCCCCCGCCCAAAAGCAGCTGGAGAGAAAGTGGAAAAGTGGAAACAGCCGCAGGGGCTGAACTAAAAAGGGAGAAAGGAGAAAGGAGAGGGTTTAAATTCCATTAAGACTATAAACAGGGGGAGCTCAGAGTCTGAAATTCCACAGCTCAATACCTGGCGGTGCTCTGATGGGAAGGTCGAATCCCCAGGACCAGAGCGGGATCCGGGGTTCTTCAGGCCACACGGGGAGAGGTGGTTCCCCTGCTGGGAGGACACCTGGTAGAGGCCATGTGGGTGCCCCAAAGGCAAGGCCCTAGTAGACCCGGGAGAACAACCACATTCTCTGGTGCTGGAACAAGGTCGTTGGGGTTTAAGCCTCGTGCCAGATGTGTTGTGATTTTCCATAATCCGTGAAACGCTGCTGCTACACTATCTCACAAACTTTTTCTGGGGCGGGCTGGCACCCGGCCACAGTCTCTGGGCATCGGCAGCAGCACAGTCACTCGATCGTTCCTGGGTGTGGCCAGCACTTGGCCATTGCTCGGTGAGACCCTCCCACAGAGGGGCGTAACAGGTCAAAGCCGCAGTCCCTCAGAAGTAAGGGGTCGGGAAAAACAGCCGCATCTGAAACAAAACTCAGGAGGGAGGTGCTGCCTGGGGCTTGGTTACGGACTTTGTAAAATAAAAGCAGGGCGTGGACGAAAGCCGAGAACAAAAGACAGGTGCGCGATTGCTGATAACGGTTCAGAACAGAGTTCCAATACTAGAGGCTGAGTAGTTGGGTGACGCCATTTCCAACACTCCGCGCATGCGCATACACACCTACAAGCGCCACAACAATCCCCCCAATAAGCTAAGCAGCGCCATCTAGTGGAGAACGGAGCAATTACACGAATTCCTGCCTGACTGGGCCAACCTCACTCTTCAGGAACACAAGACTCTCTGCCTGCTTAGTTTATGGACTATAAAGTGCTTCATAGTTCGATATCTAGGGGAAAACGAAGTAATTTCAGTCGTATTTCAGTCTGTTCATGGGTCCATCTATTTAATTTTTTTCTCTTTTTCGTTTTTCTTTTTCTTGAATACAGAAACAATTCATTTTTATTTTCAATTTTTATTACAAATATTTTTCTTCAACCTTTGTCTACTATATTTTTTAATTTTGTGTTAATTTTTTCAAATTCTATTTTACTTCCATCATTTCATTTTAGTCTACTTCAGTGTATTCATTTTTTCAAATTTTCAAACAATTTCCTTTTTTTTCCTTTCCCCTTTTTTCTCTAATCTTTCAAGCCTCCTTCAACACCCAGACCAAAACACACCTAGGATCTAACATCGTTTATTCGATTTTTGTGTGTATGTGTTTAATTTTTTAATTTCAATATTTTTTAATTCTAATTTTTAATTTCAATTTTTTTTACCTCATTAATTCCATTTCTCCCTTCAAAATGACGAAATGAAGGAATTCACCCCAAAAGAAAGAGCAGGAAGAAACGACAGCCAGGGACTTAACCAACACAGATACAAGCAAGGTGTCTGAACCAGAATTTAGAATCACGATAATAAGAATTCTAGCTGGAGTCAAAAATAGATTAGAATCCCTTTCTGCAGAGATAAAAAGAAGTAAAAGCTAGTCAGGAGGAAATAAAAAATGTTATAACTGAGCTGCAATCACGGATGGATTCAGCAGTGGCAAGGATGGATGAGGCAGAACAAAGAATCAGTGATATAGAGGACAAACTTATGGAGAATAATGAAGCAGAAAAAAAGAGGGAGCTTAAGGCAAAAGAGCACGATTTAAGAATTAGAGAAACCAGGGGCACCTGGGTGGCTCAGTCAGTTAAGCGTCCTACTTCAGCTAAGGTCATGATCTTGTGGTTTGTGAGTTCCAGCCCTGTGCTGGGCTCTATGCTGACAGCTCAGAGCCTGGAGCCTGCTTCTGATTCTGTATCTCCCTCTCTCTCTGCCCCTCCCCTGTTCACTCTCTGTCCCTCAATAATAAATAAACGTTAAAAATTTTTCTTTTTAAAAAGAATTAGAGAAATCAGTGACTCACTGAAAAGGAACAACATCAGAATCATAGGGTTCCCAGAAGAGGAAGAGAGAGAAATAGGGGTAGAAGGGTTATGTGAGCAAATCATAGCAGAAAACTTTCCCAACCTGGGGAAAGACACAGACATCAAAATCCAGGAAGTGCAGAGGACCCCCATTACATTCATCAAAAACTGACCATCAACAAGGCATATCATAGTCAAGTTCACAAAATACTCAGGCAAGGAGAGAATCATGAAAGCAGCAAAGGAAAAAAAGTCCCTAACCTACAAGGGAAGACAGATCAGGTTGGCAGCAGACCTATCCACAGAAACTTGGTAGGCCAGAAAGGAGTAGCAGGATATATTCAGTGTGCTGAATCAGAAAAATATGAAATCAAGAATTCTTTATCCAGCAAGGCCATCATTCAAAATAGAAGGAGAAATAAAAATTTTCCCAAACAAAAATTAAAGGAGTTTGTGACCACTAAACCAGCCCTGCAAGAAATTTTAAGGGGGACTCTCTGAGGGGAGAAAAGATGAAAAAATACATACATACCAAAAGCAACAAAGACTAGAAAGGACCAGAGAACACCACCAGAAACTCCAACTCTACAAGCAACATAATGGCAATATATTCATATCTTTCAGTACTCACTCTAAATGTCAATGGCCTAACACTCCAATAAAAAGACACAGGCTAACAGAATGGATAAGAAAACAAGATCCATCTATATGCTGTTTACGATGGACCCACTTTAGACCTAAAGACAGATTGAAAGTAAGGAGATGGAGAACCATCTACCATGCTAATGGTCAACAAAAGAAAGTAGCCATACTTGTATCAGACAATCTAGACTTTAAAATAAAGACTGTATCACGAGATGAAGAAGGGCAGTATATCATAATTAAGGGGTCTATCCACCAAGAAGACCTAACAATTGTAAACATTTATGTGCCAAATGTGAGAGCACCCAAATATATAAATCAATTAATCACAAACATAAAGAAATTCATCAATAGTAATACCATAATAGTAGGGAACTTCAACACCCCACTCACAGCAATGGGCACATCATCTAATCCAAGTATCAACAAGGAAACAATGGCTTTGAATGACACACTGGGCCAGATGGACTTAACAGATATATTCAGAACATTTCATCCTAAAGCAGCAGAATATACGTTCTTCTCCAGTGCACATGGAACGTTCTCCAGAATAGACCACATACTGGGACGCAAATCAGCCCTCAAAAAGTACAAAAAGATCAAGATCATATTTTCAGACCACAATGCTATGAAACTCGAAATCAACCACAAGAAACAATTTGGAAAGGTAACAAATACTTGGAGACTAAAGAACATCCTACTAAAGAATAAATGGGTTAACCAAGAAGTAAAAGAGGAAATTGAAAAGCTCATGGAACCAATGAAAATGATAATACCACAACCCAAAACCTCTGGGACGTAGGAAAGGTGGTCATAAGAGGAAAGTATATGGCAATTCAGGCCTTCCTAAAGAAGGAAGAAAGATCTCAGATATACAACCTAACCTTATGCCTTAAGAAGCTGGAAAAAGAACAGCAAATAAAACCCAAAACCAGCAGAAGACA